>NC_043760.1:18286233-18591781 GCF_902148845.1 Salarias fasciatus
GCTATAAATTACATCATGTCTCCCTCTCTGTGCTGCTCTCCATCTCTATCCTCCGACAAGCCTTTGTTGTTTTATAAGTGACGCAATCTAACCACAGTGACCTCTGTAATACACCAGTGATGCTTTCTCACAGTGCCTTCATTAAGGTTGGTGGAGCAGGTTTACCTCCTCTGATCTCCCATAACACCTTGCTTCAGGCCAAAAACTGAACCCCAACCTGCTCCAAATGTTCTGCAAAAAGCTCGCATGGCAATCATCAGCATTAGTGAGTGGATAAATGTGACGGACGTAAAGTGTATTGAGATTGCCCAAGAGGTAAAATGCACCGTAAAGCTAAAGTCCAATGAAAGACAATTCAAACTTTTACATAAACTTTAGTCATTATGAAGGAAACTTTATCCCATTCATTTCTCCTCCAGTCAGCTACATTTTTCTCCCATCTTATTCCTTTTTTTTTCTATTATCTCATCAGTTTAAAACATGAGGCACAGCTTCTCTTGGCTCACACTGGCCAATAAAGAGTAATGGATAGCTTAAAGTAATTAACTCGTCTCACTTCCACACATCGGAGCCAAACAACTCAGAGCAGCGTGTACTGACGCAACCTGCTGCCTCTAAATGCCCCAAACTCAATCTGTATAGGAAACACACTCATCAGTAATCAAAAGCATATTACATAGAAAAGAAAAGAAACTCAACACGGGGATTAAAAAGAGCTTAACATGATATTTATATATAAACTTTTCCAGAATTCTTGAAGAAAGGCAACAAATCTTTCTCTGGTCTCATCTTCCGCCAAAGACATTTAGTAGAGCCGAGCTGATATTAAATTAGCAAAATATGTAATGCTGTTAAAATGTTCATTGAAATTATAAATTCTGTCGGCGCTACTGGAAGGAGGCCATATTTGCTGCAAAGGAAGGTCCGCAGCATTTTAAATCTTCCGCTGGCAAACTGTAGCTGCTGGTTTATGGCAGGAATGGTGCAGAGTTACATAAGCTCACAAAAAGTCCTGGGAATCATTGTGGCTCCTCTTTGAAATGGACTGAGTTTGAAGCCTGAGCATCACAAGAGCATTGTCCAGACATTTAAAGATGTGTATCATCAGCATAAAGGTGCAACTGCACTTTGAAACAACAAAAGAAACCAAACACAGAAACCAAACAAACAGACACAACAGGATTTCAGAGTGCTGGATGATCACATAAATAAATGTCCACGTCACACCAAATTAAAGCTGTTTTCTCACATAAAACCATTAATGAAAGCTCCTATTTAAATTTCAAAGCAATTAAAAAAATTGGATGACATGTAATCAATAAATAAAAGATGTACGAGTCCCAGAGAAAATTTTGCTGTCTTTTCATCAGCACTTCCATCCGCCTTCCTGATGTGTGTGTGTCTGTGTGTGTGTGTGTGTGGTTTTAGCCAGAATAAGTCATGCGCTGTGCTGCGGGGCTCAGTGTGTTTGTGTCCGTCGCTGTGTGTGAAGTGCATGTTGCTGATGATGTTCAGGGAATTCTCTGTTGTCTAAAACACAGAGGAAGCACCAGCAAGAACAACGTTTGGGTTGGGGAGCCTGAGGGCTGCCTGTCGGGTTCGTAGAGCTACATATATGACTAATGAGAGGGGGAGAGAGAAATCCTCACTGATCATCCGAGAGTTCAATCAGAGGGCTGTGGCTGTGTGTTTTTAGAAGAGCATGTAAGGGTCAGTGATGTTTCACAATTATTATGATTATTTTTTTGAAGATGGAAAAAATCTTGGATTAGCTGATGCTGACTCTGGAGGTTGGCAAATCCTGGTTGAGAAAATCAATCAAAATGCACTTTTGAATGCACCTCATAATTTATTACATTTCTTTGCAGGGTTGAAAGTTAATTTTATTTCACCTGTTCAGTGATAAAGCTTTATGAATTAATTTTAATCTTTCCACCATACACCGCAGATGATTACCCAACCAGCAGTTTAGAATATTTTTCATTTCATTATTCAGTGGTATTGAAAGTTTCATAGACAGAAAAAAGGCCCAGTGTTCTTAATTTTCATAAGTTCATAAGTTTCTCTGATCTTTTGGTTTTCTTTCTACAGAGTGTTTTGAGGCTGGTTTTTTTTTTTTTTTTTTTTGCGTGTGTGACTGTTTTACGTTCAAAATATCATCACCAGCAGGGTTAAAATACTCACTTCACGATATATAATTTCTGTGACTACAGGAGACCGTATAAGGTAATACGGTTTACATTTTATATAGTCTGAATTTCAGTGTTGGAAGCATTCTTTGACGATAGATGATTTGTGAATTATAAAGGAATTTGATTTTACTTTTACTGTTGTTAATTGACCTTTTCTGAACATTTTCATATGAGGGACTGGAAAAGTTTCTTCCATTCAACAGTTGAATAAATAAGAACTAAGCAAGAGACATGCTGGTGTTGTGTGTTTATGTTGTTGTACAAGCTGTTATATTCTACCAACATGAAGATGCACCACTCCATCATCATCCCGGTAAAACTACATATCAGGCAATCTGGGGGCTTACTGTTCTGTATGAACATTCTTTGTTCACAAAGTACAAGCAGTTTTACTCCAGAGTGTGTGAGATTGTACCCTACATTACATCTCCTGTTTCATAACTGCTATTCGGTCATATAATCTCAGGTACAGCATGTAACCTGCAGGCGCATCATGTGAGACTGTGGCAGGTTTCCTTGGCACTTGCATTAAAACCCATCATGGCTCCTGATTGAGCGTCAGTTTCTCTCTGCACACAGAATAATAATGTTATTAGATCTCGGTCTGGAGTTGTGGAAGGTGCACATGTTTCAGGCTGAATGGAGACCCGGCAGTGGGAAGAGTCACATCTGGACATGTGATTACCTTTGAAACCTCAGGAGGTTTGAACATGACTGCTTCAATCTACGACGGAAAGGCACATCAAGGGTTACTTTGAAAATGAAGTGTTTCAGGAAGCCATGTCATAAGTCTACAGTAGAATTGATGTAGGTAAAAATTTAATTTGTAGATTTGAAATTGTTATACTGGAATAGATTATATGTAAAATCTTTTTTTTTCAGTACATCACATTTTAAAAGATTTTGTTCTTGCTTTAAGAATATCACAGATATGATCGTAAACATAAAAGGTTCCAGATTCAGTCGTATTCATGACCATTGCTGCTCTGACTCTTTACAATATTTTACATCATGGGTAGCCTGACATGTGCTTCAGAAAATTACACTTGAGTGATTTGATATTCAGAAAATGGAGTTTGATACCCTGAGCAAAACACAATTTCAATATTGTTTTCATTGGCCAGACTGGTGTGTGTGTGTTTGTGTGTGTGTGTGTGTGTGTGTGTGTGTGTGTGTGTGTGAGTGAGATTGACAGCCCTGACAGTTTTGGCACTCATAAGATTCTGAGGTGGTCATTTTGATTGATGCCTGCACACAGACGGCATCCCCGAGATTAAACCCTCTGGTAGTCAGTCCACACATGCACACACACGTGCACACACCTCAATTTTGTTTTCTCAATTGGAAGATTCGTTCATTCACTCACAATTTTGCATATTTCATTTAACTGATGCTGTTATTTTCATAAGTGCTACATTCACAATAAAACCACACCAGAAGGTCTGCAGATGACTAACAAGCAGTACACACACACACACACACACACACACACACACACACACACACACACACACACACACACACACATTTTGTGATTCACAGAATTTTATACATAAAAGAGGAAGCACGTAAACATGGAGAAAGAAGACCAATCCAGCGCTGAGCTAAATGAATATAATTTATTCACATGTTTACAACTATATTCTTATCGACACTGCATGAACAAAATAGCTGATATTTCACTGTCAACAAACATAAATTTCAATACTGCTTTTAAAAGTAGACTCATTTGCTCCTAGTGTTATTTTATTCTTTTTTTTTTTTTTTTTTTGGTATGTACATTTATCACACAAAAATACAGGATCCATATTTACGACACAGAGCCACAGACGTGTCAGTCTGAAACTGACTTTTTTTTTCTGTGTGTGTATTCGGGTTTGTTGTTGAACCAAAGCTACGACACACTTGTCTAATGAGGAGGAACGTTTACATTCACAATGAAGTCCACGACTGCCTGACACTTTGCGTATAGCATCAGACCAGCGCTCATCCTGCTCTGTTTATCTTCTGAGTTAAGTCGTGTCAGCTGGATTAAGTCAGAATTGATTGTGATTTACCAAACTTCAGCAGATATGACAGTCTTACACACTACTCTGAAGCCCCATTACTAAATATGTTGCCTTAAAAACATACACACTGATGAGGATTCCTGTGACATGATCCCAGAATGACCAAGTATGTATTATTAATCTGTAGATCAAACCTAAAAACGCATTTTTTCTTCCTCTCATTCCTCAGACATTAGGTACTCAATAATTCTTCTGAAAAACTGAAGTCTTCAAACACTAATGAGACCAGTTGATGTGTAGAAGTCAGAAAACTCTGACCAAGTTGTTGTTTTCAGTCTCACTCGATATTGACTGCTGACAATGAATACAACGTAGAATATTGTTCAAGCTGTTACTTTTGAAGCCTTGTTTCCAGTCCGTTCATTTTCCACCACAGAATTAAGGCAAGTCCACAGTTTCGCAAACACACCAACAAAACCACAGCGGTGCTGAGAGGAGGTATATGAAGAGGTCAACCAGACAACGACGACACTCAGTTTTGCCAAAACTTACTATGGAAAGTGAAAACTCCTTCATATATTCATTGCATTCAGGGCTTTAACTGAAGTCCTGTTACAACATGAAACCAGAAAATGGAAGCATTTGATGACACTCAATCAGTAACAATTCACTTTTAATCTTTGTGTCTAACACACAGTAGAAATCCTTGTAAACTGTTGTTTCAAACCTCTGTCCAGCATTAATCAAATGTCCTGAGGACTAATCGATTGGGGATTGGATCTATAACGGCCACTGCTATGAACACCATCCAGGGAGGAACAATTATTTCCTGCCTGCTGTGACCTGCTGCGGCTCGTCAGTCAATACGGCTTCAGGAAGAGAAAATCAACCATCATAGACACACCAGACAAACCTACGCATAAAGACAAAACAACATCTGCAAGATCAAGTTAAAGGACCAATATATTAGTTAAAAAATGTACTGTCAGCATTCTGTCATGTGTTACATTGTCGATATTTTCCAGGTAGCTTTGAGTTGTAGTCAGTTTTATATATATTTTAGCTTGATTGTTCTGTGGTAAAACAGTTGGAAAATGTAGTTATCTGAACAAGTTTTCCCTGTTTCACAAAAACAACAGTGGGAAAAAAATGGCTCTCTTAAATCAATGGACGTCAAAGGGGACCTGGAACATCACCAGGAAAAACATTCAAATGTCTCAGTACCTATCGCTATAGGCTGTATTGGGAATGTTTTATGAAAACATTAGAGTTAGTCTCAGTTTGCCTGAGATCACCTCAAGGAGAAGCCGGGGAGATTTCTTAGGGATTAGAAATGGCTAAAAAGCTGATTTTTGTTCAATTGCTCATTTAATTAAAAAAAGCAAGACAGATTCCAGAATATAAATATTGACTTACACACAGTGAGTTAAAACTGTAAGTTTAGTGAAGAGTAACTGAAGAAGTCTTTCTCAGGAGGTTTTGAAGACCACGAATAAAAGCAGATATTTGGAATTAATGAGATTCACAATTTTAAGTAAACCGATGTTTCTCTAAATCTGCTTGATGTAAAAAGATTCATGTTCGCTTTATTGATTTTTGACGTCGTTTGTCGAGTTGTCCTTCCATCAAAAATCAAAAGTCTCAATTTTGCTTCAGATTTTAGTGAATCATTTATTAAGAAGTTTCGATTTGGCAGGTGCAGGGTTTGGTAATGTCACAATGGTAAGACGTTCCTAATCAAACACCGACTGCGTCTGAATAAGTGGCAACAACAGAAGGATTAAGAGCAAGATAATCACACAAAATTAAATGTGTAAAATGCTACTGGTTTGCTACTAGTCGAAACTAATGGTGTAACCTGCAAACTGAATATAATGTATCTATCTGTACAACACAGACCTCAAATTATTATTGCTCTATTAATACATTTACTCTATTTAAACATAAAATTCAGAGTGTAAAAAAAAATTCTGCATCACTAACAGATGGACACATTTGCATGAAACCCGGCAAAAACATATATATGAAATGTTTTGTAGACGTTGACTTGGTTCCTCGGTTATATATTGCACTTTTCTCAGGACCTACAATAAATCTAAGAAGACGTTCTCAAAATCCCCCTGGTCACTGTAGCAGCACTTAAATCAAAATGGTTGTAGATTCACAGAGTCATGTCAAGAAAACAACGAGTGAGTATCTCATGTTTCGCACAGCTGAATGAAAGTCAGTGTCTTGTTCTTCCACAAGGAATCTCAAAATAGGAGGAGGCACCATGTCATCGCCATTACATAAACTTGTGGAGTCACTTGAAAGCCACACAGCAGATTCCTGTTGATTTGGCTCCCAGTGTGGCAGTAGCAAGTTTCCCGGAGAATGGCGATGCCTTTTTTCAGTATTCCTTCTTCTTTATATTCCTTGATGGTTGTGTTGTGCCTTTGTTTTCTAGTCACCAATGTGAAAATCCTCCGGACTCAACGCGCCATCGTCACTGAGGGCTTCGGCGTTGGTGAAGGTACCGGCCAGCGAAGCGCCCAGTGACTGCCTGACCGGAGCCATCTCTGACAGAATGATGTTGTCGTGGTTGCTCACCAGTGTCGTCTTGTCCATGATCTCCTTGCTGTGCTTGGACACCACGGCATCCAGGAAGTCATACTTGTGTGACAGAATGCCGCTTTCAAATAGGTACTTTGCCAAATAAGAAAAGGCCACATTTGCCAGAAATGACGCCACCATGGACACGGACTTGAAGGGAAACCTTTGCTGGACAAAGTACTCCACGTCTCCAGTGAGGTGGTGGATCTTCTCCGCCACCACCCAGCCGGGGTAGAAGATAAACGGAGGCAGCTTGAGGTAGGGCTCCCCTCCACCGATACGCAGCAACAGACCAAAGATATAACCGGCCACTGAACCATAGGTATTGGTTCCCTTGACAAACAGCACGCTAAGAAGTTGAGGGAAAATGATGACGTAGACCAGGTCAGAACTCAGGTACCACAGGCCATAGACGGATTGGGTTAGCAAAGCCATTGCAGTGGCAAGAGCTCCAAATACAAAGATGGTGAGGCGCATCACCCAAACAATCTCTCGATCTGAAGCCTGGAGGGAAAAAATGGAAAAGAATTTTGATGCTAGGAGGGCACGGCAAGAGAGGTCAAAGCTAACAAGAATGGTAAACCATGGATCTGGCTGTACTTGAGTGTAGGAGAGACGTTTGCAGATGAGATGTTTACCATTCTCACAAGCCTAGATTAGCATATTGACAGAGTTAACTAGTATTGACCTCGATGTACAGCTCTAAATAATGACAGTGACTGAGCAGTTGCTTCAGCAGGGTTAGGGGTTCACACAAATGCCGGTATTATATTCATTATGTACAATCTGAAGCAAAACAAAGATTAACATTTACACACTAACAGTCCCTTGTAAGGAGTTTTTCTCAGTTTGTTTCATCTTGTCTCTGGATTTCTGCACTACTTTTTTCTGTTCAGCAGAATCATCGAAAATAAATCCAAGTTGCGCTATTGCTGTTCTTGAAATTGGATATATTGATTGGTTAACTGACACAGATGAACAATGACTCAAGCTGTGCAGATGTGTGTGAGTATTATTATTGGGGACTCTTACCGACTGCCGGAAGGCGAGCTGATAGATGTTCCTGGCAAACATGGAGCTGGCTGAGAGTATGGACGAGTCGGCGGAGGACATGACCGCGGCCGACACCGCCCCAAGACCAAAGAAGGAGACGTAGGGTGGGCAAAGGTACTGAAGCACGATGGGAAGGATCATATCCGACTGATCCTTGTCTTTTGGAGGGATGGAGCCGTAAGTAGTTTGGTTCCAGTCTGAAGACAGAAGTTTGAACCATCAGTTAGTGCTGAATGAGCCGTTGGCACATGTTCATTTTTATTAATTACTGACCCCATGCTGTTGACCAAACCTGTTGAATTAAGTGAACTGGGAACTATGTAGAGTAATTTTTATACTAATCTCTTTGCTTTTCAGACAGAACAATCAACTTTAAGACCTTCTTATTTTCCACCCTGTTGACACGTGTGCTTTAGTTGCTGAGAAACAAAAGGATTAATTTGTTTGCACACCAGAATACATTGATTATCAATAAAATGCTTTACTGTTCATCTAAATACAATGAAACAGTCACAGTTATGACAATAATGGCTGAAGAAAAAGACATGATGCGAGTCAGTACTAAGGACTACATTATGCAGCTTATTTGCATTTTAATGGTAAATTTAATCAATGAGCATTTCACTGTTAAAGATTAACATCAAGTAGTTGATTCTGCTGAGCTCTAACTGTGCATGAAGGCAAACTGGTATTGAGAACACACAGAGACAAAGAACAGAACACCTACACCTTCCCAGATTGACACATGCCACAACCATTAAAAAAATAAAGAAATATTTTTCTATTTTTCCACTGTAGTCACAATCTTTCTTTGACATTTTTCTTCTAAAACATCATTTGAAGTGTGTGCCACAATTCGTCCCTGCCCTCCTCCTCCAGAGATACCCAATATGTGTCATTCTTGTCCATCCCTGGATATTTATAAGACACAGTTGATTAGCGCTGGTTACACATGAATTAGCTTCAGATGGATCTGATTAATTAGCTCATTCGCTGGAATCAGAATGATCCGACGGCTCTCTGCTCTCCCCGTCGTGACAAGATCCGTCTGCTGTTTACCCTCAAGATACTGTATCTTTTCACATTTACACATCTGAAAAAAAAGAAGAAGAAGAAGAAGAAAAAAAAAAAGAACCCAACCGGCTGGCACGTAAACAAGCCATGAAGGCACGGCGCTCCCTTTGATCGCACTTTCCTGTTTGGATAAGGGATCGGATTCCTGGATGTTTTGATGATCTTGTGATGTTTCATTAACTGCTTAATTATTGTATGCGGCTGTGCGCGCGCACATGATTTGCTGATCAGTGTGTGTAGAAGAATAAGTGTATATTTGGCTTGTGTTAGTCTCTTCATTGGTGTTGAAGACATGAATTTTTCAGAGTTGTGGGACAGATCTCACCTTCAGGGTGACGATGCAGGGACCTGAATTGATTGAATGTATTTGAGGGTTTGAGATGTGAACATGGAGAATACCAATTTAACATGGCTACTGACTGGTGGTCCCCCAAGCATGGTATAAAGTGTCAAGTAAAGTATTGTTCCCATTCTGATAATGGGAATCTGGCCACTATGGTCCATCATAGGGTTAGAGTTGGACAAAAAGTAGTTGTCTCTACAAGAAAGTAAATACAGTCAATGTATTGTAAATGCAAGTCATAGAAACATAACATCTGTGTATATGGTATGTGTGTATTTACCAGTGGAAGCCCCTATAGCTCCTATGAGGACTGAGGGGACGGCCATGACCAAGCAACCAAAGGCAGCGAGGAAAGAGAGGACCTGTGCGTAGGTAGCTGAAGAGGCAGAAAGAACCCGTTGAAAATAGACCTGCCAGGGAATCCCCCCCAACATCTAGAAACAGAAACACCATGGTAAATACAGACTTCAGACCGATGCATTGGAATCAGCAATCGACAGAGCAACCTGAGTTAACTGTCTTTTTAAGGAAGTCTGTAAATTAAAAGACTGCAATCCTGGGCTTCAGCTAAACATTAAAACGATCTTTAAACCCAGCCTGCAGTTTTACTAAGAACAAAATGTGTCGGTGTTTTACTTCATAGTGATTTTCTATCTCATGAAGAATCTTCAAACGAAAGGTAAAACTTACCAGTAAAAAGAAATTGTCTGCCCAGAACCATTTATCTTCAGGTTCAATCTTCCCCAGCCAGGGAGACTGATAGATGACTTCTGTGGCTGTGATGCCGATGTCTGATACAGCCGGGTTGGACAGGGCGAAAGGCACGCTAATCCACTGATAGCAGAAGGAATCACAATGCAAAGATTACCATGATATACCTATAACATGACAAAAAACACCTTTCCACCATTCATGTAGTTTCCACAATATTTTATTCAATTTTCCATATTAATTCATAGATTAAGTGAGGAAAATTTTCAAGCTTGAAAAAGTTCAGGACTATTCAATTTGATTAACTAAGAAAGAATCAATCCTAAACTCACCAAGCCTAAAAAGATACAGAAGAGCTGGACCACATCCGTGTACGCGACAGAGTATAATCCACCAACCAGAGTGTAGAAGATGGCGATCAGCGCTGAGATCACGACTGACATGTTGATGCCTATGTCCACAATCACACTGAGAGTGGCGCCTGCATGACGAAACGATCAGTGAGGGAAGAAAAACGGCACTCAAATGTCCACAGCTGTTACCTGAAAGTATCGTTGGACGATATTTGAGCTTTGATTGAGTGTGTAGGCAATAACGTTTGAGTGTTCCACGAACCTAAGGCAGACAGAATGGCTGCAGACCAGAAGATTTCCCCCATGAGTGCTGGAATGAAGAGCAGCCCACCCATCCTTTTACCATACAGCTGCTGGAAGGGATCCAGCATGGTGACGTACCCACGTGATCGCATGGGTTTGGCAAAGAAAAGGCCACCTGAACGATATAAGATGTAGAGATAACACACATGGAACACAGGCAGGTGGATATTATAACATACAAGCAAATGAATCTCTAATTCATTCTCTAACTCTATCTAATTCAGACAGAAGTTTAAAAGCCATCGCTACAAAAAAAAAAAAAAAACAAACAAACTTGAAGGAACTATAACTTTTCAATTCAAAACTGCTCAAGCAACGTTTCTCAGAAACAGTCACAGCTGGTGGCTGACAAACTGTCCCAGATGTGACAGTGACAGTCAAGTGTGCAAAATGTTGCACAAACCTGAGAAGAAATCCTTATATTGACTGCCGAAGAGACTGAATGCACAGTAAGAAGAAGAAACTGGTATCTTTTTAAGAGAACAGGCATTCATTCATTCATTGATCAGCTCAACAGTTCAGTTCGGACAACTACTTTACAGTGAGAGCTGTTTTATTTCCATGTAGTATAACAACTATGCTTCATTTAAAAAATGAAAGCATATATGATAAGTTCACTGCGGTGAACATCAGCTCCTTTTACTGAAAAGTAACTACAGCATTAATCTGTATTATTAGAAATGTGTTTTAAAAAATACAACATCAATGATGAGTTTATCTGAGGATCTTTACTGTTGGAGGGTTTCTCGACTGATTTTTACAGTTTGCAGTTCTCACCTACTACCAGGCTGAGTGCGTAACCAAAGGGTGCCTGTGCCCAGGCCAGGCCGTTGCCTGGCAGGTAGACATATTCTGCTGTCCCATTGATGTAGCCTCCACCCACCCAAGTGGCTGAAGCGGGGAAAGAAAAAGAAACAAACTCTTGATGAGAAACATTTGCATTCCAACAGGTTAGATTCCATGAAATGGAAAGGGTGCGCATTATAAATTAGAGTTATACCGCTGAGGTCTGCGCGTAAAACGGCAAAACTTAAAATTCAAAGCGTCTCCGAGACTCACCGGTCATTGTGAATCCTCCGACGAACAGCCCGATGTCTCTCCCCCCGACCATGATGCTCTCGCTCCGGTCCCCGCCTTCGGTTACTCCAGAGTTTTTGTTCTTCCAGGCAGCCCAGATCCCCACGAACAGAATCAAGACATAAAAAAGCACAATAGCGACGAGACCCTCGGCGTGGATGGTCATCTTGCGTCCGCTTCCCGCCGAGATCAGGCGCTTCTCCGCTCCAACTGCAAACTCATGGAGAACTTTAGGAAAGACAAACATAAAACATTAAAAATAATAATAATAATAAAATAAAACACATAGACGATATTAAAGAGAATACAAATGCTCAAAATCAATGTGACACAACAAGGTTTTTTTGTTTTTAGATTGAATTAAAGTCGAGTCTGCTGCGCGTATTACGCACACGGTGGCGAACCAGATGAAAAGCTTGCGCATGAGAACTTCAATCAAAAGGGTCGAGTTAAAAAAGGTACTCTAATAAAAAAAATACAAGCATTTTATTCTAAATGGGCAAATGTCATGGGAATACTATTATCCTTCTCTTTTCTTTCTTTGCCATTGTCTTCAAAGGGTGGCCACACCTGGCGCACATAACAGCCGGAGTTTTACACCGAGTTAGTCTGACTGAAATGTGATGTTAGTCTTTTAACTGGTTTAAGAAAACGGAGCTTTGCAAATACTATTTCAGTCTTCATAAAATAATGTTTTAGTAGCTCAAGCATACCGAATAAGAATTTTTGATCATGTCTAGAATAAATTAAATAAGGATAATTCAAGACAGACATTTGACTGCTTTTAGATCATCGATTAGGAATGAAAAACGTCTGAAGCGCATTTCATGTACATTTTAAAGAAGAACCAATTCCCCATGGCAGGAATATGATAAAGTCGCCGAGATGATATTAAACAAATGTAAAAATGTTTTAGCTCGTCGAAAACATAAAGTGTCTCACTTGGAAAAACTATCCATGCGTCTTACCGTATCCAAGTGACAGGAAGGAGGAGGATACTCCGGCATCCCATTGTCAATAAGTCAAAATCACCAGAGTAAGCTTAAAGGTAAACATGGAACAGTTCACCAAATATTCGTGCTCCCATATCACTTGCATTAAAGCTCTAAGTTCATTGTAGCAGCTTTTACGCGCACTTCACTTGCTGTTTACGCGTATTGTTGTGGTCTATTACTTAATCTGTCGGCAGTTTTGGATTTTCGTGTACAAGTCCATTACACTCGACAAAGCTGCAAATCTAACCATGTCCACTTTGGTGTGAATTTGTGGAGTTTCCGTGAACAAAAGTCCGGAACTCGACGCACTACTTGAAAGAGACCCAAAAAGGATGAACAGACTTTCAGTTTGATGTGCTGATTCAGAATCAAACCCGGATTCCTATCCCCGTTTTGCTGACACCACGGTTCCAGACCCCGACTCTGCATTATTGATCTGTCTTTAAATCATCTGCCAAATGCAGTTACATTCTGCTACTTGACGTATGTTGAAGTAAATTATTACGAAATCTGACTAACTCTTACCTTTAGTGGAAGAGAAAGAGATCTAAATAGACCACAGGTGCAGGGACTCCAAAGAATTAAAGCAAAGACTGTAGAAGAAAATCGTTACTTGCAAAAAACAAAAACCCCCAAAAAAACGGATCGACTTGTTATTCCTCCTAAAACACAATTCACTTGTGTTGTTTTTTGAGTCACAAATGCTCGTCGGAAAGAGACGAGAGAGGGGGGACTGAGAGAGGGAGGGGGAAAAGGGTGGAGGTGGGTGGAGGGGTGGAGATGAATGGGAGTGGTGGGTTTATTGGGTGCTGTCAGGGTGGGTAGATGGTGGTGGATGAATGTCTTCCAGGGCAGGACGAAAATAGCACCTAATAGAGAGTGGCATGACGCACAACCTTACTTAAAAAAAAGAAAAGAAAAGAAAAGAAAAAGCTTTCCAGTATCATAATTTAAGACTGGCAATGGATGGAACCTCTACTTCGCCAGGTTACATTTACAGGCCTGATATAATAAGATGCTGTGCAGGTCCCCGCCTGCTCAGTGATTAAAGCAACGCAGTTACTGCAAACGCGGCTCGTGCGACGGGCAGGCTGACAGTTTAAACAGCGCACGCAGTGGCTTCTCATTTTATGGTCCCTTTTACGCATGGAAGCCCGATACATGCGCCTCTGAAATGAACACGTTTCTCAAACACACTTCTTTAAACAGGTTTAAGAAAACCTCTAAATCTCAAGAGAGCTGCAAGGCTGGACATTTTGATTGAATTAGTTCACAACATGAGTGTGCATGGTGCGATCTACCCACTGGCTTGCGCAAACAATGGATACTTAACCATGGTTAGGGTGTTTTTGTTCAGTGCGCAGCGCGATTTGCGGATGTTTTTAAAAACTACCACCACAGACAAACACCTGCTTTCAAACCACAGCTGGAATGTGGACCAAAGACAGTCCAACTTCCTCGGAGCAGGACTCATTGAAACGACCACACCGCTGTCCATGGTGCTGAAGTCACGCTCACGCTTCACTTTACGGACATTGACTCGGGAACAAAAGCTTCCATTTCATTCAAAAGCCGCCTGTAAGATCATTTAGATTAAACTTATCCATTCTTCATTCGGACTTTTTACCTTCTTAATCTAATTTCAGAAAAAAATCTACTGTATCCAATGTTATAATTTCACTTATGTTTAATTTTCTATTCTATTCACTGCTGCTCATACATCTACTACTACCTCATACCATCAGTCTTATATTTCAGTTGTCTTTTTAAAACAGCTCCATATGGTTGACAGCGAATTTCTTATTGAAGCAAGTATGCATCCTCACTGTACCTAGATGTAAACAAAGATGTAGACTTTAGTCTGTTGGTAATAAGATAAATGACTTGCTTGAATTGTGACATTTTCTAATTTAGAGACCGCGGGGCTGACAGTCTGTCAGGCAGGGCAGCTCTAATTGGAAGGTTATCTACCAAATAAACCGCAAGAAACATTTCCACACAGTGACAGCTAGTCCAGGAAATTCTCAGAGGCTTTCAATTAAGAGTCACACCCACAACATCCTTATATGGTTACTTTATGTATTTACGTTAATGATTCAGAAAATTTTAACGATATCCCGAGAAACTACATGAATGTTATGAATCAATAAAGGCAATCCTGAAGAAAACAAGGCATCTATCGCTGAAGGCGCCTGGTTGTCTTAAAAAGAAGACCTTTGTCGCCATCCAGTGTCTCTTTAAAGCTTTACACAAACCTCTGAAGGTTTCAGAAAATGAGCTGAGCTCAAAACAAGGCTGAAGAAAACTACAGAAAGTCATATAAAATCTGAAACGCTCCTCAAATATAAAGTGGCTTTGTTAGGATAATCTCTTCTATTGCTAATAATCTGATTTTCATAAAAGTATAACCAATCACTTTATATCAACATATTTACTGTCGGCCGTTTTTATTGCAGATTTCTTTTTGACTTGTCCTTGTTGTATGATGCAGGAGAAAACGCAACATCATTTCACTCACAAGACACCATTTTTAAATTCAGACCAGTACAACGTTTAAACAGATTATGGGTATTTAATGTAACACATTTAAAATGTCTCCATCGATCCCTCTTGACTGTTAAAGGCTCGTTGCATCACTGAATGTTTGCTTTAGTATTGAAATGATTTAAAAACACAGAATCCTCACATTAACACCAGTCCGCGTGTCGATTCTTTGAATTGCCTTTCAGAAACAGTCAAACCTCAATTACAGGTTAAAACACAGAAGTAAAGGATCTGTTGTTCAACAAAACGGCCTCCATTTGTGCCATCTCTTTTATGGCGATCTTGTATAAAACGTCGCCATCTTGTGGTCACTCAGGGACACAGCAGCAGAGTTCAGTTTTCAGACCTCTGTACACAGTGAGGTCCTGCTGTGAAGAAAAGGAGCAAAGGTTAAACTGTTAAATATTGTTTCCACAGCGAAAGCGGCAACTGATCTCTGGTTAAATATCCTCCACAATTTCCATACGGTCATTTTGAGTACAAGGAAGTTAAACAAATGTTACGAAACAAGTGTGCATTTGAGCCTGCTGTTTTTACAGGGGTCACCACAACAAGCCACTGGAACTCCAACTGCAGAGAGATTCAACCTGAGTCCCAAATCAGCTCAATGTGGCAGAAAAAAAAAAGTCTTGGAACATTCCTGCTTCATTCATAGAGACTTCGAAGTGTCACAGTTACTGTGTCTGTGTCCTCAGTTTTACACGTAGTTATTGAGTCTGTATCCACTGCTCGAAAGAGAGCAGAGCGATGGAGCACGATTGTCCTTGAGGGCCTCTGCAGGCTTGTAGGGTGGAGCAGGAGGATAAATGTTGTTGAAAGCAGGAGGAGGCGATAAAGGGGGATTCCTGTGTATGTGGAGGGGCCTCTGGGGCCAGCCGCTGCCGCTGCCTCTGCCGCTGCCGCTGCTCCAGCACAGCACCAGTCCCCCGGTCAGACTAAGGAAAGACGACGCGTATCCGATGTACACGGCCAGGCCGATCTCGTACTTCATCCCGCTGGGGAGGAATGGGTCAAAGAAATCCTTGACGACGTCATTGGTGGTCCAGGAGACAGTGACCAGGCACAGAAGCCCCGCACAGAGGAAACCAATCCCCCCACTTAGCACCAGGTGGGATTTGATGGCCGAGCCGCGGACAAATCGAGTACACTTCATCCCCAGCACAGAGACGGCAGATGTCAGGGCTGAGGTGACACAGGAGAGAACCATGAGTGCCCGGGCTGCCTAATGGACAAGAGGAGGACAGAAAATGAAGCCTGAATTGAAGTCTTTTTGCAAGATAAGGCCACAAACACTGCAACCATACTGTGACAGGTACTTGTGCATAAGGAAACCACTTTTCTTTAAAAAGAACAAGTAGTTTAAGATTATACAGTAATTAAATTCACTGAGCTAAGAGCTCTGAGAGCCACACTCTTTATGAGAAGCAACATTGTGTTATATTGACCGTGACTATATGTGAGAGTTACTGGATGGTGATTAATGCAATATGCAGTTTAACGTCACTGTGAACAAGTTAAGAACATCGGCTCAGGAAGCAGTGTTAGCATCACAAGCTATTAACCTCCATATGTTACTGATCAGCATTAAAATTATTGAGAGTACAGTCATAAATGAATGCTGGAAACTTCTTGAGAGTATTTGAAGAACACTGTTCTCAGATCAGAACCTGAGAACAGTGCTAAAAACCTGCTTTACATATCAGTAAAATAATTACCAGTAGAAATGAGTAAATAAATACTGGCATAATGTTTTAACTCAAATAAAAGCAAAAAAGTACTTGACATATAAAAGTAAAAACCAGCACTCAGTCAAACATTTTTCAGTTATATGAAACCAAAGTATTCACTCAGGTTGTGAAATAAGGCCATGGATCGGAAAGTGTGTTGCTGCTCTGAAGTTGTTCTGTTATCTGATTCTCTTTGAGCCGTAGGGCTGTAATTTCTCTTCTCATCAGAGGAACCGGGTTCAATATATTTATTTTTTAGGAGGTCAAATCATTCCTTTTCTGACTTTGTTTTCTAATTTTGTATTAATGTTGGGAAGGAACATAATCAATCAACAACTCATCCTGAAAACAAATTATGGCCACATTAGGATTAAAAAGGTCAGGTATTCAGGATGGAAATCTGTTCAATAGATAAGTCAGATAAATAAATAATTTAAAATTACATCTTTGTATCATTGGGAAAGTGTGACTTTGTAATTTCCGATAATAAGTATATTAAATAAAGTCCTTATGCTCTCGTACAGCTAGTAAGAAGTCTAAGAAACCTTGAAATTAACTTTAAACACCAGAGTTTAAATTACAAATATGTTTCCTTAACAGTGTTATGAAAGAAATGAAAACAGTAAATCATGTTTTAGAAAATGAAAGAGGTGAACTGCCGAGCGTTTTTTTTCCTAGCTAACGTATCACCTTAATACCGCTGGTAAACCAATGTGGCCTCTGCTCTGTGGCGGCAGCCGGAGGTGTTTGGAAGAGGCTTTCAGATAATGCTGTTAGCGCCGTACCTGCAGGTCTTCGGGCAGCGCCAGCAGAGATTTGTACACCTCACACTGGTAAATGCCCGTGCTGTGCCAAACGCACTCCATCCACAGGCCTTTCAGGTAGGAGGTGGCCGTGATTATGTTGGAGCCGACGTAGCCCGTGCAGCGCCAGTGAGGCAGCAGGGTTGCTACGACAGTGCCCGCGAACCCAAGCTGGCCTAAGAAGAAGCCAAGGACCTGAACCGCCATGCTGGCCATGGTCGGCTTGGACGGATGCTCGAACTGCAAAGAACAAACGCGAAGTTTCAGGGGAAAGACACAGACGACTGGACGCCTCTCTCAAAGGCACCCTTAAAGTTATCAGCTACACTCCACACTGGATTCAGAACACAGACAGTACAATGAATCAAGACATGGAAAAGAAAAAGTGTGAGAGTGTACTACTGACGGTTCTACAGGCTGGAATCCTCCTCTCTGTCTGCTCGGTCCTCAGCAGCAGGCTCTAGTCTTCCGAGTTTACATCCAGTCACAGAGCCGGAGCCATTCCTCAAAAGTCTCCTGGGTGCGAGCAGAAATAGCTGCGGAAACTTTCAGCATGCTGGCATCAGTCTCCTGTGAGTGGCAGGTGACTGCATGTGTAACTAATGAGAACGGTGTTCAGCTTCACCTGTTTAATGCTCTCCTCTGGAGGGTAAGCCACAGCAGTCTATTTGTTAAGCTCTTCACCACCCTTCAGGAGAAGAAAGAGAGAGAGTGCGTATGAGAGAGAGGGGAAATTAAACATTTACAGAAGCCACCCAAGCTGAGAGTGCGGCTATGAGCCACTAACTTTGAAATTTTTCACAGCTCTGCAGGGTGTTTGGGAGCGAGGGCCTGAATGACTTGCTGACAGAGCTCCAAGCAGCTGGGCCCCCAAAACTGTGACTACAGGGGCGAGAGAGCAGTGACTGTGATTGCAATAATGGCCAAAATAATATTACTTCCAGAGGCTCTCAGGTTTTAAATTCACAACCACAGGCCGAGTAGTAAAAATGCAACTTGTAGCTCTGAAATGCGGGTAGAACCCCCTCCCACACACTGAGAAAAGGTAACTTTGAGAGTAATTAGTGATTTATTCTCTTCCTTAAAGGGGACATCAGACTGTAGAATGACTAGACACATTTTAAAACACATGCCGGTTTCTGTCAAACAACACGACTTGATTTTTCACGAGGAAACCAAACTGTAGCTGTATTGTGCTGACTTCCTCTGAGAACAGACTGTTTTCCATAAAGCCCAATCATTGTTCAATGTTAGCGCTGGCACTGTTGGGGCCACTTAAAATATCAGAGATAGAAGCCTGATTGTGTTCACTTCATGATTGAATGCACTGGCAGCACGAGAAATAAGCAACAGGAACAAAGGCAAAGCTGCGACGAATCTTATTTTACTTTGAAAGCACAAATTATCTCATTTTAGTCAGTGACAATGCCTGAAAAGCTCAAAAAAAAAAAAAAAAAAAAAAAGGAAAGTATCTTCAAACCGAATTAATCTCAAAAGGCTGCTTACTTTTAACACTTTAAATATGATGAGAAATAAAAAAAAAATCACCAAATTGGGACACTTACCAACGAGTTGACTACAGGGCTGCAGTCACAGGTGTCCAGATGGCGGATTCACCCTGAGATGCAGAGACGTGTTTGGAGGAGCTCCAGATAATTAGAGCCATTGGCAGTGACTCGGTACTGACCAGCTCCGTCTGTTTCTGCTGCTGTTTTCACAAACAATGTGTGTGTGTGTGTTTGTGTGTGTGTGTGTTGCAAGACTGTCAGCTGTGTGATCGGCCAGTCCCAGACATCATCGTTATCATCATTACCATCATCACCATCAGCGGCATTATCCCTGTCAGAGTGGGCAGCATCGTGTAACAGATGACAGGAGCGACAGTCCTGCTGCTGGCTGGTTGCTCCAGATGGATTAACAGGGTCGATGTCAAACCCAGAGGCAAAGCGAGAGACAGACAGAAGAGATATTGTCCTCACTAGTGGTGCTATTCCTGTCTCAGCTCTGCGCGTCTATGGATCTGTGGATAATGAAAGAGAATACTATTCATTACAAGACGAAAAAGACAATCAACTATGCACTTTATTAACCAAAACACTCAGAATCAATCCTACAATCAGCATGATTTTGAGCAGCCTGAACAATGCTGGAGTTGTGCATGTCCTAAGTGTACAGCTACAGGTATAACTTTTGATTGCATGTGCTGGTACGTACTGTACAGCCACCCAGGCTAGGTCATTATCTCTGAAATCCCCTGAGGTCCAGAGTGTTCCTTTTTGCTCTCCCTCTCTCTCTCTTTCTCTCTCTGTCTGATTCTCTGTCCCAAGTGTAACCTACCGTGACATCCTGTTGGTATACAAGAGCATTTCCCCAGCTTCTCCTCTGGGTCCCATCACGAAGCATTCAGCTCTCTGTAAGAGCCCCGTAGCGAAGGGATGATCCTCTCCAAGGTCTGCCGGTGGGAGACGCCACTTGAATGTGGAACACTTAATAGTCTTAGTTAAGAAGAATAATCCTGTGATTAGCAGCTGAGCATAGTTGGGTTGTTGTGCACGGTGCTGGAGGGAGACGCAGCTGTGGTGATGTGCACACAGGAGATTCCTTTTAACTCTTCTTATGTTCACAGAGGTTTAGAAAGCTGCACTTTTTTTTTCCATACACGCGACGTATCGATGGTATGAGAGAAGATGTACTCAGTATAGAAAAGAGAAAGTAAATCGAAACAGGCCTAGAGACACACACATTTCTCCCAGACATTTTGGATGATTCGGTAGCTCCTCAGGATGAGGTTGGATGAAGCACAGGTGAAGGTTACACACAGGCAACAAACTTCATGAAACAGCAGCTGAGAAAATGTTGTGAAGGCAGGAAGATATGAGCAACACTAATCAGCTACAAGTACTGAAAACACACGTGTTGTCCAGCTGGATAACAAAGAAAGGGTGCAATTAAAACAGGGATCATATTGAATGAAGATGGATTAAAAAGAATGTTAACAATTATTGTGCTTTGTTCATCATTTGGCAGGATGTTAGGTTAAGTAATGGTTAAACACAAAGTATGGGCAGCCTGTTTGTATTAGCAAAAGAGTGTCAAATACAATTTTAGTTCAGGAGCCACATACAACCGGCCTCATCTTCATTAGCCCAGAATGGGAAAATAGTGCCTTAACAATCCTAAAAAGTTAAACTTTAAAGTTTTTCTTCATTGTAGCATAGACAATACAAGAATAAAATGTTAAGCTTCACAGAGCTAAACAAATTCTACCAAAAATTTCTTTAATCTCAACAAAAGCCAATTTTAAAGAGACCTTCTTTTGCAAAATACAGTGAAATGTCCAAAACTCCTGTCCAGCAATGGCGGGTACTCAGACATTCTTGTGGACAGGTGACGATGCTGGATTTTTATTCTATCAGCTCAACTCATCTCAACTCTCAACAACACAACTACCAAATCCCAGGAGAATATGGACTCATGTCTCTTTGGAGGCCACCACCATCGATGTTATTGTCCATCTGCTTTCACAAACCCAAAACGCAGTGACAGGTTTGTGTTTTCAGTTGTTTTCAGTTTGCCATGCGAATGAGAAATCAGTGTTAAGCGTAATTGCTCAAAATCTATGAGCATTTGAAAGCTTTGCAATCTGCCAGGTGGCTTGGCGGCCTTATTTAAGCCTCTCGTGGGCAGATTTTGGCCCACGGACCTCACGTTTGACACCCCTGAATGACCGCTAACATAATTAGCATTTTTAGACGGTGGCGTTCTGTCGGCAAAGATGAAAGAAAAGATTCGCGCCATCATAAAAGGAGGAGTAAAGGCGAAACCAGGACTCCACGCTTCACCTCAGCATTTACAGGTGCATTTATAAGAAAAAAAATTGAGTTTAAGGCTTGTTCTCCGCTTAATTACCTCCAGCATGTGACTATTTGTTGACATGAAGCTAAAGGAAGTAAAAATGGCGCAGAAGTCACGTTAAACTCAGAAACTCGGTCTGAAGTTAGCTTACGTGCTTCGTCTGTTTCCTCTGCGGGCTCAGGAAATGGCAGTGGGCAGGAAAGCGTCCAGAAATGAAGGTAAAAGCAGATGGAGTGAGAAATCCTCCCAGCTGTGTAAGAGGCTGTTCCTCCGGCCCCGGCAGCCCAGGACCGTCCCGTCCCGCCGCCAGGCCGCCAGCCCCGGGGTCAGCTACCTGGACCGGCTCCCGGTGGAGCTGTTCGACATGATCCTGGACAAACTGTCCGGTAGGTTTCAAAAAAGCCCACCGTGGAGGAAATAACACGATTCATGAAGTAGTTTTTAATGAGCCTTCACAATTTAGTGGGTTTCATTTCATGTATTTGTCATTTTAATTCTTCACAATTACACACCGTCTAGTCTCAGTCTGGAAAAATACGAAATATTCCACCAGTTTATCAGCCTTTATTACCTATTAAGTCTTCACAAAATGAATACTTGGCTGCTAGAGTTTGGTAGATAGATGAATAATTTTTTTATCCATGATTTTTTTTATTAACCTCTTCTTTTATTTTCCACCAGTGTTGGAAATCAGTGTGTTCAGCATGGTATCTAAGGATATCTGTAGATATATAATGGACTACATCTCCACTCTGGCCTGGAAGAAAAAAGCCATCTCTTCACACTTTCACCATCCCTCCTGTCCCGAATGGGTTTCAACTATTCAACACTACAGGGATCTCGGTATTTCAGCATTCGTCTTTAATCACTTGTTAAACTCTCTACACAACAACACGGTCAACTAGTATATAATATCTATTTTTTTTTTGTGTTTATGTTTCAGGGTTGCTGTTCAAGCGGTGCACTCTGCTGCTTCCCACAAAGGAGAGGCTGAGGTTCATCTTCAACAAGTTTACGCACGTAAGAGAAGAAAACTGATGAAAACAATAGGTGATTGGTAAAGTTTCAAATGCACAGTGTGTCTTTTTGACTTCCCTCTTCTTAGGAATCACAAAGACACTATTGCAAGGTGCTGCTGCGACTGTAACACAGGCAGATTGTTTTTTGAGCCGGCTGTTAACGTTTAGACAGTTTGTTAAAGTTGCATAAAATGCAATGATGTTATCACTATATCTGTCTTTGGTCAACAAAGTATTAATATATCATTAAAAAGTTCACATTCCAGTAAAATTACTGCAATTCGATTTACCATTTACACTTGCTTTGCAACTTAAAGATCATGGAGAATTTTTAATTCACTATTTACATCTTATAAAGCATAAAACATTTGGCCGCATGTCGGGTTAGTAGGGTTCATCATAGTTCTTGGTCATCATGGACCATTTTTGTCATGATTTTACGATTTGTTTCAGGTTCCCTGCTTCACGCTGGAGCAGTGTTTGACACCACAGTGCTCCGGTTTTTCAAGCTACGGAATCTTTCTGCAGGTGAGGGACTCATAACTCGACAGACTTGAAAAGAAGTCAGAAATGGGATGGCGTTAAAAGCAGCACGGTTGTATTGAAAAATAATAAATTGCATAGCCTGAAAAACCAACAAACAATCAAACCACGTTGTGACAGATTGGGGAAAAAAAAAAGTGACTGTAGAAATGCTGAATACATCAGGTTGGAAAATGTGTAGCTCGTCATGACTATCGATTACCTGGCAGACGCTGATCGCAGGCTGGGACGAGCTGGAATGCCACAGAGTTTTCAACTTCCTGTGTGACAACATCAACCTGCTGCAAAGAACGGAAGCAGTGATCACTGCAAAGCGGGGTGAGTCAGGAAATGCAGAAAAATATTGAAAAGGCAGCAAGAGTCAACGTGTGTTGAAGCCTCTATATCCAGTGATTCTTGTAGACGGTTATTTCAGAAGAAGGTGAAGGTAATGAGTCCCCCAACGTGCTTTCAAACCTGTGTGGAGAAATGTTCCGAGACGCTGAGCTGATCGCTGTATACCTTCCTCTGTTTCCTCAGGGGCGAACAGCTTCCAGGAGCTGCAGCTTCGCTTCTTCTGCCGTCGGGTTCTGTTGGATCCTTGGTCCCAAAAGCCGGAGGGCGACTTCTGGCTGCTGCAGCTGCTTCAGCCTTGGCCCATGGTCAGCCAGGCCCACCTGCTGTTCATCCTGTACGGACCGCTGATGCCTGAGGGTGAGGAGTGCTTGAGCCAATGAAACAACAGCAGAGAAATACATTATGCGGTGCACAGATATTTGTGCTAATGCTTTCAAAGTGTTGCAGGTTTGTAAGTGTGTGTTTTTCCACCATGCAGGCGTCCTCGCCTGGCAGGACCTGGTGGAGCGGGAGTTGCCCCACCAGGCTCTCTGGGACCTGGCCCAGGCCATCCTCATGCTTTTCAGCCAATTCAAGGCCAAACACCTGACCGTGGACTCCATCCCGGCCATCTTTGAGGAGCTCATTGGTATCTTTCATATCAGCAGAGAACCACGCTAAGGCAGAACGTTCAAACTGCAGCACTCAGAGTCCGACAACAGTTTATTTCCCTTCACCGTCTGCAGTCATCCCTCAGCCGTGGCATGTGCTGAACGTCGCTCGTCTGTTGGTACTGTGCGGCAACGACTTCTGCTTCACGTTCCTGGCCAGCAAAGCCCTCAACGGTCGACTCCCAGAGATCTCAAGACTCATTGTCTTCATCATACTGGTGAGGAAAAAGAAGCTATTGAAACGTATTTTAACTTTAAAACTCATCATATTCCTCAAAAATCATGACCACTGTGTTGACCACTATGAAGAGAGCTCGGCCTTTCTATTCATTCATTTTGATAAATCTCTTATTTATCGAAGCAAAAACTTAAATGGTGACTAGTTTTCAGTATTTTGCTGTTAATGTAATGAAATTAGAAAGCAGTTTTCTGCCATATTTGTCAGAATTGGTCTCAAACTTGTGGAGAGCAAAAGAAGCAAATTCTCTATTTTACTGAAATTCTTCTGTCAAAAAGAAGGGATAATTTGTCACAATAACAAACATTCAGCTCTTGTTTCATGTGATCATTTAGTAGTATAACATGTAAGTTCTTCTAACTTCCTGGTAATAACTTCAACTCTGTCAAAACAACGTTTCAAATTCTGACAAATTATGGAAAAAATTAAATGTAAGTTTTGTTGATTTTGTGTGATTTAATGCAAGATTTTAGTTTTCAGAAGGGATTTTAATCATTATATATCTGAACTTGGGATATAAACCCACATTTTGTGAATAAAGCACAGAAAATGTGTGAAAGTTTCCGTATTTAGCGGCGAGAGGACATTTCTCCTGTTTCCTGTTCTGAGCGGCTTCCTCCCCGACAGGTGTGTGAGAAGGACGGCTACCACATGAACTGGGCGGTGAAGCTGGTCAAGGCCGTCTGCGACGTGTTCGCCAAAGTCAACGACAAGTACAACTTCATCCAACAGCTGGAGAGCAAGTTCTCAGAGGTCACCAGGGAATTCTTTGAAATGTCTGTCTCAGGTGAGGCGGGGCTGCGATCCATCCTTCATCCCAAACAAGTTGAGATTTGAGACAAGTTGAAAAGTGAGAATTACTGTTTCAAAGTGCAAAAAACTCTTCAAATAAATGAAAAGTACAAAAAAAAAAAACTATGACAGAACAGAGAAACCAGAAATGGCTTCTCGCCAGTGTGCATAAAATCACAAAGGCCACAGCTGAGGAACAGACAGACAGATGGTTCTGAAACAGCATTATTGATAACACAGTTACGTCTGTGCATCAAAAAACAAATGTTTTAAACACCAATGACTTAAATATGTTTTTTTTTTTATCTTTCTGACACATTTAGTCAATTGATGTGACTTAAAAATTTGGAACAGGAGAAGCTGTGATTTAGTTCTCTGGGATGTTTCAGAAGCAACAAGCTTCAGTAAACTGTTGTTTCAGAAAGTGAATAGATGCATATGAATGTGGTATCTGGAGGTGATAGTCGGAGTGTGTGTTTGTGTGTGTGTGTGAGAGCATCGCTGAGGTGTATTTGAGGAAACAACTGCCTGTAGTGCAGAGGAGACTGTTTGGATGGAAGTTAGCAGACTTTGTGCATCTAACGGCTCAGACAGATGGTAAGTATGAGCAGGAAACTCAGGGAAATTTGTTTTCGCCTCCGTTTTTCCTCCTGCAGCAAAAAAAAAAAAACGTCTTTCATGTCTGATGAATCCAACAGCTTCAGCTGCACTCGTGAAAAAGACTGAGAGCTCTAAAAAGTTATGGTACAGCTTGGCTGTGGAAAGGGTTTAAAGTTTATAAAGGACATTTAAAGCTTGTTTTATATATATATTTACAGGAAGCCAATGAAAAGAAACCAGTCTAGGGGAGATATGATTTCTCGCTGAAGCATTCTGAATCAATTGGAGACGTTTTAAAGACGTTTTTTTTGGACACCCGACATGGAAACTAGATTTCCCAGAGCTTCCTGGTCCACCTGTTCCCCTCCATTCATCTGCTACACCGAAGTCGTCCTTCTGTCTGAGCGGATTTCATTTCAGTGCAAGTTTTGAAACTTCTAATTAAAAGTCAACATTGTTTTAATGTGCTTTCAGGGAACCGCTTTGAAGACAGGGAGACTTTTCAGACTCTGTGCATCCTCCTCGACTCCGGCGCTCGCTTCCACACTAAATTCCTCCACATGCTCCTCAAATAGTGATTACAGAGATGAAAAGTGACGAGATGCGAGGGACGGGAGTGAAAGTCAGGCTGATGAAGATGGTTCAAGTTCAACAACGTGTTCTTTTTTAACCTTCAAATACTGCATTGTTCTCAGAAACACATGACCTTGTTCTTAGACCATGTTGTGTAAAGTTTGATATTTATTCACTGACGGTGACAATATTTATTTATTTTAATAAAACATCTCCATGAAAATATAGTAAAGTCAGATGTCAGTCTTTGTTTAAATTATTATTAAACTGGTACTTTTACTTGAAGATCATTCTGTTGCGTGGTTTCTGAAGCCTCATATTTTCAATTGATCTCACACAAAACACTGTAAGCAAATAAGCTTTTATTGAGATCCCGACTCTGCATTGACAGCATTTTCAAAAAAACATTTCAGAGGAACAGATTAATAAAACACAGAATATAAAAAGGAAATACTTTGAATAAAAAAAAAAAAAACTAACTAAAATGCTGCTGTATACAGAACGGTAAGTACAGTTTTGGTTCCCTGTTTATGGAGCAATGTTATCTAGCTTTAAATAGTGATCCTACAGGATGCATTCAGTCAGACTGAATTTTTAATGTACATACAAACGTAAAGGATTAGCATGCACAGGACGCTCTCGGTTATTCAACAGTGAGGTTTAAGGCCTACAGACGTTCCAGTCGGTGACGAAGATCACGCCAATGCACCCCGGTACTTCAGTCATTCATGTGTTCGTTGTTTTGATATGATCTGGCAATAAGAAAAAAGAATATAATATTACATTCAAGTGAAAAACACTGAGAAATCTGAACTATACAGGAATCTAATACACAAAGTTTCAATGACGGTCATCACAGGTGAAAACAAACACTACACACAAAGCCTGGTGTGGACGGGATTTATTTCTGTACATGAAAGGTTAAGAGGTGCCCGTTTTGGGAACCTTCACGCGACCACTCATGATTTAAATCCCATTAAAACAAACTAACGACACAACCACGTCACATGCTGATGGAGTAACCATACTTACTGTGCAATTTGATCTATAGGTGTAAAGAAACAACACAAGTCTTAATTTGGATGCAGGGTGCAGATTGTATTGACATTTTAATGCTGGCGCCTTTTTTTTTTTTTTTTTTTTTTTTTTTTTTGTGTGTTGTTGTTTTGACCCTGTACACCAGAGCTGATTAAACTCCCTGAGCGGGCGTGTTACCTTGCAGCCAGTCCAGTCCTTCCTGCAGGCCCTCTCCTTTGATCGCATTGCTGGCACTGAAAAATAAGATGTCACGGAGTTAATCTGTGCGCGGCACACATTTACTTTCCCATGACTTTCCTCGGATCCCGGATGTTTTAAAGCTGTCCAGCTCTTAATCCACCGGCCTCCCATCTGTCTAATGAGTGAACAAGGGAGAAAACACATGCGTGCAGCATGCAGTTACTCAACAGAGTAATGTTTAACCAGTAAATGCAGCAGAAATGGCAAACTGGTCGACGCAGGAAGTGACCATGAGTGAGCGTCCTGCGTCACTCTGTTGTCATGTTAAGCTTTAACTTGCGACTCACAAAACGTAACAAATTCAGGTAATATTCAGGAAGCGCCTGACGGCGCTAAGGATAATTAGGAGGGATAGATTACCAGATATGCCAAGGTTTGTCTTGGATTTTCTCCAGAGACAGCATCTGTGAAACCTTGACAGAAGACATTGCGTCCTTCAGATCCATTTTGTTCGCAAAGAACAAAACTGGGATCTTTTTGCAGCAGATATCTGAATGACGAAACAGACAGGAAGACGAGTTGAAGCCACACAAATTGTTGAAATTATTTAAAGCTCATTCAATTGATCTGAAAAAGCAAAAAGAGGAAGTTTGTGGTTCATAAAGACCTTCGTGATTAAGCAGAGTGTCCAGCTCCTCTTTAGCCACAACCATCCTCAGTTTATCACCGCTGTCGATGACAAATATGATGGCATGGCTCTCTCTACAGAAGACACCAAGCAAACATTAGGATTCACAAGCAAAACATTTCAGTGTCTGATTTGTAACAGGCTTGAGTTTGTGTTCATTACTTGTAATAATGCTCCCACAGGTTTCTGTATCTGCTCTGTCCAGACATGTCGAAGACTGTAAACGACAGGCTGCAGGCGGAGAGACAGGGAACAATAGCTGAGATTGATGCTGACAACGCTCGTGGATTAGCTAATCCAAATCTGGCTTTAAAAACGAGGCAAGGATCTTTTGCATTCTACCTTGAACTCTTGAATTTCTCAATGTTGAAGCCAATCGTCGGGACTATTTCTTGAGCCTGTGCCTGCATAGACACCACATACACACGCACGCACGCACGCACGCAAATACAAACACACACAAAAAAAGCAGACAAGTAATGGCCAAAGTATGTCAAGAAGGACACAGAATGAGGAGAGTATGATATGGGCTTTACCTGACTAACATGTTTCCACTCTTCTGACAAAGGGCCTAAATGATTCGAATGCTGAAAACAAGCACTCAGTGAGTGATGAGATGTCTGACAGGCCTTCTTACCACACGTATCCCTAAATATCATGGCGCTACAGGAGCTTCTGGCTTATACAATCTGTCTACCCTTATGGCACTACTACCAACACAAAAGTCTCCTGAAGTGTTATGACAGTCGCTTAAAAAAGCCCGGTTGATGAAGCTCAGTGTCAACTTACATTAGCCGGTTTGAGCTGGTTGATGATAGTTGTTTTGCCGCTGTTGTCTAGTCCCAAACACAAAACGTTCACCTCTTTCTTCCTCAAGCCGAGCCAGCCCGACAGTTTGTCCAGCAGCCCCATTGCACTCGCCTGAAGCTTCGAGTCGTTCAATACGTCACCCCATAGATGGTCTGATTATCCGGATTTAATGTGAAAACTGCAAAAATCTCATGAAGGCAAACGTCAATTAATGCATGTTTCCAGTGCCTGCTGCGACTAGTGTCTCAAGCTTGGATGCGGCTGGACGCTCCAGCTTGAGAAAGGTAATCCTATTAGGATGAATTAAGCTCCGTGCACCACCCGCTGACCTAAAGGTGGAGGTCGGAGCTCTGCCGTGCAGCCCCACCCTCACGCATTTGATTTTTTACTCCAGCATCGTAAATGTCCTGGGAGGGCCTCTTTGATGCCTTTAGCTCTGTGGAACATCAGATAAACACAAGAGCAGCAAATCTCATGCTTTGCACCATCAGATTGCTTTTGTTGTTGTGCTTTATGCGATCATATCATTCATCAAAATCAGTTCATAAACTGGAAGCTGCCTTGGAGAAGAACAACTCTCCGATCTCACAGGACAAGTTTCTGGTGGGAAACACGCTGCATGACGAAAGGCTAATGGAGCGGAAGCAGCGAGCAGAGCTTCAATTAACGGAGAAAGAAAAGAAAACATGGAGCTGCAGTTTTCAGAGATCAACTAGCAAATAAGGACAAAAGGAAGCAGGAAAAACAGGAGACTTGCTAAACACACATTTTCTCAAATGCAGTTTTGAGGAGGTCAATAGAACAAAGGCTCCATCTTTTGGCAATCAGTGATGTGAATGATTTCTTAAAAATTAGCCTGGGGTAAAGCGTGATTAAATTTAAAGTTAAAAAGCACATTATGCAAGTGAAGAACAGCTTATTGCATTCTCAGTCTTGTTAAATTGAATTGTAATCATATACTGTAGTCATTGCCCAAAGCACTGGAAACAAAAATGGTTCCTCAATAACATGCTGATCTTGGCAGCTGTACGGCGGCGGGGATTCACACGGGTTTTCCTTCCTAGTCTCCACATGCGTGTATCTTTGTGACGGAGTAGCCACCCCTCCAGGGTGGACCCGAGCTGGATAAAGCGGGACAGAAAGTGGACGTTCTCATGGATGGGTGGGTTTTTTTTCAGGTTCCTTGGGTGAAGAATCGTTGGAGCATTAACCAGCCACAAGAACTGTTCGTCTTTATTTGCAAATAAATAGTCGCTGTAACTGCCTCTTACAGTGTGCAAGATCTACAACATCTCTTTGGAAATTATAAAAAAATAAAATACAAGAATTATAAGTATACTTGTACTTTGTACAAAAGAACGTTCTAACATTGCTCAGCAGTAGAACATGCTAAACAAACAGCATCTGATATTCTCCGTCGTCTGTAGAGGGGTTGTGACTCTGGGTGTGTGTGTATGTGTGTTTGTGCAAATATGTTTGGATGTGTGCGTGCACCTTTCCTACTCCTGAAGGCCTGGATACATGACTCTGCTGTGACCGAAAGGCACAGATCTCCGGATCCAGTCTGCCCTTGACGTTAATCATTGAGCTCTGGTTTGTTATAAAAAAGGAGAAAAAAGAAAAAGAAAAACACAGCTGCAGACGGGTGGTTGTTTGTCAGACAGTTCAAACTAATGGCTAGGTCCTGTGACTGCGCTGAAACGTATAAACTACAACACCGTGTTTCTATCTTGCATGGTTAACAGACTGTAAGGCATTCTGTGTGTGTCTGCTTGTGTGTGTCTGTGCGTGTGTTTGTCGCTGTAGATGTCAGGATGAACACATGATGAGTTACGATGCTGCTGTTCATGTTGCTTCACTCTCTGCTTCCCTGGAAGAAGAACCCCGGTGGACAGTAACACGCTGTATCGACCTTCAATGTGTGTGTTCATGTGCACATTGTTGGTGTGTAACTTCTGCTAACTTTGGCCTCACTTTTGGAGAAATGCAGAGCTGCGCCGCATGTACACAAAGCGAATCGGACCGTGGAACGCCGAAGTCTTCGTAGCTGGAGTCATTTTGAGTGTTTTGGGTCTGATTGAAAGAGCGCTACTGCCAACTGCATCAGCATTACCCATCTGGGCTCATCTGTTGTTTTGTCACACTCATGATGCTGACCTTCATTGTGATAATTGTGTAACTAAGGAGAGTCAACAGGTTGCTGCAATGACTCTCAAACTGTGATGAGGATACTACCAGAGCTCCCTCTGCTGATATATGAAGGAAAGTAGCACTTTTCTTTTAAGTTGATTCAATTTGAAGATATCTAAAATTAGAATGTACAAAGCCAAAAATACAAACAAACCCAAAGACTAAAAATAAGCACATGCAAAAGATCTGATCTGGCCTTTGGTAATTAGATGAGCTTCTGCCACTATATATGTTGAGGCTGGTCAGATTGGTGTTGCTTCAGGAGCCAAACACTTTCTTAGGTGGCAAACAGTGTAAAGAGTTTGACGTCTACCGCAAAAGACCAGGAATAAAGCTCAGATCTTGGTGTAATAAGCAAGTTTCGCTGTGAGTTGTCCCAGATTCGGAGTTCTGATGCAGTTAAGTGTTGCATCACCTTTAGTCAGTAAAAACTGTGAACACATTTCTCTATGTTCGGGCTGTGAATGTGTCTCTGCATTTCTTCTTACATCCGACAACAAATATGAGAGGCCCAAGTTAGAAGGAATAACAAAGCTACACGTACACATTGTTAGAGAATACAGCAAGTTAAAGCAAACTGGATTTTTGGAAACTCTGAGAGTCATTGAGGTCCTCTGCTGCGCAGCTCTATCCTGTCCACAAAACAAACACTACCACCTTTTAATCTCATCGATTCCCCATCAACCAGATCAGAGCGGCTTCTGCCGCCTCTGACTCCACTAACTACTTATATTCTGTGCCTTCATCATTGATAAATAGAATGATTAAAATGTTGATTTCAATGGCAAACATCTGAGAACGTTACATCTTCTACTGCACATCAGAACAGTACTCATTCATATGTTTATCTACACTTGGTTTCCCGTACTGCCATAACCTTTACATAACCGCAGTGAAAGCATAGCCGAAGCACATATCACTCCGTCAGCCCGTCAGGGGGATTGATTCTCCTCTGACATCTTGACTCAGTTTGAGTTTTCATAAAAAAAAAAGCGAACCTTTGTGTGGTATATCCACCTGTGTGTGTACAGACAAAAAAAAAAGAAGATGATTTCGGTTAATTCTGAACAACCATATAAGTCCATGTTAAACTTCCAGACAGTTTTAAATGTCTGTATGAATAGCACTATAAGATCTGTGAACATTCATATATTAAGACAGTGGAGTTTTTGTGTACTTTCAGGCAAAGTCTAACATTCACAATCCAAAAACGAAAAACAGGAGAAGAGCGATCACACCGCTGTGATCACACTGGCTGCTATAAAAACCGTCCAAATAGACTTGTATAGTTGTTCATTTGAACACAACAGATCCGTTCCTGCAACATTAAAGACAGATGGGGAGTGTGTGAGCTTCTTGTTTATGTGCCAACAGAAGTTCTTCATCTCTGAGAGACTGAGGTGACTGCATAATACTGTATTGCTGATTTTGAAAACAACTTTGAATAAATAAATATTTTAAATAAGATCCAGATTTACTAGGGCTTTCACATACAGGACTGCACACATATTGATATTAGGTTATATTAATAATTATTAATTGTCTATACACTTTTAAACATTCAAGAAATCTCCGCAACTTCCTCTTGCACTTCTTTCTTCAAGTATTAGTTTATCAGATTCTCTGGCGAACGGACAACTAAAGCAATCCAAATAAACCTTTGTGATAAATTATCAACCTTGGAAATAAAAAATAATGTTGATTTTTTTTTTTCTCATATGAGGACAAAATGTTTCAATTGCACACCCGATAGCAGCTACATCAGCAACGTAACAGAAGAAAAAAGAAGTCCAAAGATTCCGTAGATTACGTCTGCAAATCTAATGTCTCTAGATATTGTTGCTCCACACACAAAGTACTGCTGTTGCAACAAGGCATTACATTCCCCTAAGTGAAGGCCTGGGCCAGTCTGTGAACTCTATCAGGCTGTAATAGTCTTGCAGAACCAGGCAGGCTGTGTAAGGGGGTGTCTGTCGTAGAAAAGGTCTGTTACTACGGGACGTGTGGGAGACCAGTCTGCTGGAGTCCTCTGTCCGGTCCCCCTCCTGCACCAGGGTCAGGACTCAGGCACAGGCTGTAGACTGTCTGTGGCGCGGTCTAGACTTCGCTCCCGTCTGCTGCGTCAGTCCGTCCATCCCAGGTCGTGTGAAAGGTTGTCCTCATACATGGAAACCCTTCTCCTGTTCGTGCAGTAGCTGAAGGTGGAGGGTCTGTACGCTGCTGACGATCCGCCTCTGGTGGCCAATCAGCTCCACGCCGATACGCCTCACATCTCTAGGCCGAGAGGGGAAGCACAAAACGCACACACAAACACAAAGAAACACTTCAGGACTGTGTTTATACCAGTCAAAATCTCATATTTTAGTGTTTTCTCAACAAATACAGACATAATGACAGAATGACAGAGAAATAAAATGATGTGAACGACCTCAGTGAATTCTTCATATGAATCGGACTACAGTCATTTAACATTGCACTTGTGATTTTGTACAAAACATGGAGCAAACGGCTGGTCAAACAAGCACTGGTTAAAGTTTCTGAACTTTTTGCTCTCTACCCACATCACTGGCGATGTTACCCCCCAGTGGGCATTTTCATGGAGAATGCTCCTTTCCTTTTAGGAATATTAAGTCATAGTAGACGTCCACAGGCTGAACATCAGTGAAAGTCAGTGGGTTGTGAAGTTCAATCGCTAAATGGAAATACTTGTGTTGGCTCTTCAACTCACTCAATACTCATCCTCGCCACAGAATCCAATGTGTTGTAGCCTGCTGCCATGAAATTGCTCTTGTACTGACTCATCTTGATGGAGTCCAGCCAGTCGCCAACAGAAATGAACATAGGGTAGTCCATTTCCTCCCCCGGAGACGGAGACTCTGGTAAACTGATTAAAAAGAAAAAGAAGAAAGGGGGAAAGTCAAATTCTGGTTGCATTTTAAGAGTATTCAAGGTGGAAAAGTGTTGGCATTGAGATGAAGTTGTCAAAGTTTGGAGATATTTTAACAACAGGAGTGAAATAACTGGCCAACTTTTTTTTATAGCTCGGTGGTTTTTATAACCGGGTCACATCTGTTGAAATGAACCTACAGCACACCAGAAACTCTCCATTGATCTACCTCTGAATGTCTTCTACCAGCGGCAGGAGGCTGCTGGGGTTGCGGATTAGTTTATCCAGGAAGGTAACCACATCTGTGAATTTGGGCCGATGGTTCCTCTCCTTCTGCCAACAATGCAGCATCAGTTGGTGGAGAGCCATGGGGCAGCCCATGGGGGCGGGCAGCCGGTAACCTTCCTCAATGGACAGAATCACCTGCAGAAAGACGGAACGTAAGACACCTCCCGCATCCAGTCTTTAGCATTTAGTGCCGCTGCATGAAAAACAAAAGACCAGGTTAAGAAAGCATGTATTGAGCATGACGCTGAACTGATCTTGTGCTCAAACTCTGTAGATCAAGTTTCCCATGCACTGTATGCCAGCGTAAATATCTCTATAAGATTTCAGCTGATATGTGCATTAACCTGGATACAGTAAATCTCAGTTCTCAAACGGGAAAGGGACTATCTATATGGATCTTTACGGAGGCCAGTGGTAAGTGGCTGACCAGGATGAGACGTTGTTCCTCAGGTTTTGCAGCCTGGCTGGCCTTTCACCTCGGAAAGAACTGCTAAGCAATTCCCAAACAGCACAAATCCTTCCTAAACCCAAAGACTTTAGTGAACGTGTGTGTGTGTGTGAGTAGAGCATGTATAGATGTGTATAAGTCTGTGTGTAAAGGGTTGAAAGGATTACGGTGGAGCTTTCACACTCAGCAGAGAGAGGGATGGATATGCTTCCACCGGGCTTCCTTCAATCCCTGACCGCAGCCCGGGATCAGCGGGGTTGCTCAGCCTCACTGAATCCACAGCTTTAAACTCCCCCGTGTCTGGACCGAAGTCCTCTGAACCTCTGACCTTTACTGCTCTTTTCTATTCCCCCTTTGCTCATCTTTTTCATCCTTTTGGTGGATCTCACCAGCATTTCTGTTGCTAACCTCCTCTCTCAGAGGTTGGTTTTTGATGTGAGTAAACAGTCACAGATCAGGTGAAAGGGCACCAACCTTTATAGATATAGTGCCAAACAAACTCAGAATTCACTCAGTATAGCAGGGCTTGATCCGCGAAGTCAATATAGCTGTGGTGTTGAAGTTACAGGATCAGGACTGCGAGAGGAACAACTCTTTCAAACATGTCATCGGACAAATCACATCAAAGGAGTAGAAGCTACCTGGTTAGTTGAGACATCAGTATTTTCTCTCGCCATATTTTAGACCACTTCATTAGATTTGGATCACAGGGTGCTGGAGTCAAACTAAACTAACTACTGTAGAAAAAGCCACAGGCACGAGCGTTTCACTAAGCTGCAGTTATGCCCAAGGCCTGCAGGGGCCGTTGTTTCGCATGAAACGTGCAAACTCCTTAATGCACCTTCAAGGATTTGGAGTTTCTGTTTTTAGTAGATCAAGAGGGAGAAAAACAAGATACTCTCTCACTGATCATAAACCCGTAACCCTTTCATCCTACATGAAATATCTGTACTCTCAGATGATATAAACAGAGTATAATACTCACGTCCTGATTGGACATCTCCCAGTACGGTCTTTCTCCGTATGACATGACTTCCCACATGACGATGCCGTAGCTCCACGCGTCGCTGGCTGAGGAGAACTTCCTGTATGAGATGGCTTCAGGAGCTGTCCACCTGATCGGGATCTTCCCGCCCTGTTTCCACACAGAAGTGACAACATGATGGGTATGGATGAAATATGGAGACACTAAAGAGACACTTCAAACCGAGGAGGCTTTTACTGACGTCCATTACTAAACATTCTTTCAATTAAAAAAAAGCTTCAGCTCATTATTACCACCCTGATTTATTAGCTCAGGCTCTGAATTCCATGTGCCTGTATCTGTTGAATGTTTTTTTTTTTTTTTTTTGTAATGCAGATTTCCAGCATCATTTCAATTTAAAGCAACACTAAGGAACTTTCAGTTTCCGTTGATTTTGGCGGCGCCAGTGGACAAAAGCGGTAGTGTTTTGCCTGAACAAATACTACAGTTCCCATGAGGACTAGTGCGTGGCGTCATAAAATGCTGCTCCGGTTGGCGCGCTGTAGGACTGAACTCGCCTGCATTTGTTTCCAGTGGCTGTGTGAAGGACGGATAGCGACGAGGTAATAGATCTAATGGTGGCTAAACGATGTTATATCATAATGTGACGCATGCCGTGTGCAGGGTTCCTACCACCCTCCTCACAGTTTCTTAGTCCAAGTGAAAGCAATACTGATGCCCTCAGCCCGTGACAGAGGGGTCATTCAACTCGTTGTAAGTCGAAGTATCATCACAAAAGATATTAAAATGTTTTATTAAGGTTGAAAAGTTCCTTAGTGTCGCTTTAAGACACAGCCGGTACAGCAAGCTCAAGTATGCATCGAGCCATTTCAAAAATTTGTCTTATGATAAAATAAAACTGTTGTCACAAGTGCTTCCTCAATCAGAATGCTCTTTGGATTTGTCCTCTCACCTTATCTCACCTTTCACTTCCCTCCTGTGAATTTGCACCACAGGCTTTTGAAGCAGAAAAAGCTCAACTCACAACCATAACTGCAGCACTGCCTGCGCGCGAACGCACGCACGCACGCACGCACGCACGCACGCACGCACGCACGCACGCACGCACGCACGCACGCACGCACACACACACACACACACACACACACACACACACGTCTCAATACAAGGTGGGAAATAGAGGTCACAGTGGGCTCAGACAGATTTACAGAACACTGTTTTCGGCTTTTTTTTTTTTACTTTTGAATTTTGCAATTTAAGGCACATTCAACTTTAATTGGCCTCTGGAAGGGAAGCAGCAATACATACATTTATCAATCAAGACACTGCTGAGCTATGGATCTTCAAGATTATGTCTGAACCTTAAACAGAAAGCATTAGTGTGTAAATATTTTCAGTGTTTATCCTTCTGCAAAAGCTCCCTTGGCTCTGACATTTAAGAGCTTGTTCAGGGCTAAAAACAGATAAAAATATCAGAAGGTTTTTGCAGGTAAAATAAAGTTGATCTTCAGTTTCAGTGTTGAAAACAAGTTTCAGATGAGGCAGAGATTTCACATGACTGTGGGTGATTTCTCTGTGATACAGGGGAGGATCAGCCGCAGAACAGCTGCTAAAGTGTACCTTGCAAAAGCCCTCAGTAGGTCTCAGTAAATTGAACTGTTGTTGGTGGGTCTCTACAGCTGCTCCTGTGCCTTTCATAGTAGAAAACTTTCAATTTCTCCTCCTAATGAGGTTCTCGAGCAAAGCCAGGAAGAGAGCACAGCCAGCCAACTGGCAGCAAATGAAACTGGATAGGAAAAAAAAAACCCCAGCGATCATCAGTGATATTACTGTGTGGTGTTATCAGGAAAAATAATCTAAATATGAAAATAACATGTTGCAAAGTTTCAATAACTGCAGTTTCTATTTTGCCAAGTAGTGGAGTTCCAGTTCAGTCCATGTCTATCCAGTCCCATATGTGAAAGTGAGTTACTTAAAGCTAATTAGTAAATCATTAATTGAGAGTAAACACCAATAATAGATTTGAGGAAAGCCCCTCCAGGAGCTCAACACTAATTTGATGCATGAATCGATGACGGGACCTGAGAGGAAAACGCCGAGCGTGGGAGGATGGGAACACATCACAGCGCTGGATTTGGTGTTGTTCACATTATAATATATCACTGCTAATGGCTACTGGGATCCACAGGCAATTAATCAATAGATTTACCTTCTATATTTTTTATGGCATCAAGTCTTCTCTAAAACTAAAAGAATAAAATTACATAACACATTGACTGATTCGGTCAGATGCAAGATTTACCCCCCCAGATCCAGATGCTCCTTTAAAAATGATTCATCTTATGTTGTCTTTTTAATGGCCTGGCAATAATGACATACATTGGGATCTGATGGAAACATGGGGAAAGGTGTTGATAAATTGGGGTCGATGCACACTTTGCATACACTATCTGGTTCGGAGCCCGTTTTCAGCCTGGATCTGGATTTATACAACTCATTCAATTTCATCTTGATCAGGCGCCATTAGCCTGGCAGTTGACAGGGGGGTGATGGTCTGCGGGAGGGCTCAAGGCAATCTGTTATACAATTTGTACTTGTTACACTACAGAAAATTGGGCAGCGTGGCAAATGACAAACAGCCTAACAGTCTGGTTCAAGAGCTCTCAGAGCAAGGTGACCGACGAAGCGCAAATTAACGGATCGGTCCGACCCCAGCGTGAAGCCTGTGCAATAACAAAGCATTTCCCTGATGCGTATTAGAACTGCGTGAACTGGGCTCCATTAAAGCCTGCGGCAGCAGCTGCTGCTGGTTTTAGGAGGGTTGAGGGGTACCGGGCGTACCGTCGTGGTGTAAGCAGCCTCCGGGTCGTCCTCCAGGACTCGGGACAGGCCAAAGTCCGACACTTTGCACACCAGATTGCTGTTGACCAGGATGTTTCTCGCTGCCAGGTCTCGGTGAACGTAGCCCATGTCCGACAGATACTTCATGCCCGAGGCGATGCCGCGCAGCATGCCGACCAGCTGGATGACGGTGAAGTGACCGTCATGTTGCTGACAGGGAGGAAAATAAACGGTCGTTACAACAAACCGAGATGGCGTGGACAATCAGAGGGAAAGGGAGGGTGGAGGTGGAGGAAAAGAATGAGACAGGGCAGCAAACTGATGAAAACATACTGGCCTGTGTAGCGAATACAATACATCTTCAATAAATCTTATAAAGTAGAGAGAAAAGTTAACTCAGACTTATGCTGGGTATAAATTAAGAGGACAATGTGTTTCAGTAAATGGATTCAATAATTCACACAGGTCAAAATAATATCTGTGGGTGATCTTGTTATTTGTCTGCGAGGTGTTATAATGACCAGCACCCAATGACATGCAAGGGTATTACACCATATTTATGGCGGCGGCTGTAATGCCCACTGAGGCTATAACAATGTTCAAACCCTCCAATCATTTCCACCACTCACCCTCAGAAATGAATCCAGTGATCCATTTTCCATGTACTCCACCACGATCATCACCGGCCTGCCTGCAAACACACCAAACACACATTTCTCTGAGATGACTTCTCCTGGTGTAAGAGATTCATTTCACTATTAGAGCCGATCGGATGCAGAGGGTGAGAGGAGCCCACAGAGGAAACTGGAGTCACCGCAAAGTCGGCGTGTGCACTTTTTTCCCAGCTTTAAATCACGTGTTAGTTCGCTTCATTTCTCAGAAAAGTTGGTTCTGCGTGCAGAGAAAATCCAGCCAGTCTGTTTCTGACGTGGAAAATAGCAGCGTGCACGATAAATCGCATCTGACTGATGGATAATACAGTTGTTAAACTTGATAGATTTGCTCTCAGTGAACAGGGTGGTGTATTATCATTTGTCATATCGCATCATAAACTATCTGGTGATTAACCAGGGGGTAATATTTCTAGTCATGTACCTAACACACTCCGCTATGGATGACAAAACTGCACGCTCAAAAATGTTTGCGCTTGAGCAATGTGTGTGTGTGCGTGCGCGTGTTTGTGCGTTCTTGGCATCGCAGCAAGTCTGAGTCTGAGGAAGGAGGTGACGTGTGTGTCTGATTGATGCATCAAGTCAAGAAACTCAATTCATAACACTTTTTCATCCCAGCATGTCCGTCCAGCCAAACGGGGCCTGATCAGCATTCGGTTCACGCTTGGCCTGAAACATTAGCAAGAATAAAGTGCCGGCTCGGTGTGTCTTTCTGAATGATATTGCTCCTTCACACAGGATCCCTACAGTGTCACTGATTGACTGGTTTACAGCTACAGGGCAACTGTCCGGGCTTGTTTTGCTGGCGAGCTCCAAAACACTCTGAGCTGCGGAACAGACAAATAAAAATGTCTCCCAGGTGGAGCAACACCATGATATCCCACTTACAAATCCGACCGGGATTTCAACACACAGCAGAATGTAAAAGTTACACGACAGACGGTTAAAGGCGACGTGAAAGTGGAGGTTTCCTCCCGGGCGTCTCAAAGGGTGTGGAGAGCGTTCATCACTGAGAATACACCATCATCACTTCACAGGTCGGAGATCCGATTCTCATTTTCCTGGTTTCACCCATAGTGTTATTTACCCTTGTATCAACGGTTCTAGTTTTTTTTTTTCAGTGGGAAAACATCTGCAAAAGTGCAAAGTGCACCATAATTAAAGCAAAACAAAGGGAAACAAATGAGCTGATGGTGCAGCTGTGCTCATATTAACACCGTAGATTCAGTATTCATTAGCGATGTATTCCTTAAAGAACATGTAATGAGCGGAAACGTAAAACACTTAAACAGAATACATCCTGAGTGAAGTCAAGCCTGATTTTAATGGTGAATGTCTCATTAAATCCTGTGAATGCGTATGTTTGCATTCTGTGTGATGAGTCAGAGTTGATATTGATGCCAAGCGACTAAACATGAACATTAATACTCAAAGCAACAATCACCTGGAAGTTTTTTGTTTTGCATCAGTAACTGAGCCGAGCCGTAATCTGAACTGAACCGCATCACGGTCAAGTGATGTTTTGTTTTCAATCTGCAGATCCCACCACCAAACCTTTAAAATTGTTTATACTTTCCCCCCCCTCGATGAAAACCCAGCAGGGACTGACACAAAAAAACATTATTTGATCAAGCTTGGCTTTCCTCAGCTAATTAGCGAGGTCTGGAAACAATATATAGTTCTGCCGTGAATCGCCCCAACAACAACAAACGCACCTGTTTGCCTGAATCTAGTGTGTCACCTGCTATTTGAGAGCAAGGTATAGCAGTCAGTCACAGCACAATACTCTTCATAATTAGTCTCTGAAGAACAACAGCAGATGGAGGGAGTGAAAGATAGAGCAAGTGAGGCAAATACAAACAGACAGGCAGGCAGGCAGAGAAAGGATACTCTGAATTAATGCCTCTACATACTGTCTGATTCCCCGCTGACAAACACAAATGGCTTTTGATTGCATGGTTTGATGTGAATTCTGTGTTGTGTGAGTGTGAGTGTGTGCGTGTGAGCATGCACTATTGGGGGAAAAAATCCGGGGAAATGATTTGCACTGATAAATCCCTCTCAAATAATCAAAGATGAAAAACTTTGAATTTAACTTGTATCAGTTGAGGCTCTCCCCACGTAAGACATTCACTTATGTTTCCAAACTGTATTTAAATCCTCATTTGTTGCCATTTCGCTAATGTTTCAATAGCACTTCCTCATTCAAGGCTGAAAAGGTCAATATGAGAGGATCACTTTCAATACAGCGACTGAGGATTGATATCAGGAGCTTTGAATCGGCTGTATTGTGCAGCCAGTCAGTTGTTGACCTCTGATGAGATGAAAAGTCCTTTTCAGTTACGGTGACTCACAATGTTTTTCCTTTTCCTTTCAAAAGTCTATCCAGAGGTAACGAGAGAGAGAAACACGATCTGCGTGTTGTGTGGGAGGAACGCCGCTCCCCGCATCGCAGCAGACGACATGAACCGGCTGCGTCTATCCCTGTGAAATCATCGACAGCTTTAATTCAATAATTTCAGCATCTGCGCTTAAATGAGCACAACTCTTTATCACTGCGGTCTTTATCAGCGGGGTCGGAGCTCCGGAGTGTCCTCTATCTGCATTCGGTGGTGGTGGTGGTGGGGGGGGGGGTTTGAAAGTCTTCAGGGGACACATTTATATTCACAGCGATGTCTCAGTTTATACACCCCCTGTAAAAACAACCATATGTTGCACCGGGTGAGCCCCGTAAAACAGGGCTCGTTAACAAGTCCTTTCTCAGTAACACACACACACACACACACCAGCATGCACATCTTTTGTGGCCGCAGCTCAAATAGGGGCCATCTGAACTCACACAGCCGCATGTGCACATAATCCGAGCACAGAAATGCACAAAAAAAAAAAAAAAAACCACACACCCTGACTCCCGCCGTGAGGAAAGCAAGGATGCGACACGAGGCCGTGGGTATAAACAGCAGAGGCTCTTCACATAGGGGCTTGTTATTCAATACTTGGGGATAAGATTGCTGCAAACTCTCAGGTGTTTTTACAGAAATGTACTGCTCAGACAACCAAAGGTGTAAATTTATCCAGCGCACTGTGGTAAACAGCCAGGAGACGGGTAAAGAGATACAGACTTCAGACAACACAGTTACATTTCGTTTTGCGCTTAAGCAAAAATCTCTGTGTGAGCGCCGCGTTCAGCAACGAGCAGCACTTTTGGATGAAGGGGACCGAGGCTGAGTTACTGATATCTACAAAACACAAACAATCCAGGGAAGAAAATGGGAAGCAAGAAAGTACAGACGGAGCGGTGAAAACTTCCTTTTCAACATCAGAGGCGTCACATAAACCACCGCTTTATGATGGTGCATCTCAACAAACTTGAAGATCCTTAATTGTTTTGTTTTCTGCATCTGTTGAAAATATTTGAAAAACCTTAATCGTTCCAATTGTGGCCTCTGGCTAAAAAACAGGAAAAACTTCTGATCTCATGAAAGTTTTTATTATCCGGACATGGAGTGCATTTGATCTCCTTTGCAAAAAAATGAACATTCAAAGAATATATGAGAAAAGGCTCTTATGTTTCAGTATATATGTAATAGATTTAAACATATATGGAAGTTTCTTCATTTGAATAGAAAAGAAAAGAAAAGGAATCAATGGAAAAACTTTTATATTGTATTGTAATTATCTTCCGATGTCACCTGTGCATATCGGAAACTCTTCTCAAGAGAGCAGCTGCTACTGTTTATATATATTTCTTCTCTGTTATTTAAGCCTCTCCTGTCATGATCCTTACTTTTTGTCACCACGCCTTCCAGCCGTATGATGTTCGGATGGTCAAACTGGCCCATGATGGACGCCTCGCGCAGGAAGTCCCTCCTCTGGCGCTCCACGTAGCCTCCTTTCAGAGTCTTTATCGCGACGGCGATCTCCTTCTTCCCCGGCGTTCTCAGGCGGCCACTGCAAACCTCACCAAATTCACCTGAGGAGCACACAAACACACACACACACGAGCACAATCATGACCACAGCTGATCTGACTGACTGATCTAAGCATCATGACAAAAACACACATCAACAGGGTGAGAAGACTTTCCGCTCACTGCTCACCATCAGCAGGCTGAGCGGCACACCACCTGGGGGCAGTGTTGTAGTTCCCAACTAAACGCCTCCTTTACTGAGTCTCCTCTGATTAGTTCGACTTCTCTTTTTCACCTTTGAAAAAAGCCTTGAATTTATTCTTACACTTTCTTTTGTTCTCCGAAACTGTTAACGCTTTAATATTCCAACAGTGTGTGCTGAGAAAATGACAGTGAGACTCTGGGAAACGGGGAACAAAAACCCTCCTCTTTAGCGTACACAAAAGGACAGAGGCGGTTCACAGCAATTATATGTGTAGAATGAAAATAGATCATCTCGTATGCACATTTAAAGCCATTGTTACCGAACCAACATGAAGTGATCCTCTCATCCCCACAGGCTGATAAGCATGAATCAGCGAGGCGGAAGTGGATCGTGGAGTGCGTGGCTGTGTGTGTGTGCGTGTGTGAGGGTTTGTGTGTGTGTATATACCAGCTCCGATCACCCTCTCAATGCGAATCCTGGCCGGGTCGATTTCCTTGGTGAACTCGTGGACGGCCTGGGTAGGATCCTCATACGTATCAGGATCCACGTACGTCTTTATGCCCGGAAAGGGGACTGCGGACGCACACAGGGAGTAATCAATGCAGGGAACGTGAGATTTTTAATACCGTTACCGGCCATGAGAATAAACCCAGCAATAACTCTGCAAATCAAACAGCGCGTTGCTAATTTTAATAAACCGGTGAAACTAAGAGGTCCATCGCTCCTACAGCTGGAAGGTTTTTCAAGTAGAACTACGACCTGCAGTGAAGTAAACATCCTCTCAGTGTTCACCAGATCAGCTTCAAAGGACAGTACAGAGCCAGTCTCTGTCTGTGATTTTCCAAAACAGTGCAACACAGATCAACCCACGCTCATTAAACTGCAAAAGCAGATCTGCTCTCTGTTCTAGAAGTGATCACAGTTTCTTTTTAATATGTACAAATCTCAATTTTTCAATTTGGATAACCTCAGGTGCGTGAAACTGCAGGACGCCCTGGGATCTCAGGTGAACTTATCGTGCTGTGACAAAAACTCCACGCAGTAGTCTGGAAAACATGCACACAAACTGAAACGTAAGACTGAAATAAACTGTTGGAACAGCAAGCTTCTATTTTAAAAATCTTGATCAAACCCACAAAGAAACGCAGACAGACCCACACATTCACACATCTTATATAAACAGAGCAGGAACAGGCTTCTTTTTTTTTTTTTTTCTTCCAGTTTCTCGCACCGTGTATCAATAATGAATCACAGGACATTATATGAACAAATGCAACAATGACTTCTTCACTCTGGAGACAAATGATTCTCGACAAACAGACACATAACCCCAACGCTATCGATTGTGAGCGAGTCACACAGTTCGATAGCGGAGCAGGGCTGGAGCGTGGCTGGGAGGCCGCCGAGCGCTGAGCCAGTATTTAAACCACTTATCAACCACTGTTTAATGCAGCCATGCCGAAGTGCCCTTGAGCAAGTCAATGAATCTTTAACAGGTTGTTCTGCGTCTGACCCGGCGACTCGGCAGAGAGCGCCGGCACAAAGGCCGTTTCTTCTTGAGGGATCGATACAGGATCACAAAACAGAAAAGAAGGAAAACCCCCCCCCAAAAAAACAATCAGCTGTCTGTGATGCGGGAAACTCGCTCTGGAATCTCCTTCTCCTCTCAAATCTTCTGCTTCACATCACTCTCACAGGGGATGGAGGGTTTTGAAGACCAGAGTTTTCGTCGTCACACACCCACTCGGTCCACAAGGTGCGCGTTTTAATCTTGAATATCTGAGACCTATGTGGCACCTTCCAAAACTAATCTGATATATATTTTTTCCTCTCACCCTTTTCCATCTCTTTCTGGCTCCCTGGCCTCGGTCCAGCTGTCCTCTTAAAACATTCCTCATTCCTCTCCGTCCTCTCCTCTCCTCTCTTCCTCTGCCTTTCATCACGCCGTGCCCTCATCCTCACTTCTATCTCCTTTTTTTTTTTTTGTTTTCCTCTTTCGCAGTTTCCCCCGTCACCCCGCCTCCCCCATGTCTTCATCTTTCTGCTCACCTTCAAACATCTTTTAGCCCCCGCCTCAAATCTCTGATTTCAATTTGTGGTTTTCACGACAGGAATGAAGAGTCGGGCATTGAAGACAGAAGGACAGTAAAAAGAGGCGGAGAAGGAGACGAGTACAGGAGCAGATGGTTCGTGTTTCAGCTGTGCGACTGCTTTTTTAAGTTATTCCAAAAAATTTAATTGAGCTTGAACAAAAAAACAAAAAAACAAAACAAAAAAAAAAAGCTGATGAAACCTGAAGTGATGCTACGGGGAAGAGGAAGAGGATTGAAGGTTTCAGAGGATTACGCTCAGTTTATTTGTGAGACATCCTAATTCTTGGAGGTTTTGGAGTGATTACAATACATCTGTTGCAATGGCACGTGCGCGTTTGTGCGCGGGGCCAGTCAGGTCAGTGAAGGATTCAGTGCTCTGATGTGCAGGACCCCACAGCGAGCGAGCCGTGCACGTCGAAAGCAAAGAGAGAGAGGCGGGAGGATAGAAGTCTCTCCATTTTTTTTTTCTCTCCTTGATTACTGGCAAAAGATATGAAACAGAAAATATGGTTGTTTCTCATCAAATGTTCTGCCACTAATGTTAATGTAAATATTATGAGGAGTTTTACGCTTATTTTACAGAAATGTTCTGAGCAGACGAGTCAGAGGAAACTGTTTACCGTGTCCATTCTGATAATTCGCTCTCCTTTTGTCCTCTGAAGTCATCTTGGCCTTGAAGTACCACTGACACCTGGGAAAGACAGATTGAACGACAGTTAAACACATATGTGCAATTTTAAATAATTCTGATGAATATTTTCGGAACTGACAGAAACCACAAGCTGTCGATGAAACAAACCGACACGACCAGCCCCTTAAAGAACTTAAATCAGGTTGCGTGTTCACACACACACACACACACACACACACACACACACATACAGAAAAGCCTAAAACAAAGGATTTGTGGAGGTAACTATCAGCAACTCGTCTTTGTGTTTCCTCGTTAAATTTTAGCACCTCAGACAGATGCACACGCAGAAACACCCTCCCAAAGATCGGAGGGGTGCTTCAACAGCTTCACACGAAAAATGTGTTAGTGTGTCTAAAAACTGGAAGGAGACGGTAGAAAAGGGGAATTTGAGAGAGAAACAAAAACCCCAAACATGAACCAGATGGCAGTGATCTTTCAAAGGATATTCAGTCTATTTAAATCGGCTTGATGTGTGACTTGCATCTGCAGCTAAACACATATACACACAATCAATATGAACGAAAGAAGTCAACAGCAAATACACACATATCCTCCTAATTCATATGAGCACTCCAGAGCGCCAACACGTCCGCAACACACAACTATTGATATTATATATGACTATGCGAGAGTCTGCACGCTCTCCCGAATGTGAGGGTGTGAGTTTGTGGGAGAGTTTATCTGGGCAGCGAGCGAGTGACAGACAGCCAACGACAGATAAAAAGCTGCTGCCAAGAAAAGTCTGAAAAGCTGAGAGATTAGATGACAGCATCTGCAAAAGACCGCAGAGGACTTTATCCAAATAGATGCTTGGAGGTTACTCTGAAATCAAAAATGGAAAAAAAAAATATATATATATATATATCACATCCATGGAAAAGAACTGTATATAGACAAGCTGAGCTGGGCAAATATATAAGCACTGGGTTTTTTCATTAGTGGCTTAATAGGGAATAGAAACCCTGGTTTAAAATCAGCCCATGTAAAACTTGTTCTGTTCTTGTTAACATTATAAGGCAGCTTCAGCCATGTTGTGTCTGTGTAAACAGGAGCTGGAGCAACCAACAACACAACAACTGCCAATAATGTGGTGATGACGGCCATTCTGAATGGAATGAAATCAACATGTATCGTCAGTGAAAGAACAGAATGACCATCCACTAATGTTAATATGACATTGCTCCTGATATCTAATTACACTATGAGCAGATTATTACATTATTGGTTTTATTATATTGAAAAAAAAAAGACAAAAATTGTTCCTGGAGAAAGGTCGATGAATTTAAGAACTTTAGAAATGACCGGTTGAGTGAAGCACCCTTCCCCCAGTTAGGAACATCCACATGACCACGAGAAAAAGCAAGATTTAAGTCTGCATATATGGATCAAATAATGCTTTTAAAATCATTATTATCACTCCATGTTGCTCTTTGTTAGTCTCCTAGCCATGCAGGATGATGACGCTTCACTCAGACCTTTGATAATGTAGATGTTGTGTCGACTGACGCAACTTCAGCTCCATTCATCGCTCTACAATGGTCCACGTTTCCACTGCAATAATGCTTGAAAGCTTTAAGAAAATTATCCAGTGTCATAAAAGACCTTTTCACCTTCCCAGTTGGTCATTGGCACAATATTACTATCTTTAGTATATCGGTGTGGCAGTGAACGACATGCGCACGCAGACCAAACTTCGGACTTGCAGTTCGCCGCTCCAGGCAATCATTCCCTCCTCAAAAGTCACAAACTTGTCTCTGAGGTTTCACTGCAGCCTAATAAATTGAGGTTAAACTGGAGGATACTGTTTAAAACAAAATAAAGTAACAAAGTACAGCTTAAAATTACAGTCATTAAAGGAGGGATTAAGTAATAATTTACCTTTATCACCTTGCCGTGGGCTGGATTATTAACATTGCTGTCAAAACGCAAGAACATTATCTCAAATATCCCAGCGCAACCACACTACTTAAGGCAGGAAGTTTATAAGTTTTCACATTTATATATTTGAGGTTTTTCCACACAACGGAACACTCGTACTGAGCTATAACCGAACCAGCTGTTTTTGTGTTTGCCTTCAGAAATCCTCCAATAAACAACATCGGAATCTCAAAGGCTCCAAACCTTCACGTTTTTTTATGATTCAATAAATAACCATCTGTATGGTGAGGTATCAGGTATGATGAGCGGGAGAGGATAATAATTTGGGTAAACTCATCAATTAACTTCGGCAGCTGCTCTGATGATCAAGTTATGTCTTTCTATTATTCAAAGGCGGTTTATTGTCACCGAGGCGCTGCTTAAGCCTGGCAGCAGGGCGTAAATATCACAAATGCAGCCATCGGAGCACATCGGGGTCATGTGGGAAAGCGATTTCTTGCTGCGTAGCTTATAATAGGTGAGACCCCTCAAGCGTAAAAACCATTCACACACTCTTAAAAGTCACCGATCACCGATAACGCTACGACGGCTTGTAATTGTAATTGCTATTCTCTATTTACCACATTCCCAAAAAACATGTATAATAGTTTCAAGTATTTGCCAGTTTTTATTCTCCTTTATGAAGGTACAAAAGTAGATTTCCTTTAATTAAAACAATCCTTGTTGGTAAGAAGAGTTTGACACCACTGTTTTTCTTTCTTTGGCATTCAAAGCAGGGATTTGTACCTTTAATGTCCTGGAAAATGTAATTAGTCTACCTGTTGCTGAGGAATTCTACTGTGTGGTCAGGAGCTATAATCCACTCCTTCATGCTCGGTAGGCCCATAATGAGGCGCTCTGCTTTTCTTGATTGCTATTTGTTCTGAGCATACAGACATATTGCGCGGGCTACCTGTGGCGGCGACGCAGGCTGCAGCTATTTTAGACATGACAGGGAAAACGTTGGCCGTGATTGATGGAGACCACGGAAGGCTGCAAGATTAGCATCAGTTTGGAACTTGGTATCAAAGGTTGCGTGTCACATGCGTGAAGCGAAATCGTCTGGAATCGTTCTGTGTGTGTGTGTGGATGCGTGTGTGTGTTTGTGTGTTCAGAAGGGATGAACCTAATGGCGGCCACTCACACTCCTGCATGGTAGGTCGGCGTGTGAAGTGTGGAAGAGGTGGGAGCAGCGAGCTGAGAATAATGAAAGAGGCTCTCAGTTCTCTTCATGGCTGCAGCGCTGATGAATTTTAAAACATTTTTTTTTTTTTTTTTTTTTTCAGACGAGAGCTTAATTAATGACCATGAGCATGAGGGACACTCATTCCCACCTGTGGCTCTGGATCCCCCAATAACTTTGCTCATATTTCATTGACGTAAAAGCTGTAATAAACTCCAGCCTGTTTCTCAGTCACGAATGACTGAAATTCTACATTTTGAGCAGCATGTCCTTTTTTTTTTCACCATTTTATGTGGTAATTTTGATATTATAATAAAAACGGATGCTACTACGTCAAACATACTTGCCACAAAAGGTAAACACCTCTCCCCATAATGCCGTATTCAGCGATTACAGACGTTTCACATCCATTCACATAGAAATTTTAGTTTTTACTCTCTAATTGCAAGACGGCTTTTCCTTAGATAGAAGTTTATGAAATTTCAGTCCAGTAGTCAATGGTTCATCGATGTGATGCCCTTTATAAAAGGCTGGAAAAGACGAGATATTCTTTCCAAGCTGAGCTTAAGTGGTTATTTTGCTTTCTCCCTCATCCTCCAGTTCTTATTTTGTGACTGAATGCATTACAGTTGATTCTTTTGCCTTCATTACTTAAGTACTGTATTGTGTTACTGTCCTGTTTGCGATAACATCCATAGTTCTTCAAATATGCCTTCCATTGCTGAGCCATTTTTATTCTCTATTTGAAAATTACATAATGTCTTTTCAGTAATCTAACAGTAATTTGGCTCGCACTGGAAAAAGCTAAATTTGGCTTTTAACCCCCACAATAACACATCCGTGGGATAATTTGATCACTGCTTTTTTGTTTTACACGGGGTTAGATGAGAACAAGAAGCGGTATCCTCTAAATGAACGGCAGTAAAGTAGAAAAAGCCGCCCAGAGGCTTGACCCACACCCCCAGCAGAGACGGAGCAGAAACAGACGGCGAGAAGTCTCGCAGTCGCACTGTCACTTCAGTGGAGAGTCCTCTCTTCACTGTCACTGCCGCAGACAGCTCCGACTCCCACCGAGCTGCGCCCCCACGCCACTCCGCTCCAAAGGGAAGATGCTATCTCCCTCCAGGAGACGGAGGTGGTGGCGCTGAGGGACAGATCTACCGCTCGTCCTCAGCCTGACAGGATAAGTTGGTGCTGACAAGCTGTACTGCTTGTTCGGGTCCGACCGGAGCCAAGACAGGAATGCCGTTAACATGAAGCGTTGCTCTGCTTCAAGCAAAAAGATGGCATGAATCAGTTCACGGACAAGCGAGAAAGAAAACAAAAATATATTGAATACTAAGAGTAAATTTTACCGTATTAAAATGGATATTTTAGCACACCCTTTTAAAGCCATTCTGATGGACAAACTTCATATTGTCAGTAACTTTAAAAACTACTCCTGCTTTACTTCAAATCACCTCACCGATCAGAGATGTCTTAATAATGCGCATTTCGCTGTGCTGCAGTGTGGCCGGGCCGTCAGCTCTGTTCTGTCGGGTCAGTTTAATGACTGATTCCCTCATTAGGTTCAGCTGAGGTTACATCAGTTAGCTGTGGAAATCAAACAGGGCAGCACACATGTTATTTTGACCGACTCAATTTATTACAGTCTGGCGTTTTTAAACTGCGAGGGCTCGACTGCACACGTTTCCCCACGAGGGACGCCATCTTAAGCAGCCATGCAGGACTGGGCTGAACACCGGTTCTCAGAGGGAACCAGTTAGTTCAGGATCAAACAACCAACCAGCACATGGAGAACTGTTTTCACGAATAACTCAAGAAACAGGATCATGAAAACTCCAGTAATGTAACACTGTATTCAGTTACTTCTGAGTTACTGCAGAAAGTGGAGGCATTTCAGTAACGTGTTACGTGATGTACCGCTGTGTCGCTCCCCTGACTTTTCAAAGAAGCAGCTGAAATACAAAATCTGAACTTCATGTCGCCAAGGCTGACACCGCTTGCATTACAGTCCGATACTCTGAAACTTTGTCTGAGAATTAAACCGAAGAAAAGCTGAAACAAAAAAGAAGTATCAATGCAAAAGAAATTCATCAAATTCAATGGAGCTCCAAGGATGAACTCAGTGACTCAATCATTTTTTGGTTTTCAACAAATAAAATTGAACCAACTTATAATATAAAAAAGGTCATTCGTGTTACATTTATTTATTATGCCTGCGATGAAAAAAGCTTTTTTCTCTGAAATCCTTAAAGAGCACCATTTGCTCACCATACAGCTGAAATGAAAGAGTGACAACAACCTGAAGAGCAGGAGGACCTGTAACAGTTTTACCTGTGTGTTTACTAAGAGCTCCATTCAAAGTTACAGTGATCTGGGCTCCAGCAGTGATCGGGCTGTGGGAATCTGCTTCGCGGCAGACCTGAGAAACGGCTGTAAATGGTGCAGCAGGTGCAGACGCTTCAGTGCTGGTCAAAAAGATAAATGCTGGCCTTCGCAGTCTGACTGGATCATCTATCCTTCTCCGGGAAGTACAGTTCCTTCATTTTACAATAAAGTAGATTATGTAGAAGTACGGAGCGGGAGAAGAAGAGAAGAAGATTGAGGACTGCTCGGTGTGTCACGGGGGACTTGTGGTGTTTTTTTCAGCTTTGCTGAACTTTATAGCAGCTTATTACTCCAAGCCATGAGGATTTCAGCCTCTTTTAGGATCATACCACCTTAATATGGGCCAAAGCAAATGTGGATGTGGAGATGCTTTGAGGAGATTTCTTCATACTGTGGGGATCTGCAGGATCAGTTTCACTCACAGGTTTGATTTTTGTTTTATCTTTTGGACTATATTCTTCTGTATTACAGAAGTGACAAACGATCTTTTGTAATTGTGATTTATACGCATATAAATTGCATTCCGTTGTGTAAAGATATGTCTGAGAAGCAGCATTTAGCTTGCGTTTTCTCATATATTACAATTAGTAATTGCTGCATTAAAATATTTTCATTGCATGGATGCAAGACCTTTTTTTTTTTTGTTTTTTGCACAAGTTGCGGTTTAATTTACCAAAGCACAGTCGCATTGTAATTAATAATAATTAGTTCCACTGCACGGAAGTATGTGTTTCTTTGTATATTTCAGTGTTATAATCCAACTCATTTGCACAACTGCCATATTAATCTCTTGAAGAAAAAAAAAAAAGAAGCATCATTTTAGCCTACAGTCATTTTGGAAGGATAATCAGGACATTTGCCTCATGTCATTTAATATGGCCATAGCCCATAATCTCTCATTTCTAAAGGTTGAAAGACTCTTCAAAGACACAGTACATTAAGAGACCCGCACCGGGCATTGATCAGCGCCGCCTTGAGAAAAAACAACAAGCACATTTTAAGAGCCAGTGTGGCCCCGTCATGACAGATCCCTCAGCTCTGCCCGGATCTGATCAGCATCTGCATGAATTATGCAGAAGATTTCCGATTTTCTGCCTCAAACGTGACGCGGGGCAATGGTGCTGCCTCAGTGACTTTTTAATCAACATAGAGTACCTCCACAGTATGAAAGAGAATACATTTGGCCAAATAAAGCAGCGAGCAGAAGCGAGGGTAGCGTGACCGAATAACTTTTCTGGCGACAGTATGCTGGAGGGAAATGTGTCTGCAGTGTGTGTGTGTGTGTGTATGTATATGTGTGTGTATCTTGGGTGTGTGATCACATATGAGCCTCCTTCTCTTTGAAGACTTAACATAATCCGGGTTGCCAGATTAGAGCAGGTGTCAGAGGGCCACGAGCTGCAGGTTGCCAGATTTGGCTTCTGCAAAGTGAAGTGTGTGGTTCTCCCGGACACTGATAGACAGAGCAGATAACACGGCGGGTAACACCGGCAGAGGGGACCAGAAGGGGATTTAGGGAGCGACTGCTGACCTCTGCTGATGGGGTCAAGCTGTTCATTAAAGAAATGGTGACATGTGCCTTTATCAGTCTTTTCCAGTCGTATCCTCTGATCCCCTTTATCCTCCTATCCCTCTGTCTTGCAGGCTTTCATGTTGTAAAGAGGCCGCACGCAGACACAGACGCACGCCACGGAGCCATCGCACACAAAGACCTTGGTCCCTTTCACTGTTCTCCAGCCCGTTTGAGCATTGTTATACTGAAAATTCACACGCGCACGTTGGCGAGCGCTCCGTACACCCACACGGCTGAGTGGAATAACCTCGCTTAAAGCCGTAATCACAGCATCAGTGTAATTCAAAACCGCCCCCCTCTCGCCCGAGCATCCCTCACATTCACCTCACTCAGGCGCATGAGTCGACTGTCGAGGAAACAAAGGGCACAGTAGAAAAGATTTATTAACAAATACGTGAAGAAACTGACCAAAAAAAAAAACCCTTTATGTTCCAACATGTTCTCCATTTTCCAGTGAAGTGGATGCAAACACAGATTTCAAACAATCCTTATATCCTTACTGATGTAGAACAACCTGTGAAAGCAGCGCGGCTGAAAAGCTCTCATCTTCCTCAAACAGCTCAAGCACATTTTTTAAAACTAAAAGAGAGCGAAAGTCCCTCCTACACAGGGCAGAGGGACTGCAGATATGACAGATTGTGATGGGGTCTAAAAACACTCCAGCTACTCTTGTGTCGGCTTTTAGTTAGATTTAGCTGGGGGGAGGGGGGTGGGGGTGGGGGGGTGGGGGGGTCCTCCTTGTGCTTTAATGCGAAAAGCCTAAAGGGCTTGCTTCAGCTCCTGGTGCACCTGGTGTGTGAGTTTTTAATAAAGTAGGGACACACATCCGCCTACACACACTCAGATCGTATCCACAAAAATAAGACGTACACCATAAATCCCCGCCGTACAGCTGCTGCTTTAAGCTCTTTGTTGTCATGAGTGATGGACTCAAACTTCTCATGGCATTTTGAGTCACGCCGACAATAAAGGGGTTCCTGTGTGTAGTGGCACATCTCCACTGTTTGCCGTTCGCTATCATATCAGCGAAGTTCACTGCTCACTTGTGGAATTTCAATGTGCAGGCGCCAGCTGCAGTTGCCACTGCAAGCACCCTTCATTTTCCACCCGGAGGTCGGACCGCCGCTGCGGACCGGGCCCGCATAACTCAGGAATAAGACATTGCGTAGATAGACGGCAGGTTTTGCAGAAAAAAGTCCGAGGCGCTAGCATACACAGCGCGCACGTCATGTGAGTGTGAGCCAAACATAATGATTCGAAGAAAACAAAACCAAAAAAAAACCAAAAAAAAAAAAAAAAAACACCTGCATCTCATTTCAATCCACTATTGAATCCTGAGGCAGTTGTGAGTGAATTCAGCAGCAGCAGAGCCGTGTGTTTTGTTCCCAGCTGCAGTGATGAATGCGTTTGGATCTGCCAGCCCTTTGATTTGCACCTGGCACGAGTACTGAAGCGTTTCACATGTCCCTGCCAACATGGACCAAACAGGATTTCTCACAAACAAAATTGAGATAATTTAAACTGGTGTCTATAACACAGCTCTATGAGGCTGTTAAAAAAAAAAAAAATTGGACAGACTAAGAGAAAAAGAACGTGTCATCTAATTGAGAATATTGTTGATGAAAACACAAATTACAAAATTATGGGATGACATAAAGAGGAATAAAACTGGCAGCTTCAATCTTTTGCCTGAATAAAATATAAAGTAACAAAACTTTTAGGGAGTTATTAAACAAACCAGCTGCATGAACTGGTCAGTTACATCCTCTAGGCTTTCACTGTAAAGTAACCATTAAAGGTTAGAGCTTTACAGTGCGACATGCTCTTACATCAACACTGCATATAGCAGCAATAGATTAATAATGCTGTTATTATTACTAAAACGGAAGAGAACTTGTTACCTGCTCAGTTTTAGTGAGAACTCTGCTGCCTCTCTCTGTCCTGTTCATTGAGTAGATGTTCAGCTGCAGCATTAGCTTCACCTGGAGCTGTGATGTTCAGTCAGGAGCAGCTCTGGTACTATTTCAGTGAACTCCTGTTTACAGGAGGAGCTCCAGGCTAATTCACTCTTTCTGACAGCAGCATGAAAGCTGAAAAAATTATGCAGGATTAAATAGAAATTCTCAGACAGTTCTGTTATTAGACTGACACACACCTTGATATGTCCCCCTAATGCACCACAAGCTGCAATAACAGAGCTGTGTGTGCACTACTCGTTCAGATTGAACTGACTGCTTGTTTGCAGTAACTAAGTAACAACTTTTCCTAAAAATGATGAACATGACAAGAGATATACACATGGACAAAATACTATGGAAGACATGAAATCAAAATAGATGCACTCATTACACTGTTTCCATGTTTTTTTTTTTTTTTGCAATATTAAGTTGTGATAATGAAACATGTTTCCATAACATGGTAGTGACACTAGCCATTCTTTTATTTTTAATACTTTATTGTGGAGCACAATCTTGCAGTTATGGGTTCTATGAATTCTTATCTGAACCTTAAAGGGATACTTCAACATTTTGGCAAATTGGCCCATTTAGCGCAAGTCCTTAGTCATTTCGAACAGCATACTTACTTTTTTTGTGAGGGCGAGCTGTTATTTATTCAGAGGTGAGTCGGGGAAGGTTTTCGGGGCGGACACAATGGAAGTGGATGGTATTTTTGCTTCCCCTCGTCAAACTCATCAAATACACAATCCAACAACCCCAAAACACTTTGGTGGACACGTTTTAATCCGCACATTCACTATGCTGTGGAACACCAACAAATAACATTGTAGCGTTACGACACCGAAGCAAATACTGGGAACTACTTTTTCTTTTGAAATCACTACGCCCAGACGCCATGTTTAGTAAGTAGTTCCGTCTCAGCAATCTTCGCATAAACAACTCAATCTCGTAATTTTGCTTAAATATTTCACAGCGTAGTGAATGTGCAGATTATGACGTGTCCACCAAAGTGTTTTGGGCTTGTTGGATTGTGTATTTGATGAGTTTGACGAGGGGGAACAAAAATACCACCCACTTCCATTGTGTCCGTCCTGAATAATAGCATTTCTACACAGGTAAAACATTTTGTATGGAAGCAACATTTCCCTTGGTGACCTCTGAACTATTCCATGCTGCACTGGTCTACATTTGGTGTTTGCTTAAAGAGTGAACTGGAGTCAGTTTACATTTGTTGGGCAAATTCATTGCGATTGTGAAACAGAAATCCATTGTGTTTCACTTTAAGTTACGAACAAGAACCATTCATCACTGTTATTTGCTTCAAAATGCAACCTGACATTTACATCAGAGTGGAATCCTCAAGAGTCTCCATGGAAATGCAAAAACATATATAAACAGGATGTGTTTTATGCGAGACAGTGCAGGGAATTGTTTGCTATATATTTCTGTCTGTGTTTGTGAGCGGTTCCATTTATGTTTTGTTCAGCATTTTCAGAGCGAAACGACAAACCTCCTCAACGTCACACTGCTGAAATACAGTCGTAAAGTGCAGCTGATTTCATTCTTGGATGGTTACACATCGTCACACTTGACCACGTACACAAAATGACTGATTTACCTTTTTTTATTCTTCAAAATAAAAAGAATAAAGGCCTGTTGTGTCTTTTCAGGACTAAACACCTCAATAGCAATGGATTAAATATGACAAAATATAAAATTCATTGATATTAATATTGTCTTCTGTCTCAAAATAGTTGATTGAGGTTTTGTAACAGAGGATAAATTGAGTCTTGGCACACAAACTTAACACCAGACCTTCCTGCACACACACTTTTGTCCTCCTGATAAACCTAAAACCCTCCTGCACTCCCCCCCTCCCCTCGCTGCAGCGCTATCCCGTGTCCAAAGGCAATTGTTGTAACAAAATGTAGTGCAAGGTTTTGCCAATTCCCTGGAGGCCAAATTGAACACATACATTACGGTAAGCCAACGAATATAAAGCTTACAGTCACACTTAAACGGATCAGAGTCCTCCTTAAAGGTATTAAATGCACTTGTAGTTCTCCTGCAACGACAAGTCAAAATGTCTCCAGTTACAGACGCTCCTTCTCTCTTCCAGTTTAACACACACCTTTCTCAGGGGAAACACTGCAGAACGCATTAATTGCACCTGAAGTTGGTTATTGATTTTTTTTCCTCCCTAAATGCTCATCACATTTTTGTATCTGAAAAAATTGTATTCCATTCTCAGTTTCTGTTTAGCTTCATTAGTGTCTCCGAGAGACAGTTAAGCACTCTGCATCTCCAGGTCACTGTATGCTTCTCCTTTCGTTCGAGAAAAACGAGTAGACGTTAAAATGGCTGAAGAGAGATGTCCCAGCGTGACTTATCAGGATTGTTTTCACTGTGTGCCACAAAACAGACACTGAGCGAAAAGTGCAGGGGGAGAATAAGATATCAATCAGAACATCCACACGGAGCTGAACGAGAGGTGATGTGAGTGGAGGGACGATCAAACGAAATGATAAAAAACACGAAGTTAATTTAGAGACCGAGTTCAAGAGCGGAGCTGCTGCTTCCTCCAACGTGTATTCACTCGTCTGTCTGCCTCATCCGGCACTATCTGTCCCGTTTTCCTCTCATCTCCTTCAGAAAAGTCCTGAAATAGAATCTCAAACCCGACTGGGTCTCCTTCGTTTTAGCCTTGGACTCTCAGGACGTCCCAGACGAGGGGAACCGGGCGACCTCATCGATCACCTTCACCCGCATTGATCCTCCTCATCGCTCCAGCACAGTCTGCTCACCTCAGACTGAAAACTCACACGGTTTTGGAAAGTTCTTTGGTAGTAAAAGGTTTGTCATTCCCGTGGAAAGATAAACACTTTCAAAACACTTTTCTCTGATGTACCAAGCTGAGTTTAGAAAGCTGTGTGAGTCAACGCTCATTTTGTCTTGTGGCCACAGTCAGCGCTCAGGATAGAGGCGAAGCTATTGGTATGGATTCCCTACAAACACCTGAGAACACAGGTAAATAAACAACAACATTTGCTTTTCAGCTCAAATGTGAGCACACACTGAACGATGGAAAGGAATACTCAAGGAGCTGCAACAATCTGACACTGATGAGCTTAGTTTTAAATTTACTCCTGATAAAAAGATGGAAAAACGACGACTTGCTGACAGGATGATAACATGAGTTAGCTGTTTGATTTTAGGATAACAGGAAATCATGAAGGAAATTAGTGTGAATAAAATAGCAGAACAGCTTCTTGCGTCCCTCAGAACATGTTCACAATGAAAACTGGGTTAACTGTCAGTGTTTATGCAGTTAATGTAATAATATATAAAGGATTCGGGATTTGTTGACTTTCATTTTCACTGCATTGCATTTGTTGGATTTGCAGGTTTCCAATTTTGTTGCAGTTTCTCGAAAAAAGATGTTTGGAAATGTTCCCATCTTTTCCATAGAGCCCAAAGCTGCTTTTACCGTAATTGTTTTGCAGCTGTAATCAACTGAATTTGGTGATGTTTTAGGAGCAGTTAAGAGAAGAAAAAAGTCCTTCAATATATCCTCCAATATTTTTCTGGCGAAAAGTATCCAACGCTGTAGTTTGCAGCTTTATTTACTGGCCGGTCAACTCTTGGGCAGATGAGCAGCACAACGCAGATTGAAGCAAAAACATGTGATTCCTTCTTACCTTCCAGTGATGAGGAGGAAGAGGGTGAGGATGACGAGCAGGGTGAAGCCACCAACCGCTGCAGTGACGATGACTAACACTTGGCCTTGATCAGAGGCGATGTCTGATGCTGAAAATAGAAGGGAATAAATGTGAGGGAAAGAAATAGTGGTGACAAGAGCGAGACGGTCAGTGATTAATATTAGAAGAAAAAGACGGAAAAGAAGAGGATTGAGGAAACCGGGAGAAAGAAGATCAGAAGAAAAACAAAATAAGAAAAGAGGATAACTCGCGGAGGAAAAGAGCATTTAAAGACTTAAAAACAGATCAAATGAGAGGAAAATAGAGGGTAATAGAATGAGGTGGAATGAAAAGAAAATTTCCACCCAACATTATCTCCGTTATTCCACCCCCATCACAGAAAAACCATACGAGCTCTCATGATCGGCACACATTATGGAGATATGTTTGATCAGGTCTTTGTAATGCAAAATGAAAAAAAAAAAAAAAAACTGTCAGCTTTCAAACTGGAATGATTCATTCGCCCGCTGCTGTTTAATTATTATTATTCATTCATGAAATTGTGATTTAGTTCATGATCATTTGGTTAAATTGAGCCCATTTGATATTCATGATTTCTCCGTTTCTGTGTCTTGTCACAAGGCTAACGAATCCCAGATAATTGAAAGATGATTGCTATTACCAAACTTATTTCTATAATATTTCATGCTTAATGAATATGAATTGGAGATCAGGGTGCACGGTCGCCAGCCCACCGAATCGGGCTCGTTTATACAGTCTGTGTGAGGGTAAAGCTCACAGCGTGTTCATGTACGAGGTTTGTCAAGAAAGTGTGCGTGCGAGTATTGTGCTTGATAAAAGTAATTACAGCCCACTCGGGGGGGGGGGAGGGAGAGCGAAAGTGGCGCCGGTCAGATCACACAGGACAATTTTCTTGGTTGTCAGCTTCACACACTCTTCACATCACTAACTAAACAGCTGTGCTGGACTGATGCTGCAGTAATGAGGTGTGTGTGTGTGTGTGTGTGTGTGTGTGTGCGAGAAGGGCGTCGGAGGACAGGATGAAGGATGCGAGGTGAGAGGATGAGGAATCGGATGACAGAGGAGACACAAACGAGAGGTGGAGGTGACAGACAGATGCACAGACGGATGGAAAAAAAAAAAAGCGAAGGTGGTGACAGGTGACTGACAGGTGGACGGACAGACGGACAGAGGAGGAGAGGGCGACGGAGGCCAAATCTGCTTTCTCTTTCAGATAAAAGGCCAGGCGCTACAAAGGCTTGGCCGAGCACCCCCTGATCCACGGATAAAGCAAAGCTCCGCAGCTTTGGAAGGGAGATGGCCGCTGTGAAGCCAAATCGCCCCGCAACAATACCTGACCCGACATAAAAGGGCAGCTGGATCTTTGTATTTTATGAGTAGCACTTGCAATAAAGCAACTACTCACACAGACACGCACGGAAAACATTGATTCGAAACATCAAGGCTGTATTATCGGGCTCCCTCGTTGATTGTATTCAATTCTTCGATTGCCTTTGCAGCTGATATTACGACCTTTCAGCAGAATGAAGGGCTGGGGAGAAATCCACAGAGCAGACTCCTAATGCCTGAGAAATGCTGAGGAAAGCCTCTGGGTGAGTCCAGCTCACACTGAGTTTGGACAATTAAGATTTTTCTTTAATAAATCCTTTATAATGAAAATGATACAGATCATAGAAATGACACATAATATCAACAGTTTGCAATTATCTTCATTAAAAACATAGATTTAAAAGACAGAAGAACAAGGAAGCACACGTATACAACTGTCACTTCTTAAAACCCACCAGGATGAATCAGATACGGGTGATTAAAGTCTTGTTAGGGAGTGGCACGTTCCAAATTGTCTCGTCAAAAAACCTGCGACATTTAGCGTCTGGTGGGTGACAGGGACATTCATTGACGATGAAGTGTCTGACGTCGCCCTGCTAACGTGTTAATTGCCCTCTGAGGCCTGCAGAAGATGCCTATTAGTCTGGCAAAAAATTGAAGCGCCCCTCGAAATGATTTCACAGAAATAATTCCCCTGAAACTGAAAGTGTGTGTGGTTTTGATGTCCACGCCGTTATCATCCCAGGAAATCCATCCATCCCTCAATTTAGTATTTTGGTTGTAAGACTTTTGATAATTCTGTATTCTAATTGTACCAACATTTTTAGAGACGATTAAAATCAAGAAATAAATTCAATTATTGCATGATAAATATTTTGTGAAGTGCTGGACCGGACAAATTTTACATTTATTTCAAAGAAAAATGAAGCTTTGTTTTCCACACCTTCATCCTGGTAATAAATCCTTTAGGTATGTTATTTATGGTAAAAGAAAAAGTTAAGTAAAGGGTAAAAAAGCCTTGATAGAAGTTTGTGGTGGGCTCATATCCAGTTTTGTTATGTGCCGGCGTGCCCATGATACAGATCGCCTTGGGTGCTGCTCCAGGCTACGTGAACTTCATCTGACCCTGAACTCCCGGCTGCAGCCGGCACATCCAGTCTCTGACTGACTGCCTTGAAAATACATTTAAAAACAAAAAAATGCACAATTTCGAAGATGGACTCAAAATAAAAAATGGCAAACATGATTTTGTTGTTCAAATTGACAAAGAGTCATAATCACAAACAGATAAAACCGTCATCAGTAAACATGCTGCAGAAAGATACTTACAGTCTCCTGTAGTTTCATATTCGTATTTCGGGGAGTAGGAGCTGTACCCAGTCGGCGAGCGGGTCCGCACGCTGAAGACGTACCAGGTTGCTGGTTTTAAACCTGAGACAATTACGCTGGGAGCTTTGGTGCGTGTCGATGAGTAGCTCAGCTGCTCGTGCTCCTGCGGGACACAGCGCGGGGATGGAAAGAAAGTCTCAGAAGTAAGACACATTTCTTTGAAATATTTTATCTGGACTGCGCTGCCTAGACATCCGAAACATTATCTGGCCCTCCAAGATTTACTGAGATGGAATCTGCAGCAGCAAACGATGGCGTTGCTTTGTTCAGCGACTGTGTCTTTCACTGTCAATCACTGTTACACCTGCTGATTGCTCCACTGAGATGAGAAGAAGCTTATAAGCACCTGTCATCGCTGTTGGCGACATCGAGTCGAGAAATAGATATTCAACGATATGTTTTACAACAAACACAGTTAATGTAGTTGCACTGCCAAACTGATCTGAATCACAGTGTCTGATATTTGGATGATTTATTTCCATTTCAAAAAAGATCACACTGGCAAAAAAAAAAAAAAAAAAAAAAAAAAAAAAAAAGATCTATCCTTGGAATTGGATTGATAAATGGTTTCTGTACCTTCTCATAATATTTTATCTCATAGTCGAGGACAGGAAGAACGGTCTGCTCGGGCTGCTGCCAGGACAGAGCGATGCTGTTGGGGGAGGCCCAGTCCTTCTTTAAAGCTCCCACCAGAGAAGGACCTGATATGGAAACACAGAAAAAAAAAAAAAAAACATGGATTCACTGCCTTGAGTCATGTGAGAAACATAAAACTTTAGCCCTGGTGTGTGATGATAAACAGCCACGTGTGTTGAATGAACAATATATCATTTCTACATGAATACCATCATTACCCTTCATCAAATCTAAACTTCTCACAATCTGATCTCATCTCATCTAAAGGACTTGAGAGATTGGGATCTCAGATAGAGCCTGAGTGGGTTGTTCTGTTTACATAACTGAACTAATTCAGCTGCAGATGTGAATATACAGTGAGTGTTGATGATTCTCCAGCACACTGTGACAGACAAGCAGCCAATCTGAGCTTCACTGAGGCTTTTGTCCCGCGTCAGCGAGGACATGTTCCAGACCTTCGTCTCGGTGCGGCAGGTGTCGTCGACAGATGGAGAGACACTGCAGGGCTTCCTGAAAATCATGGAGTGATATGATGTACATTGCACTATATAGGTGGAAAGTCAGTAAACTGCAAGATGTGCTTTAAACAAGGCCAACAAAGAAAACAAAAAAACCTGCAAAGTTAGAGGGAAAATTGCTGGAATACAGAGAACACATCACTACAAACAGAAATTCTAATAAGACAAAACATTTGTACTTTTCTGTAGAAATAAGTTTTCTATTGTTCATTTGTGAAAGCTGAGCAGTGAAATTAAACTTATAATCAAATGCAGAAAAAAAAATTGGGATAGAGTTAAATGGAGACGGCAAATTCTGTTGTTCACTTCTTGTGCGTGACAAAGGATTCGCTTTGTTGTTTTCCTTAAAGTACACTATCTGAGGGAGCTGCTTGATAGAATAAGGTAATGTCAGTATGCCATGTTCATTTTCAAAGACTGAAGCGAAGAACCTGAGGAATGCAGGATGAAAATATTGTTCCAAAAAAAATAATGGACTGCAAGATAACGTGCAGACAGCAGAGCACCTGACTGATGCTTTAATTCATGTCTATAAACCGCATTGTTTATTTGTTTATCTCAGTGGTGATTAGTGTGTTCAGATTACAGGGAAATGACGTTACGACGTGTCGATTAAATGCAAATTAATGAGGCACGTTGTTCGTTACCGTCCACCGCTTGTTTAAGACCGCAGACTCATAAAAGGAACGACATTTCCCTCTCAACCTCATCTGTTCTTTATGGTAATTAACAACTTCTAGCAAGCTAAGCTCATGAGATGGCTATGTTCAACACTTCCTGAATTCATGCTGCTGCTCCCATACCTCTGAATTTTATACTCTGAGTCTGCTGATCTAGAATAAGTATTTCTCTGGACGTATCCCGTTCACGCCAACACCTGTCCGCCGCCTCGTCAGTGATAATCATCAAACATCCAAACTCACTCCTTTTTTATTCTGTTAAAAAAAAAAAAAAAAAAACAGGTCTCAGACTATTCAAGTCGCGGTTAAAATCATCTACACAGACATTCCCCTTTTCCCCCCCAAGAGATCATCTGGTTTAATTGGAAACAAGTTGAATAAACATCTACCTTTCTCGGACTGAATTGCTTTAGCTTTCCTCCATGAATTTCTGCAGCGTAAATAATTGCGCTGAGCCCCCCCAAGAGAGGTCAGCAGATGTAACTGCCCTGAGAGTCATTATTATATATTATATCATCCAACGTTACAGAGCTGACTCATTATGTGGATAGAAAATGTAGGCCTGCTTTCCTCCAGTGTATTCAAAGTGAAATGATGACACAGGCACTATTTTTCTTTTTTTTTCTTCTTTCATTTATTCCACAATGGTGCGCCTGGGGAAGCTGCCCGCACTTCTTGCTTTGACTAAAGCTGCGTATTAGAGGCTGGAAGCTCTGGGTTTGGAGGGGGGGGGTTCAGAGTGGGGATTTAGGGTTTGGCGGTTGGGGAAGAGGGAGTTGGGGTTAGGGGTTGGGTGTTAGATAAGATTATAGTTATGGGCTGCAGGGGTTTGAGCCTCTCAGCCAGGCACTTAGAAACACGCTGCTACAAATCTATTAGAAACAGCGGAACGTGAACACCTGTGTTGCTTTCATCCCTCTGCTTTGTGGGCTGCTCCTTACTTTATATTTTTCTCTTCATACGGTCTGGGAATAAACTGATCACCGCTATATTAAGAGGGCAACAACCTACACAGGAGCGCTGCGTTGCGGGCTTCATCGAGACCGTTTAGAGACATTGTTGGCGCTCTCGCATTTTCACATTCGCCAGGTTGACTCTTTATTCTGTTCAGGGAAATCTCTGTGGCCTGTAGTCTATATTAAGCCTCCCGTCCTTGGAACAGACTCCCACAGTTAGGCAGCGATGCATGACTTTAAGGGTGTACATGACTGTGAGAGTGCGACTCTCACAATGACAATTGTGGAGGTCAACTTTTCTTTTTTTTTTTTCCCAGTGTAAAGGCAGCCCATCACAGTGCTGCAGCATGCTTCACTGACCTAAAGTCTCACAATCCTTACAGTATCTCGCCTGTCAGCTCAGTTAGGGCAAAAGTTGGAAACTCTACCACATCATTATCCATTCAACCCTCGGCGATGCCCCATTCAGAAGCTCTAAAGGAAAAAAAACAAAAACAATCTATTGAACACTCAGATTGAACGACATCTGTGGAGCCTCCAGCTAAACAGATGTCAGAGATGGGACCCCCGCTCACAGTTTGAAGAGTTGAAACTGTTATTTAGTGAAAAGCTGCCACTGGCTATTTACTAATTTATATGTCCAATCATACAGGTTTGATTTGGCGTTTGTGATACAAGACAGCAGATATACGAAAGTCTTCCACATAAATATATGTAACACTGCAACATTATTTGAAACAGGTAAATGAGAGATTACGCCATAAACAATATGATTAAATAGTAAGAAAGATCTAACGGAATGACTCTAATCCAAACCTTTTAATTTACTTTCAAACAATGCTTCATAGCAGAAAAGCAGAGAAACTGTTGGATAAAAGTTACACTTAAAGAACTATAAGCTCAAAAAAAAATAGTTTTATTAAATCACTCATCTATGCATCATTCTCTTAAACAAGATTGGGTTACCACTTCAAAAAGACCTTGGTCATCATGATTATGTGCGACCGACGATGTTCACGCTTGCATATGACTAAAACACGCAGTTAATCAAGCAGTCAACAACTCAGGTCAATGATTTTAACTAAATCAAAACTACGTAAGTGGTAAAACAGGACTACAGGCATGATGCAAATAATGAAGCATCTACTATAGAGCAACAGCCGCTTTTACATTAAATGCATTTTAATGCTTGGCTTCTCCTTAATAACCACCAGACCTAATAGGCATTTAAAATTAGGTAGGTAGTCTGATATGCCAGTGAAACTCAACATAATGTCATGCGTGACTGAAAACAGTTCATATAATTAGCATAACCATCGAGCTCAAAGGGCAGTGTGTGCAGTGTGTGTGTGTGTGTGTGTGTGTGTGTGTGTGTATGTGTGTTTGCATATGAATTTATTCACTTTTATTTTTCCTGAAAAGAGCAGCTGGGGTATGAAATAAAGACATGATTTACCAGTAACACAATAAACCGAAGCTCCTGACATCTTATTTGGTGTTATTATTACATATTAGCTCTCATTATTCTATACAGAGAGTGCTTGCATCCTATTCGCCATCGCAGGGCAGGAAAAAAAAATCTCCTGGGGCTTTTATCTGATCTAATTCTGTCTAATAAAGCTCTCTGCTGAGGCGGTGACGTCGCGGGGCTTCCCTCCGCTGCTCTTGCCAGCTGGATATCAGACAGCAGACGCGGGGCGAGGCAGTTTTGTGGCGAGAGGCATGTCGCGGATGCATCATGCTAAAACACACAACATTCGCGGGCATCTGCTGCCAGCATATTGTTCTCTGATGGGGAACAGTAAACATGGCTGAAATACAGTCTGACTCACAGATTCAAATCTGCCTTCCATCACAAACCTCACATGAGTCGTGGAACAAACAATGGAACTCATAACGAGAGGCGCACGTGCACGTGCACACAGGCTTTGTGCACACAGACAGAGCTGAGAAGTGATTTGTAAAAAAAAAAAAAAAAATCTGTTTGTTTGAGCGGGGAGGCCAGCGTCTGCCTGGCAGAAGCAGATCTGGTCGGGATGTGTCTGCTCAGCTTGCATGTCAAAACAAACCTCGTGACTCAGCGGTCCAAACCCACTTCGCTCTGTTTGAGATGAAGATCCCGGCAGGATAATCCTGATCGTGCTGCCAGAAAAAATTTAAATCTCTTTACAAATGTGATTCCTAATGGTCACCATGAAAATTTGTATTCTTTTTATTTTTTATTATGAACCGTAGTAGGTGTGCAGATTCCAGATAAGCAATTTACTAAAAACTTGGAATTTATTTCCACTTATTACTAAATATTACAGGATGATAATGAGAGCCTCTTCACTTAAATGGCTGAAATAATACGCATCATGTGATCTGAGACAGGAGGTGAATAGTCTATTTACAACTCTCATTCAAGACAAGCATGAAGAAATACTACATTCCTTTTTTTTTTATAATGAATAACAAACGAATGACACCATGAGTGATATTATGCATGAACAGCGGTTTTCAGAAGGCGGTTTTTGCTTTAGACCCTGTTTACCTGAGAAGAATCTGCTGGGAAAATGAAATTATCTCTTTGCCTGTTTGCTTGTGTTCATCGTGGAGAGATTGGATGGAGCACCGAACCTCCATGAGTACAGAAAAAAAAAAAAACTGTGATATCAGGAAGATGGATAAACTGGCTAAAGAAGTTACCAAACATTTAATAAAAGGAAAAGAACAATGCAATATGGGACGTGATCTGTCGCAAAGACAAAACAGTAGTGGTGGTGGTGGGCCAAGAGCAGAGCAGAGATTCAAGAAACAAAGGGCACAGCACAGAAAATATCCTATGACAAAAATCTCTTTTCAATTGTGTTAACAGCAGGAGCAATGGTTAGTACAGATGCCTGGTATTGCACCACCGTGAAAGCACATGCACTACAAGAACAGCGTGAGTTATTTTGTGCATCCGTCTGACTCGATTCTCGAGTCTCCAGGACTAATATATTTATAGGTCAAAGGGATCTTGAATAGTGACCACCGCAAATGAAATGTCTGAGATGCTGTGTTTACACAAGCGAGACAGATGAGAAGCACTGTCATCTGTATCCAGCACCAACAGTAACCACATACACTCGCTTCCTCTCTCCCAGTCGGAGTGTATTGTTTTCACAGGCCTCCTTGTTTGTGAAAGAAAACACCGTCCCCGGGCCATGACAGGATACTTTGAGGACACAGGACAAACGTCAATTGTCCTTAACGATTTTGTATGTGGTTTATTAAAGCTGCAGCGTGAAATCTGCCAGAGGAACTCAGTATCTTTCTCAAAGATGCAGGAGCGCTGGAAAGCCATTAGAAACACCAGTCAATTACGATGCCCGATGGATGGATTTTCCAGTCAAGCGTGGTTAAGCTCAACATAAACTAATAGGGAGTCTTTAAATGAGCTTGACCTGCATATGATTTTAATTAGCTTTCCTGCCCTAAAGGCTTCCATTAACTGTTTAAAAAAATCAATAGAGCCAGTATTGATGCTGTGCGAGAGCTTAAACGATGTCCTAACACTCCACTGATTCAATCCTGATAGAGAGATAGAGTGCAAGACAAACACACACACACACATTTGGGCTCCCTTGTTTACAATTGTCATATCGACATTGCTTATTCCTGTGTGTCTGTTTGTGTTTTGTCTCACGCTGCATTCAAATAGACTTTCCTGAGTTTTGACTAGAGAACAGATGGAAGAGGTTTTTTTTTTTTTTTTTTTTAACACATGCATGCGCCCACATGCTAAGAAAGCACAAATAGTCAATCTACCTGCATTTGGCCCGATCTGATCTGAATTTGTTCTAGTCAATAGCATTTCACTCAATTCCCAGCGCGGCCCGCCAAAGTCAAGAACGTGGAGCGCTTCAGAAACTCTCCACCGCTGCTAGAGGGAACTGAAAGAATGAATGACTGGATTGAAGTTGTCTCTGTTACCGGTGGGACTTAAGTAATCAGCTGAGGGAATGTCACTTTTGCTGAATGTAAATTGTCTGAGCAGGAATGCGGGCATGTGATTCAGTGGCTCGGTGCTTTTACAAAGCCAAAAAAACCAAACCGAGGTGAAATGTGATCGGCCTCGGGGACGATCGCCATTACGCTTCATTAACGCTGAAGGTCACTTCCCATGAACTGTGGGTCACGCGTGCACGCACACGCACACACACACACACACACAACCAGCAAATAAACTGTTGGGCTCAAGTCTAATTAGCGGCTGAGTCACCGGCCCGGATGAGTGACAGCTCAGGAAAGAGCGCGATGGCACCTGCTACCTAATTATCACATGACTCTGTGGTTTTCTACGTGCAAATTGGATTTTTCCAGCGATGTGTGCCTATTTGTCAGTTTTGTGGCAATCGTTCGGGGAATAGTTCATGTTCTTTCAACACTTGTTGAAATAGTTGAGATATTTTCACCCAATTACTTTTATCAAAATTTTCAGGAAAATTGTTTTTCCGTTTGATCGAAAAATGGGAAAAACAAACAACCTTTTCTCTGTAAAATACTTATTCCACGTTTGTTGTTTTCTTATGTATTACAACCCACATATCAGCACTCAGCCTGTCACATTCAAATCACAGAAATAGGATCTCGACAAGGGCCATTTTTTTGTTTGCATGTTCTTTCTCAGCACACACACGTTGATCTCCCAGCACTTTGGCTACATCCAACAACCAGAGGACAGGCTTGATAATACTGGTGTAAACTCTTGTGTCCTCCTGATGCGGTTTTTTTTTGTAATGGTTCCTTGTGTGTTAGATAAACTGGTGACCAGTTCAGGGTGAAGTTTCAGTAACTCCAGTCTGCATAAAGTAGGTCTAAAAACACTGATAGACGTCTATGCTTCCTGTGTCGCCAACTTTAATTGCCAACCTATTTCTTGAAGCGTGTACTGTACTTACCGGAAACACTTTACTGCCGGAACTGGTGACGTGAGTGACTTTAATGAACCCAGGTTTCAATGTAACAGAATGCACAATAATGTACAGAGAACATGGATTATAGAGTAAAACATGTCCGTGTCACTTATCCATGCGTGATTCTCACATCTTGAAAAGATCCCATGTTATTAGGTGCTTACCAATCAAATGGGGTTCATTTTCTGCGGCTGCATTGTGTCCATTTCACCGTCTGGGTTTTCCGTGATGCTTCCCGCTTGAAACCACACTGATCACTGCTGAGCACCTGTACTGTGTGCTCAGGTACATAATGGATGCTTTGAATCCATTCCTCTGTTGATTCACATTCCTTCCTCCGGCTCCTTCACTACAATCTCCATACAAAATGCTGCAATTCGCTTGCCAATCGTCAACCCGCAATCTCTCCCCCTCGCCGCCGAGTGCCGATGCGGACTCCCCCTTTTCTGCACTCATATTGTCGCTCCTCGCAGTTTCTGAAAGGAAAAATGGATGTGACCCTCCTGACACTAAATAGCTGTCAACTGAATCTAAACTGGGACACTTTCTTGTTCTCCCTTGGTACACCTGCATCCCCCCCCCACCTGCTGTGGAGGCTGTCTCTGGTATGACACCAGAGGAAAGCTCTGCAGGCTCCTTTGCCCCATCCAGATGGTGGCTTTAACAACCTCCTGGACCATTTATCATGTGTATCTGCTGAGTACAGGGAGTTAACAGGTAATTAAAATCATCAGTCACGCAACAAAAGCAGAGACGAGGGAGGTGGGAAGGAAAGGACCTTCCTGTACATTCGGAGCGATTTTTACTGTCTTCCCGAGGCTTTGATGGCGGAAGTGAGAAAGGCAGGAGTCAGAAAAGTAGCAAGAAGAAGAAGAAAAGAGAAGGGAAACAAATCAAAGAGTCCTACTGAGATTAAGTTTGACATTGGAAAATGTTTGACCTGCAAGCAGCAAACAGCACTTAAACCTTTGCCTCCTCATTGACGATCTGCATTAAATCAGCGGAGAAGGGATTAAAAGACAGACACACAGATACAAAGTGAAAAGAAGCGTTGCCCACTGTCACGTAGAGAAGGTTTGTGTGCTAGCTAGCCTGTCTGACACCCCGAGGTCCTGTCTTTAATAAGGTCCCAGCTTGCCACTGATCCCTCTTGTTCCCGCTTAATGGGGATGTGGAGAAGCAATGACGTGTGGGAAAGGCCAGTGAAACCGGCCCTATACTGGCCCACCACAATCAATACTCATTTGGCCTCCACCTTTCTTTCCCCAAAAGTAATTAATGAGAAGAACGGAAGTATCTGGCTGCTGACAGCTGATTTCCCTGCAGGTCCCTGTCCTTAACACCCTGTCCTTTTCTCACGCGTCTACTTAAAAGCTTCATTATAGCCGAGATCAAGAATTCCATATTGGGAAGAGACACAGATGTAATCTGACATGAATGTCAATGTGCGGACTGTAACATTCTCACAGGTGTGACTGAAAGACGCTAAAAGGAAAGGTGTCATTGTTTTTAACACTGCAGGGCATATGAACTCGTTCACATTTGAAATATGAGGCTTTATTCGCTTTCCAATCTAATGTGATTGAATTTCTCTGACTGCATATTTATTGTGAAGCGAGCAAACACAATAAATAGGTTTGCAGTGATTATTATGGAATCAAACAATCTTAGTGAGTGAGGTAAAGCCCATAATCTTGAAATATTATCTTCCACTGTCATTTACAGTGATAACAATTGCAGACTCAATATATGAGTATATTGATTCTAATCATATGTTTCAGAAAAAGGACGTCCAATTGTTCAATGTGAATAGATATCTCTTCATACTGAAATCAAATTTGGAGTAAGAAAAAAAGAGCTTGTGGACATAAAACCTGCAGGTTAAAAATCTCCCATATCTTCTCCAACGCGGAGCACAAAGGGAGAGGACTGAAGTGTCGCTGCAGTGGAGGTAGAGCATCGTATAAATAGCAGCCGGCCCCACTGTAGCTCCCACATCAGACCTACTGCAGCAGAACACATTTTCCTGTGCAGCAAATCTCAAGCAGCGGCCATTCGTACATCGTCAACCACCTCGGAGGTAAGACGGCTCACGCCTCTGCTGTCAGGGCAGGATGGGACTGGGACATGAAGGACTGCTTCACTGCTGAAGGATCCAGCACTGAAACCTAATAAACCCCTCTTATTGGCCAATCCATGGCAACGCGTCATCAGAACATGTGCAAAAGGTCAATTTCATGGTTTATGTGGACGAGAAAAATGTGCAATTTCTGAAAGGATGCTTCCACGTCCTGTTAATCTCCTCCGTCTGCGGGAGTTCGGGGCCTTTTATTGGTGAAGGACAGCCTGAAGATGGGAATTGGTCGGGCAGATCAATATCAACAAAGCCAGAACATGTGTTGAGGGAGGACAGTGCTTATAAAGATCGATACAGAAAGAAAAACTGACATTGGAGGAACATTCAAATGAATGAGTTGCGAACCACATCGTGTGCGGCGCCGGCCGGACAATGGAGGTCCCGTGAATGTGTTTGATGTCTCATTCTGGAAGCACTGTAGGAGTACAAACTGTAAGACCTTCCACTGAATGTATCTCCAGCGGTTGTTAAAATATATAAAGGTCCACGGTGATTTAAGCGGGAGCTGCTGTCATTGTGAATAGTTTGATGGAGTGAGGTTAACGCAATTTCATTTAAATGAACTGAACCGACAAAAGGCGCCGGCGACTGATTTATCTAACTTTCAGAAGACAATGGGGCTGCATTCTGGGGAGGAAATTCAACCCGAAGATTGAAGAGGGGATTGAGGTGGGACTTGAGAGAGAGAAAACTTCAGAGAACATCCATCAGGATTGCAGAACAATGAATCCAATCACTCTGTATTAATGAGCCAATGCTTAAAATAGTTCCCGTTGTGAGGTGAAGTCAGGGGAAATGATCTTTGCAGGAGGGGGAGAAGCTTCCTGATAAAAGTCTGGGCATAAATCATTTTGTGGAGTAGAAATAGCTAATCTCTTTTCCTTCAAACTCCCCACCTGCTCTGAACACTGCTGAATAGCGATCCTGGGGAATAGCTATTCTTAACGCTGACTGGTGAATAGGTGACTTACTGTATGTCTGCAGGGCTCGGAGGAGCTGACTGAAGATATATGCGGCCACACACACCTCTGCACATGTGGCCGGCTCCACGATGGCCTTCAGAATGTGGAGCAAAAAAAAGGTGGCATGCGGGTGTTTTCCTGCATCCAGGTGACTTAACGGCGAGATTTGCAGCTGCACTCCAGTCATGAAGAAAACTTCTGACAGCGAAAGCGCCGGAGTGGTCGATACTTTAAGCCACTGTCACACTCCATAACGGCTACATTGGTTTATCTCCGCTCGCCTCATATTTACATCAATTGATTTACACACTTCTCTTTTCTGAAAATCCCCTTAAATAACTTGTCAGTTCTTTTTAATCACACTACATCAGCTGCTTTATCCAGTCGGGCTGGATTGAAAAGAGACGCATGAGATGGATGGATATGAAATTTCCCGCAGACATTTGGGCGAACACTGGGGAGGCTGCGGCTCCGGTTGTAGAGCATATTGTCCCACTAATCACAGGGTTGGCAGCCCAATCTCCCCTCTCACTGCGAGCTTGATGTTTCTGTTTTCTAAGCGAAATATCTTGACACACTTCTGAATGGAAAGACATGAAGTTTGCTATATATTCTGCTGGGATGTCCTTTCTTCCAGCACAATTACATGCTTTATATTAAAATAAAAATTCAAATGAGCAATACCACCTTTAAAAAAAAAAAAAAAAAAAATCACTGATCCTTTATGGAAGTTTGAGGTAACTTCATGACTTTGTCTCCAGTCCACTTACGCAATGGCGCCCATATTAAGCAGGCGAGTGTTTGTCGGGCGCAGGCTGAATGCAAATAAACAGATTCAAGGCCAACATAGGTACAGATCCCACAGCTGTGATAATTTGCCCTTTCTTACCCGCTCTCTGAATTTTTTTGCACTCATTACACCGCAAATCAAATAAAACCTGATTCGTATAACAGAGCAAATATTATATCACCCTCTCCTTTCCACCTGCAGAATTATCTCATGGCAAAGTTCAAACGTTTAGTACTTTTATTGCAGGTAAAACGCTGCAATCTCTACTTGTATTTTCACTGTTTGACTTCACATCTGTTGTTTTTTTTTATTTCTTCTTTCACTGCCCCAAATAAATTAGTCTGAGCTTCCTCTATTTTTGCGAGTGTGTGCGTTTGTGAGTGTGTGGGGTAGCAGCAGGTCACGGGCATTGATATACGAGGGCGCGGAGGGCCGGCGAATAGGCAGGGGGGGCAACAGATGCCCCAGGTCACCCGCTGGCCCCCGCGGGAGAAACAAACTTGCCAACAAAAACGGTGCGTAAACACCTGCTAACATTATAGCGCACGTGTACAATTTAAAATACACACACGCACACACACACTGATGCGACATTGCTTTGTCCTGCTAAAGCAGCGGCTCGCGAATTTGCAAAGGTACAACCGGTGGCAGGGCGGCGCGACACGGTCAGAAAATGTGGCGCAGAAATAATGTTTCACGGACTTGTTTTGGGAGGCTGTAAATAACCCCCGTTTCCATGGCGATATCCACCTTCAGCCACAGACATAGCGGGAGAGAGAGTTTAGGAAATGGAGAAGTTTATCGCCGGAATAAAAAGAAAACCAGAAGGTGCTGCAGAGAGATGGAAGACAAACTCCGCCGGCGTTAATAAATCCAAATCAAAGAAAAGAAAATATAAAGATGCGCTATCTTGCTCTCGGGTTTACCGTAAATGCAGGAGAAAATGAAGTTTTATAATTTATGTTTGAAAACACTGGCTGCTGACAGCGTGAAGCTCAAGACATTAAAAACCCACCTGGAGACATCACAACCGGCGCACACCACAAAGACACAACAGGTTGCTCAGGAAAATCGCACCAAATATTGAAAGCTGGGATATTATTCCACCAAAAGCTGCAACAGCGAACAACAAAGGCTTGCAATGTAAAACAAGCTCATTGCACTTATCATGAGTTGCACAGTGACTCCAGTCGGATCAAGTTTATCTTTGCAAAAAAAGCCAATTATAGGGGGCTGTGATTTCTGTGATTCTTAAAAAGAGAACCAAACCGCAGAAAAGAGATGTTTTTACTAGTAAATGTAAAATTGCATGGAATTCTTCTTCACACAATCTGTCCGAATGAGGCAAAATATGCAAGCACAGTCAGAGATTCTTTTAATGCTAAGGACTCTGTGATATTTAAATTACATTAGATTTTTCTGGAAGGGGTTGATATTCAAATGTGATGGAACTTTTTTAAATTAAACTTTAGAACATATGTTTAACACTGACAAAGTCATTTTAGTTTCATGATTTAATGTTGATCAAGGTTCTCATAAACAATTCAGCGTTGTTGCTTTTTAAGTGCACACTCGACACAAGAAGGGCACCCAAGCCCAGAATCAAACTGAGGTACTCCCCACTGTGAAGCATCATTGTTAACCGCTAATCCACCGTGATTAATATTCAGTTATTAGTGAATAAATCCTGTGCTGATTAATATCTATACTGACCTATTTGTGTCGTTTCCAGGGCACCTTTGCTCTGTTTACAAGAATACAAAGGCAGTCATTGCCATGGCGCTGCTAATTAGCCACCGCTGCCTTCTGGGTAATTATTAATAGTATGAAAGCAGGACAATATCCAGCACAGCTCTCATATGGACCAACACGGTTGAATTTTCACTCTGTGTTATTTTTACGTGATGGAATTTATGTTATTTTTGGACAATGGCAAACTGGGTGCATGGAAAGAACATGCAAGCCTCATGCAGGGAGGGCGGCGCGCTGGATGCAAGCCTGACACCTTGTAGCTGTGAGGCAGAAACCTGAACCGGTGAATTAACACGCCATTCCCGAAACCAACGAGGAAAAACATGAATAAAAAGATATCACTTCACCACTGAAACATAAATGTGACATGAAACAGCTGTCAGACCCGGAGCTCTTTTATGTCTGGCTGTAATTTTCTTTAAGTGAGTGCCTCAATAATGTGCAAGAAAACTCAATCTCCTGGAAAATCTGTTTTATGAAAATAAACATTTGGCATGTTAGGTCGGCATCACATCCTGGAGCAATGGTTTTCCTTTGTTTTTTGGAAAATAAGTTGAGTTTTGATGATAGATTGTTGCCTTCATATAATGTCAGGAGACCTGCCATGTCTCCTCAGCAAAGCCTTTTATCATCACCGAGCTTTACCAGCGTTAATGAACAATGTGTTGGAAATGTGGTCAAATCTGAAGAGAATAGAGTCGAGCTTGATGGTTTGAGGGGGCTGATTGTGTTCAATACAGAGTTGAGATCTGTTCCGGGATTTCTCACACAGCAGCTCGCATGTGGAAAAAAAAAAAAAAAAAAGAAAGGATCTGTGTGGATTGAAACAGAGACGAGATCCTCGGTGTGAGCAATCAGGGTTCTGGTGAGGCTGGTACAATGCCGCAAACGCCTGTCATGACCGGTTCTTCAAAGCACTTCATCATTGTCAGAGTTGGTGTTACAGGTCCACAGTCATTAACACATGTTTCTGTGTTCATTTGAGCTGTCAAGAAGCAGCTGCGAATTTTGGCTTCTGCAAGGGGAGCGGGAAAAACAGCTGCTGTGCTGCATGCATGCTGTTCTCAGATGAAGGTTTTGACAAAAACACACAGTCTTGGGTGGGTTAGCAAGTTGTGCGTTCATCCATCCACATCTATCCACCCATATTTTACACCTGCTTTATCAAAGCGAGAGTTGTGAGACCACCACCTACAGAATATACCTCTCTTAAAACTTTATATTGTTGGATGAACAAGTGGATCATTCAAATCTAATCCTAAATCCATCCATGGACTCATCTCTGATCTACTGCTTTGTCCAGCTCAGGGTCTTGGGATGCTGGAGAGGATCACACCACGAGCGAAGGAACGATCTCCAGTCCATCACAGGGCAAATACAAAGAGACAGAAAATCAAACACTCACGTTCACCTCTACAGGCAATTTAGGATCCACAATTAAACCCACAAGCATGTTTTTGAACAGTTGTAGGAAACTGGAAAAAAAAGAAGAAAGCCAGGAGGTTCAGTTGTTTATATGCTGTTCTGGTTAAATTAGTTTAAAATTCTCAATACAAATAAGGTTTCCATTAAGTATTAGACAGCACAGAACACGTGTGTTTTTGGTTTTATCAACACAGGGTAACGAAAGGAATCTTCCTTGGGAAATCATTTAGAAAAATGCTTGGAAACATATTTGTGAGTTAAATAGAGATGCTATTGAGAGCATGAGCAAGATTTGTTTTTGTCCATTTATTCCATTCATCTATACCTGAAAAGAAGGTGTACAGGTCCAGTGTCTGTCTGTACTGTATCTCTATTAACACAATATTTTAAGAAAGGTCTCAACAAAGGAGTTTTTGTTGGGGATTTGCCAATCTTCCCTTCATCAGGTATATTTCTGCAACAGGACGTCTTAATGCTGTCCTTTTAATATACTAAGAGAAACGGCAATCGAGTGGTGATAACTTCTATATGAAGACACACACACCAGACCACACACCAAGGAGTGAATTCTTCAGTTTAGGATCGTAAATATAACATGACAGTTGAAAGCTGATGGGAAATACTGGATATCTTGATCCTTCCTTATGTTCTCTCTTTCTCATCTTCTCCATTTCTCTTCCACACGCGAGCCTTTTCCATGACGCCTGTCTTTATTTATCTCTCCTCTCATCTCTTTCTTTCCCTGCGTCTCGTTCTCCTCTTCACTCCTTCTCTTCGCCGAGCCGAGCCGATGGCGGCGGCTGGGTTGTGATCCAATCACAGGCTGGCTGCAGCAATCACCGTCTGCTGATTGGTTTTATAATCCTTGCAGAGGATCTCAGATGGGAGGGAATCAGCTGGCCAAGAAGTGGTGCACTGAAGGCTGTCACACTGACGCACACATGCACGCCCACACAAACACAAGCGTGCATGGATTTGATTCTGTTTTTTTTTCAGGCTACTATATCCTACTTCTCAAGTTCACAATATTGCTTTGATTCTGTGTTCAAAAGTTCTTTTTTAATGTGTGTGTTTGCTTGTTAGGACAGCAATGCCGGAGCAACAAAGAAGAAAGGCCGGCATTCACTGAGCTCAGGTGCATCGTGTGGAACAATTGCGTGTGTAAGCCTTTAGCTATGTTTGTGTATAAGTGTGTATAGCAACATCTGCATCAATATATGTCAGAGTATGATGCAAGGCTGCGTTCTGGCCGTGCAACACCTCACACAGGATGAAGTGGAAATATAAGTGGATGCATGCAGGAAAGCCATAAACACTCCCGCCCAAACTCCCAGATCAATAAGCTCAGCTGTAACACTCATATTTACACAACTAGAGAAGAAAAGCTAATCTTCAAGGCACAATATCACAGCTAACCCCCCCATACACTCAAAGGTAACGGCGGTGGTCGGATTTGCCTTCCAGCATGGATAACAATATGAGAATAGAAAATGTAATTACTCAACTCACACAGGTGCTGTTCATGAAAAATAGAATAACTCATGCGGATACACACATGTGCGCGCGTGCAGCAACAAAAACATACTCTGAATGTATAAGAATGGCTCGCTCTTTCAACAGGTTAATACATACTGTAATCACTTGATAAAGAAATGAATCTTCCTGGGTTGAGTAGCTGTAAAGTTCTGCCATCTGTAATTTCTGCATCATTCAGCATGTTGCACCCATAACCCTCTGTGTGCCCTATTTCTAATGCCCTTGTCCCACATCTGTGAAGGTGTAGAAGGATAAACACGACTCCTGCAAGTACACGGCTTCCTGAGAACCGACCACAATTCACTGTGCAGGTGGCGTTTTGTATTGAACACAGCAGGAGTCATGCAATTTAATAATTGTACAATACTGAGAAAATTCGGTATTTTGCTTGATAATGGAGATCCCATGTCCAACAAAGATAAATGACACAATCAGTTTAATGTTTCCTTTTGCGTTTGCTTTTCCCAACTCTTGTTAAAATGAATTGGATGAGAACCTTCAATTAGCTTCACATCAGCTATGATTTTCTACAAGATCAAATCCTTTATATGTTCATAGTAATTAAAATTTCCAAGTCTATTAAAAAACCAAAACCAAAAAAAAAAAACAACAACAACAACAACAAACAAACAAAAAATTAAAAAAAACGACATTAAAGGTATTATTTTTTAAGTTCAATGGCGTTTATTTAAAGGGGAAAATATAACCTTCCTGGTCCCAACTGAGGCCAAATGGGGCTTTACTTATCACCTGAACTACTACTGAGTTGACCTCTGGTTTTATGGATTTCACATTTTCTACACAACCAGGTGAAATTTCTATGTTTTACTGTACGACAGAACAGGATTTACTAATAGTTTTAATAACGTTGAGCAAAAATACATTTGGCATTGTAAAGAGTTTTATATTCCTATGTTCTGCTAAAACATCTGCACAAGCTCGTATCTGAAAAGATCCACTGAGTGATTCAGTTATTAAAACAAATACTGGATAAACTGGTCCTAACATGTGCAATTCTCTGCAGACAACAAAGATGTATTGCACTTATTAGGCTTGTTGAGCCGTGAGGGACCACGGGCCTGAAAAGCATGCGGCGGTAAGAATACAGGTGGGTCGGGGACAGTCTAGTGGAGGCACCATCCCAAAGGTAATTAGTAAAAAGTTTTTTTCTGAAAAGACCAAAAGACGAAAAAGCAAAGACTCAGGCTGGAGAACTGTGTTCCTCACTGGGGAATAGGATGACAAGGTAAAAAAATAATCATTTGGAGGTGTCACGAGCTCAGGAGTTCTTCAGTATCTGCGGAAGGAAACTATACAAAAACAAGAAAAAAAAAATCAACCACAATCACATGGATTAGCTCACAACTGTTTATTTTTCCAGTATAATTGCAGATCATTGTATGACTCCTTCTAAAGATGATGTGGCCTTCAGATGGATAAATGGGCAGAGAGGATGGAAGGATGGTATTAAAGGGGACTTGTCTCGTGATCGCAAAGCTCCTGCTCCAGGTCTTTATGAACACGCGGTCACAAACCGATCATTGAAGCCCCCCCTGCACCAGCGCCTAATCAGATTCACACTCATCTCTGCTGCTCCACCTCCATCCTATTCACTCTCATAGTAATTGGTAATAACAGACATTTCTGTCCAGGAGTTCACCCTGATCTCATTACCGTTCATTAGAGCGCCGCTTCCCACTTCAGGAGCAATATTCCGGTGCTGACTTTTCCTCAAGCTTTACATACAAGAGAAGAAAACAAATGAGATCTGAATCTGGAGCGAATGAAACGAAAATCATGATGGATTGGTCCGGAAGCCACGGTGACTGCCTGTACATTAAACAAAAAAAAAAAAAGAAAATATCTCTTTCTCAAATCTTAAGAAGTGGCATACACTCTTGGTGGTCGCTGGGACAAATTACAAAAGGGGGAACTTCATCAAAACGGTGTGTGTAATTGTACCATTGTATCAATCGTACCGAGTGGGATCGAACCGAAAACACACACGCGGAAACACACTCACACATGCACTCGCATGCACTTTGCCTGAGGCTCATCGTACCAACTCACTGGGGTGAAACCAAGCCATCGGGAGCGTCATTCACTCTGGCCTGCAAGGGGAAATATATCAGTGGAAGCCACAGCCTGTGCCACCCTCTCACACGTTATAGCCTACATGTATTCTCCCTCTCTCTCACACACACACACACACACACACACACGCTCTTTCTCTCTCTGTCCCCCATGAGGTCCGCGGGATAAGCTGGTTTGACGAAGGCATGTACCCTTCACTTCCTGTCAATGACAACATCGGCCGGTAGCAGATTCGCATCGCTGATTCCAAATCACTGTCTGGCTTTTCTCTCTGTCAATGTATCTATTCCAAAGTTCTCCCGAGCCTCGCTCGCATTTCTTATTCACATGAGATGGGAGTTTAATGATTCCCTTGAGGAAATTGACTTGTTGAAATCGCAAATATAGAGTTATAACAGTTACAGGATGCAGGACAGGAAAAAAAAAGTTATTTTATGTGTGTGTGTGTGCAAACAGCCACTTTCTTCTGCTTACTCATTCTCTTTCTCTGCCGGTTAGTTTAATTTCCTGGACGGATGCATGTATTATTTTCTCCTTCTCACACGTACGCGCGCATGCACGCACACTCGCTCTCACACACACGTTTTGATTTTTTCTTTCTACTTCACACATCTATTGTGTCTCAAGTTTATTTCTCCCTGGGCTTTAATCACACAGGGAACAACCATTCGCACTTTGTCCTTTGCTCACGTCTGTCTCTCAAATGTCAGGGTTTTTTTTTCCTCATCTCCTGCTTTAGCACATTTTCTGTCTTCCAGCTGGTGGAAAGAGAGAGAGAAAGAGAGAGAGAGAGAGAGAGAGAGAGAGAGAGAGAGAGAGAGAGAGAGAGAGAGAGAGAGAGAGAGAGAACGCTGATAAATATTCCAAGAAAGCTGACGTGAGTATGTTTATTTCCAGACTCATACAATGTCTGTATTTATGAAATGCTTCCAGAAAAGTTTGAAAATAAAACCAAAAAAAGTTTAGATCAACACGAAAGTAACTGAACTAAAAGAAAATTACTTAAATAGCTAAGTTTGTAGAAATTTGTGTGCGTTATATTGACGAATATGAGAAATTTGTCTTTTTTGTATCCCGGTGACTCCAGTTACTAACCTGATCTACACTGACAACACGTGAACGGACAAATCGGTGCCTCTGCCAGCTTCCCCCTCAAAGTCTCTGTAAATCCAGTCAAAACAATACTGTCAGTACAGTCTTTCCTTCACTTTGCTTTGCTTTACAGAGAAATATGTGGCCGAGGTGAAAACACTGACGGAGAAAAATCGGTGTCTAAACAAAAAGAAATTACACAGAAAACAAAACGATTTGACAAGAGTCTGACGCGAGCTATCGATTAGTTTTTAACTGAGCCTCGGTGTCGCTGCAGACGAGAATATTCACACGGCATTTTATTGGCGTCGCAGAGGGTTTTCTTTGACTTATGATGAGTGACCAGGCAAAGCCTGACTGTCTTACTCAAGGACACTTTGACAGGGAAACCTTCTGTTAACAGGGCTGCGCAGTCTACGGGGATTTACTGCCAGCAGTGTGTGTGTGTGTGTGTTATACTTGCCATCCATCTGTAGCATGGCTAAATACACACACACACACACACACAATAGCAGAATAGATGGGCATTTAATGTCCACACACACACATGCGAGAACTAATAGATGTGACTTCTACGTGACACTTTGAGAAATATATTCAGACACTTGGCCATTAGCAGGCCGAATCAATAATGTATAAGGCGTCGGAATAGACATGAAAACACAGGCAGAAAATGTGTGTTCTAAACACGGGTCAAAGGGTCACTTCACTGAAGTTTCTTCACAAAGAAAAATTAACTAAGACAGCCAAGCAGGGAGAGCTTTGCCTAAGTTTGACTCCTTTTCATCTGCCAACATCTTCTAAAACGCCTCGGGGCTATTTTCTGCTCGTCCCACATGCTCTGGTTGTTTCTTAGATTTCTATTTTGAGCATTGTCTCCCGTCGAAGGCAGGGGAAACATGACAAGAGAGGCATGTTTTACAGGGTTTGGTACACTGGCACACTGGGTGTGAAATAAAGCAGTGACAGTGATGTTTTGATGTTTTCGGCATTCTAAACGTTTGAGGTGTATTTGTAGTTGTGTGGGTCTCGCAGGCCATTTCGCAGCATCAAAAACACAAAAACAACAATGGACCCCAACGCAGCCTCCCAGTGAAATTGAACAACAAGCGATGGGCTTGACTGAGCCAAATAAATACTTCCTAAAAACCACTAAATAAATAAAGGAGTAACTTGTTGGTGACGAACCCAGATGTGTGTCCTAAAAACCACAAGTGATACTTCTGACAACAAAGACAAGCCGGAAACTCAACACTCTGCCCTCATAATTTAGGATAAAATGTGTGAAAAGCTCAGCATTACCTTTAACTCACTCTGACAGTTCTAAGTTTTCCCTTCAACTTCCTATTTTTTTCCTCATGTTTTCGACTTTGTCCTTCTGTGAATGTTTCCGAAGTCCTTCAGCAGTGGCCTCCATTACATCCCACTCCTGACTGGACACTTTCACAATGCCATAATCAATTTTACTGTGAAACTCGGGAAGAAATGGCTTTTTAAAATCATACAGTGCCCTCCTGAAGGTCAGATGGCTTTAAATTGAAAGATATAGTGTTCTCTCTTGCAAAACAGGTTTCCTATCGATATTGATTTCTATTGTGAACCAAATAGAAAGGTTATACTCTTATCGTTTTGTATTCTGGGAATGACTCTACACTACTATAGTGCTGTGACATACATAGATATATTAATTTGTGACATGAAGGCGCACAGTGAAGCCCTTAGTTTCATTACTGCTGAAACTCTGGGTGGATGATTGATCCTATTTAAAGAAATAACATAAAACAAGACACAATTAAGGGAAATAAGTTATTTTTATGCTCACGATAGGCTCTCATATCAATCCAATGACTATATCACTGCAAGAGCTACAGTTTAGTAAGTAGGAAACAATAATAGTAGTGGCTAATGCAAATATGAACTGGCTTGGTGGTCTGAGGTTTGGTTTTATGGAGCATTATATCAATTTCACATCTATTCTTCATATATTAGAGGAAGTGGCTCTATTTCCATGGATCGTATTACTGCCGCATTGCTCCACGTCTCCTGCGCCACAGTGAGACTGACTTCTGGCAGTCGCTTAATAAATGAGTTTTCAAGAGACAATTAATTTGACTCCCAAAGGGCGAAATTATCTGCGTCAACCAACAGTGAACAAAACGATTTAATTTGTGGAAACGAATGCTGTGAGTCGCCATGGAAACGCACGCCTCCCGCAGTCCATTTGTAAACTAAGCGACGGGAAATGAAAGGCGCACATATATGGAACTGAAAGCTAACGTTAAAAACAGAGCTAATTAAAAACAGACTTGAGCCCCTTTGTAGATGTTTTTTTTTTAATAATATTGTTGGTTGAAGTCGCGCTGCTCTTACTGAAGGAGCTAATGACGGTAATTAATGTGCAGGGATGCCTCGACGTGACTGATACGCCGTATTTGCTTCAGTGTGTGTTCCGATGGGAATTCGTCCCCCTACAGTCTGTTTATAGACACTATATATCACAAGGCTTTCGGTGGTAATCACCAATGATGCTGCAATCCTGAACCATTAAGGTCCTGACTCCACATCCCCACTAGTTAAATGGAGCTACAGTCATTATGTCTGTGTGTGTGTGTGTGTGTGTGTGTGTGTGTGCGTGAGTGCGTGTGTCTTAGTCAGCATTATCACTCCATTACAGGTGCAGGGTTTTTTCGCACAGCCGCCGTTCTGCAGAGCCGTTGTTATGCGTGTGTCTGCATGTGTGTGTGTGTGTGTGTGTTTGTGTGTACGGTGCAATTTGCACAATTGCAAGCGCAGCATTCCCCTCTTCTGATACGTACGGCGTTCTCTCCTGACAAGTGCACTCAATCATGCTAATTTTTCAGGAATACAGCGCTATTCGACTGGCACAAACAAAACTGCGAGCTTACCTCCACAATCATTGGAGAAAGGTTGACAGGGTATTTTTTGATTTTGTGTTAGTGTTTCTGAACTTGCAAAGAAAAAAAAAATCAAGCAACACTTAATGTGTTATCAGTGTTGACTTTGTTGCAAGTTAAAAACGCCGACACCTGCTGCAGCTTCACAGCTTCAGCCCTCATCACCAGCGGTTACACACTTCTTCAAATGACGCCAACTTTCTTTGAGCCCAAACGCTGTTTTGAAAGTAACAGGAACAAATTTACAGTTGTGTCAAGCTGTCGCTCACTTTGTGACAATGACTTGAAGAGCTGATTATCACCAACGGAGCGATAATTATTCAGACGTTAGCTCTGCTGCAAACTTGTGGAATTATCACATACAATATAGACACGCTGCTGATTTATGATGAGTTCACGAGCTCTGCAAAAGAGAAACAAGAAATGATGACAGAGGAAAAACAAAACAGGAGAAAAGTAAAGAAAAAGGGATTTGAAAGATGTGTGAGGACTAAATTGTAAAATGTTTGGCTTCTATTATCAGTATTTATAAGCAAAGGTTCAAGATTCATAGTACAGGAGACCATGAGATGCCATCAAAATAATACTCAAGAAAATATTAGCTTTTCCCTTGAAATGTACCTTGAAACGTTCCTGTTCTGAGTCGTTCATGCAGCATCGATGCTTCAGTCACCCTATAAAACTTCACTTATAACTCATAAATGGCTCCTACACCAGTCTGCAGCGAGCAAGGACGGTAGGCCAAAACGCCACGAAGGATCCCTGCTTCAGATCAGCGCTTGGGGGCCTTTGTGTGAGGAATCAGCATGTCCTCAATAGATGTGTGTGTGTGTGTGTGTGTGTGTGTGTGTGTGTGTGTGTGTGTGTGTGTGTGTGTGTGTGTGTGTGTGTGTGTTTTCTCCAGATGATGCCATTTTGACAACATTTTTGGTCTTACAAACATAACTTATTTGACTAGTTGGACATTAATCTGTGTGAAAATGTATTATTATATTTACCAGAACTGATACAGATATTTTCCAAAAGTCAATAAGATGACGTACAAGAAGCACCAGTGTGGAAAACAATATTTCTATGCTTTTATTTGCATTTGAACTAAAGTGGCATGTCCAGAATTATCCACACCCTTAATGATAATTAAAAGCAAAGTCTTCATTAGTTATTACGGCAATCAAACTCTTCCTCTTGTCTCATTTCGTGAGCTGAGTTTCTCATCACATCCCTAAAAATCACCCAATACTGATTCAAGCTGGCGACACCAGTTAAGTGTTAATACCTTGGATTTGATTCCTTATGTAACTTTTCTGCAATATGGTCACGTTACATGTGGATTTCTGTTACTTGTGCAGTTGTTCTAATCGGTTCTGATTGCAATGATCTTTCTGTTACCATGTCATCACATCTGAAGTGAAAACACTCCAACTGGAAAAACAAAACTTCTGGCGGTTGACCTCCTCTCTAGTCGAGCCCGGCGCCAACGTTAAGGGCCCTGAGTTGACTCTGTTATGAATGAGCACTGCGAATAAAACTGAATAAAAACTCTTGATGTCACACAAACTTACGTGAGTCTTGTTGAAAACGAATGTTTTTCCCTGCAGATTTAAATATTAATCACAATGAAGAGGTGGTTATCGGCCTAAGGTCAACAACAACTTTTATTGCTTCATCTTTCGGCACGATGCATTTCTGTTTCTTTGCAAAGAACTAAACATATCTCCAACTCAACCACAGGAGGTTGGTGCAGTCTAAAACTGCCTTGAACAGTTCATGGACGGATCATTTTCAGTGTGGAGATTAATAATGCCCCTTGAAGTGAGTGAAAGAAAGTGCGAGTCCATTTTATGTGCATGTGTGAGCGCTTGCTCTCCTTGAGGATTTCACTCTATTAAAAGTCAGGAGTGACTGAAGAGAACAAACAGCATTATGCACACACTGAAACAAGCTACTGTCAAACACACACACGCACGCACGCACACACACAGAGCGCTTCCCCCAAAGCACTCAAAGCGATAGGTGAGCTTGAAAGTTGGTCGAGTTCATAAACTGTGTAAAACCAAACACATATTTACCATTGAGACCTTCTTGCTCAATAAAGATGAGAGGCGCTTCAGAGCACAGAGCGACTATAAAGAGATGAAAACGGCGCTCGCATTTCAGTCGTCTCGAGGAGACCGAGCTCTGGAATGCACCTTCTGAAAGCAGCTTTGGCGACATATTTTGACTGTTTCTAATGAGGTCCACACCCAGTCAGAAGACGCCTCTGAGCTTTATACTTTTATCGGCAGGACCACAGAGAGAAATAAACTCCAGCATTAACATACATCATCTAATGCCTTTTTTAAAAAACGTTTCTAATGCTGATGAAGGGTTTGACAGACAGGGTGAACACTGTCAAGCAGGAATTCCCTTAAAATTGCCATGTTGGTGTGGTGTTTTCTTGTTTTCATGGTTTTACCCATTACTTTCGTTTTGTTGGGTTTCCCCACTCCAACTGTTGATTACAAACAAGGCGCAGAACGATATGCTGCAGTTGCATGGTGCAAAGACACTCGGGAGAAGGAGGGACGCCCGCGGCGTGACTGCCGATGAATAAGTGCAGAGTTTACTCCAAAGCGATGGCGCTGTTCTGGATTGCTCGCCGGCAGTGATGGTGAGCCGCCATGAGTCACACGCTGCATATTCGAGTTGCTCCAAGTTTATCTGTGATGTGTAACGGTGTAAACAGCTGATGAGCGACTACAACCAACTGGTAGAATTAAAAATACACGACTCATCAAGTCAGCAGTGACCAAAATGCTCTATTAAAAGCTGGTAAAACAAAAGAACATCTGAATAAGAAGTACAAGTTTTACGTACCTACATATGTGCAATAAAAAATTCAACCCAGCACTGTTATGGAATTTTCATGCATTGCTTTCAATACGGTACATGATGAGAAGATATGCTACACAGAGGGTTTGAATTTCCGGACACTTGATCTCTTCTTTTCCTGCTTCAAGCATTCTATAAATTATGCACTCTATCTATCTATACATTCTACCTCCTGTAGCGGGATTGGTGGGTGTCGAGCGTGTGGGTCGGCTGTCACACGTTCGTAGGTTCTAATAATAAGCAACGAAGAACTGCGATCCAAGAAAATGAAGCTTCGCCACATGGTCATACTGTACACGGATCCTATGGACCTGGCATGTAATGACGTGAGGATCAAGATGGATCTAAAGTTCCTGTTTTTCACGAACATACAAGTTTGCGCTGATTTCTATGAACAAGAAGAAATTGCGTTTCCTCCATTTAGCTAAATAAATGTGTGGCGCTCAGGTGAGCAGGATAGTCTTCCCCGCATGATGATGGATTAAGGGAATATCTGGTTTTAACAGATACGGGACTGTGCTTAGTGTGTAAGTAGGAGGAAGACTTCAGTGGGTGGGTCAGGTGTTGCTAATGCATACAAAACAACTGCGCTAAAAAATATTGATAAAAGCAGTGAAGAAGTCATGCTCAGCTGTGTGAACAGGTCATTTAACATTTACACCACAGGACCGTAACGCCGCTTGGTGAAAGCTTTACTGTTCACTTAGATTCCAACCAGCCTGCCGTTTTTTTCCCTCTGTTTTTTTGTTTTTAAACAATAATTTCCAGTATTTAGCTCAAATTTTTCATATTTCAGTATGATTCAGTAACACACCTCAGTCCAATTCAACAGGCTCTTATTCAAAAAATAAGCTAACTTCAGATGAAGGTCAATAGCAAATATGTCATATTATTAACCCAGCATATCTGTTTAATTCCATTTAAAAAAATATATTTTCTATATTATTACAGATTCTCTGTGCATATACTGCTCAAGCATTGAAGAAACCATTTGCAGTATTTACTATATTTTGCTGTCCTCTAATGTAATTCAGTGACTCATTACAAATATCTAGAAAACAGCATCGGTGTGTGAAGAAACCATTGCAGGCTTGTAACTTGCCTCGAGCCATTGATTACTTTAGACACCAAACTGAGTTTTAATTTAACTCAAAGCATTATCATCATTGATCCCAGTACTACCAGTGCTGATGGTTATATAACATTTGGAAGAAAACCTCCTCTAATCTTTGGTTAAGGGAGGGAAAACTCCACCTCCTCTCATAATTTGAATGTCGTTTCAGTCAATAATATAGATTTTTAAGGCCAAGAAATGAAATGTGTGGCTTAACCTTCAGCCAGCATATATCAGCGGTTTGCTATGGTGAGGTTAGGAAAGCCAATGAGCTTGCATATCAACTCGGTATACTTTAGATCTGAAAACTCTGCAAACTGCAGTTAGTGGATTTTACTTTTCTGGGAATATTTTCTAAAAACCCGAAGTCACACAGCTGGCAAGGACAACAGTTACCCGTCCTGATTGAATCAAAAGTTGCGGCTTCTCGAGTCGTGTGGTGCAGGTGCATCGACGTGGGGAGGAAAGGTACGCCCCACATCAGCATGTGCGATGGAGCGGATAAACACGCACCCAGTCCACGCACAAGCTTAAACACATAAACCACTCAGACATAGATACTGTTCGACGATTTAACCAACCATAAGCCACATCAATCTCTCTTTCATCTAACAACACAGCAGCGCTCTCTTCCAGCATGATTAGTCTTTTAATCATCGCTTCAAAAAAAAAAAAGAAAAAAAGAAGACAAATCTCACATTACGTATGCACACACAGACACACACAGATGATTGACTACACTGGGAAAAAAAATGAAACCAGTTTCTCATATTAAGTTGCATGAGACAACGAAGGAGCAACAGGGATTTCAGAATTTACAGTAATACAGCTGATGCTTTCTCTGCTGGTATTCAGCACCGCGGCTGAAGAGGAGAGAGATGAAGAGTGAGAGTGTGGAGGGGAAGATGAAGGGATGCCAGGGTGAAGAATTACCAGAGGATGCCTGATGGGATCAGTCACCCATGGGTGCTAAGGTCAGCCGGACCTGGTTGGACAGAACTGTGAAAAGACTACAGAGAAATCATAACACTGTACTGAATGGGTGCGGATACTTAACCTTTTTTTTTTTTTTAATTTAAATTTGACCTTTATTAATACCTTTATTAATACTTTTTTGTTGCTGTCTTGCTAATGTTTATGTTGCTAGGGGTAGGCGATACAAGTGATAAACTTCTGCCTATATCCTTTCAGTCAAATGTATTGTTTAAGTTGAAAGAATTATGCTACTTGTGTTTCCATGTTAAAAGAAGACTGAAATAAACTAACTAAAAAAAAAAAAAAAAATATTCAGGAGGTCTAATTGAGACATGTTCATTTTCAAGTGAGACCTGTTGAAACACAAAAGACAAACTTACAAAACTTTACAAAAAGCGGCAGACAGAATAAAATAGAAGCACAAGGACATGAATCAGACGGTGCAGTGTTAAGATGTTTGACGTATTCAATAGTTTTTAATGGCTAAGAACACTACTGCAGCAAGAAAATGTCTCAGTTTGTTGCAAAAACTGGATTTCAAGTAGCATTTCCAATGGCCACTTAATCATGGTTAAACTGTGGCTGTAATACAACACTGAATATTATTATTGTGTTTATCAAACACTCAAAGACATTTCATCATATGGAGGACCAACCAGCGTTAGTGGGAATACTTCAAAACACAGTGAATATAAACAACTTAGGTTGGTAGAGAGAAACTCATCTCATTAGGAGAGCCTTACTTCCTCTGAATTACGTATTAGTCATCACGAATCGATGAAATATGATGAAGCTACAGAGTCCAGGCATTTCAAGAGTACAAGCAGCTAATTGTAATCACGGCGTGTTCAGCTGGGAGCAGCGCACAGGTCCAGTCGACAAGCAGATGAATTTCCCTAAAGACTGGGATTACAGAGCTAACCAGACAAGCAAAGCAACAAAACATAACCGAGTGATATATAAACAATTACAAATGTGATCAAAAAGTCATATACTCACTGAAACGCAGCTCTACTTGTTTCAGTTAATGTGCACCTGAGTGAAGCTGAACTAAATGAGTGTACACTGACAGGAGTATTTTTTTTATTTTTTTGGGAGGGATTTAAAAACCTTAAATAGAGGTGCTGAGAAGAGGCGAACCAGTGCTAGAAGAGAGTGGGAGGTGTGTGCAACTGCACGGTGACAGCACAGGTTTAAATATGGTAATCACTCCCGTGGAGGAGCAACAGGAGCTTTTAGGTGTAATCTCACTTACTGTTTCAAAATAAAATCATTCGCATGAAATGGAATCACGACTCTCCTTGTCTGACAAGCACACAGCCCGATCAATGCATCATCATCACAATTTCAAACAACTTTGGAGTTGAAAGAAAAAGCTGTACCTGCTTTACTGTCGCAGAGGTTTGCGAAATGAGCCCCAAACAGATGCAAATTTAAATAATAACACAACACTTCACGGCTGCCCAACATTTTAGAAAGTTCTACTTCAAGCTTTTGGGATTGAAATAACTCCTTCCTTTTGCTCTTCTTTTCTCTAAATGTGACAAGCAGACTGCGCGCGGTGTATTGAGAGACTGCGTGTGAAATGAATTGTCAAATATCAGACAGACTGTACGTGGAACACATTTTACTCCTTAATCAAGCGGCTTCACTTCATGCTGTCCTGTTGACCACAGCAGACCAAACTACCTATTGACTGATATCACTGATGAGAAGAGCTGCGTCTTGTCAACAAACCTGCACTACACCAGTGGTGCCAGCTGCTATTTGGTAAATGAATGTGTCAGATTAACTTCAGGTTTCATGTGTGTCCCTGATTTGTTTCCATCAGCAGTGGAGGTGAGAAAAGTCACTAGTCAAAAATAAATAAATAAAAAATAGTGCATTCTCATAGCTTTCTGTTTGGTTGTTGAGATTATTAGTGTGTCCCAGAGGGCTGAACTGTCAGCAGCAGCTTCTACTACATCACTCTGAGGCACAGGAGCCAGAACATTTTGCACAAAATACCTGAGATAACATTTACATCGCAGTGCATTCAATCCATAATGAAAGCATGTGCACGCACAAAATAACCCAAAATGGTGGCGTGCCGAAGACATTCAGACTCATAAAACTCACACGGATTGTGCTCTCGACGTGTCCACTTTAAGCTGTAAACAGACGATGCAAAAACTCCCACTAAATGCTGATGCAGCCGGTCAGTGTTCTCTGTAGTGAGTAATGACAACGAGCGGTGTGGTTTCAGGAAGACAAAGTGTTTGTGAGGTTGTGAATACAGAAAGCCAAAAGCAAAAGGAAAAAAGCAGGAAGTGAGAAATAGTTGGGGGTTCTGGGTAATGCAATAAGTTAATCAACCGGACTGTGGACCAGATGAACAAGAGGTCAATTATATATTATTCAATGAACAAACAAACAAACACACAATTTAACAATGTGATGGGGATCACTGCACATATGATCAGCACTCACACACACAGGGCCCTCGCGCTGTTGCATGATAACACTTTGATGCTTGATCAAGTCGCGGTGCTTGGAGGCTTTTTTTTTTGGCGGTCAGCACTGCTGCTGAGCATCGATTCACTCGTCGGCTTGGCGTCCTGTGACCACCGCCTCTCCTGGAATATAAAGTTCAAGCGTTGGCCTTTTCAGATGGCGGAGGAGATTTGTGTGCATCAAGGACCATGCGTAGTGCTCGACATGAAGGGGATGATGAGAAGTGAGCTTCGGCTCCATAACAGGAACTCTGGGAGTGCCGTGCCATCGTGCAGGGTGACTTCCTTCAAGGTGACGGTGGCTGAGCAGGAATCGCTGATGGGTTTCTGCTTGGTGTGTGCGCAGTCACACAGTGTTCTGATTGTGAAAAAAAACCTAATATTGTACAGAAATCCGACTTAAGTCTAATCCAAACCTGGATAGCAATGGAAATGCTAATAAAGATTATTGCCAACCGTGTAATATGTGGGCGTGATCGGGAGGACGGATACATTCTCAATACAGGGAGAATCCACCTTAATTCTTCACAAAACCCAGGATTTTCTATGTTCCCCTGTGTACACGACAAAAAAAGTCCAGAATATTGTAAATACTTATGAGAGAGAGGGAAAAAAAACTCAAAAGGTCACAGTTTTAGATGGCTTTTTCTAAATGCAAAAAGCAATTTGTTTGGGTGTCGAAGTCACTATGGGAGTGAAATCAGCATCCCTGGGAGAGCAACAATTCTCAAATTAAATATAAATCTTGTCTCAGAACACAAAAATACACTGGCTGCTAATGAATCAAAAATACTGGGAAGAACTGTAACATTACTGTTTCACAAGATGACTCACTCCCCCCTGCCAAATGAGAAATGTCTGATTAAATGTCTGATTCTATTTTCTATTTGTATCTTAAACTTTTTTGTCCGTGCTGAAATCATTCAACAAGAATAACGCCTCATTTCCATCTTACTCTTCAGAACTCATAATTTAGATTAGCTACAGTGACAGCGTGATGATGAGCGGAATGATAAAAAGATGCAGCAGCCAGACAACATAAAGTACACGGTTTGTTTAATATTGGCTTCTATTAAACAAGAAGATCAGAGAAAGAGATTAAACACATCACACTATTGTGACACTATGATGAAACTCTTTTTTTAAAAGGAAAGAAAGGATGAAAGCTAAACTACCATGTGCAACAGAGATGAGCTTGAATGCATTAAACCAATGCAATGTACTGTCAGTATTTGCAGTGATGAAGACAAGAGTGAAACACAAACTGAAATAAAATCTAAAAGTACGGCAGAGAGGTAAAGACGAAGGAACAAGAGGGGGGGAAAAAAAAAGAAAGATAAATGCACATAAGCAGAATAAATACTCAGATAAATCAGGCGGAAGACAGAGGGCTGTCGAATAAATTTATCCCATTCTATTATTCCCCCCTGTATCTCTCGCCACAGGAGGCATAAAGGCTGCGTGTGAACGTGTGGGTGTGATAGCGGGGGAGAGAGTGATGATGAAGATGACCCTGGCGCTGACGTATATGGCAACATAAGGCGCACGCACACGAGCGGCACCCATGACACCCCGCGCGAGGTGGAATATTCCCTTGACACACCTGCACATACACACATGACACGGGGTAATTGGGGCCCCCCGGGGCTGATCCCTGGGCTCCGGTGCCAAGGGCGCGCATCCTTTACAGGGAGGCAGATAAATCAACTGTTAATAAGCCTGCAGGCATCAAGCCTCTATTTACGACTCCTCTCCCTACAAGGCCGGAGTCACCGGCACGACTGTGGTCACGCACACACACACACTCACACACATATGAACGCACTTAATCTTTATCAGATGAGGGGCCCCTCAAAGATACCCCACTATGTCAAGTGCAGGGGGGGAAGAAAAAAAAAAAATTCTCCTGTGATCTTAACTATTTTTTCATCACTGGCTGATTTCTCATGCTAGATAAAGGGTTTCTCAACCAAATCTGCCTCTGTGATACACACACAAGATAGCGTGTGTGTGTGTGTGTGTGTGTGTGTGTGTGTGTGTGTGTGTGTGCGCGTCAGGCTGAACTGGTCACGGGAGCTCAGTGCAACAGCGCAGTGGAGAGCCGTATTGATTCATCCACGGAAAGTCACCTTCCTCCTCACCCCACATCAGCCCGTGCCTGGAGGCCTCCGGTCATTCCGCTCGGCCAATTTGTACGGTTGTTGTTATTATTAGTGTTTCCCTCGTATAGCGCTTTGGTCTCGGGGCACGGACACACCGCTTTATGATGCCGCGCCTAATAAACATCATTGTGATTTTCCCAGGCTAGTAATTAAGTGTGGGGCTAATTTGTCATAGTTAGTTAGAGCGTGGCGCCGCGCCAGGAGGGGGCTGCCTGGGAGGAGTACGGTGGCTGAGAAGGCCAGGAGTTTAACACACACTGTTCACTGAAAGCCAATACTGCATAATTGTGCCGGTGCTAGTTTGGGCCAGAGCAGACGGCCGAGGATTTCCGGTACGCTATTAGGCTTTGACAGATGTATTTGTAGAAACAAAACAAAAAGCTGGTTTACATTTAACGCCAGTTAATAGCAAAACACCGTCAGCAACAAGGCGTAAAGCAACAAAATAAAATAAAAAGCATGACTTACACAACTGAGAAGTTAATCATCTTGCCTCAGAATTATTGGCTGTCTGGGAAGAAAAGATCTAATTTGAGCATATTTATCGTATCACAGCTCACAAATGAAACCATGATGCATTGATGAGGATGGCAATAAAAGTTTTGTAGAGCAGGAACTGAGACAACAGCTCGCCGCACAGTCCTCATTTTCTTGTCACAGATTTCCGTTTGAACTACGACACTCTTCCCCAACATAATATTTATCATCTCGCCACAGCAGTAAACATGGCCGTGAACAAACAGGCAGTTTGGACGATTCCTCACAGATGTAATTGGTAATGAGTTTGGATAGTGTGCGAGCGAGTAGTGCGCGTGTGTGTGAAAATATTAACAGCTCTGACATTTTCAGCAGGTAGCACAATGATTAGCGCCTTGTCACAGGATATATTCAGCAGTCAGGTGTAAGAGTTGGCAAATCGGTGACATTAACAAACTGTGACGGATGGAAGACTTGATAAGAGCATCTTCAAACTTTCTTGTGGTGTTCTTCAGACCTTCTTCCTTAAAAAAAACCTTAAGTACAACAGTGAACCCACCTTGTTTCAGCTCTACTGATAAATGTGTGGAGTGGAAACTGGGAAAAGTATAATCAATGAAACAAAAGAGCAACAAGTGTAAAAACTCACATTGTGTCATAACTTGTGTTTAAATTAACCCTTCATCACTTCGTGTTTCCACACCTGTCCGTGTTTCTTGTGGTGCACAGCAAAATGGAAATTTGCTTAACTGGAGCATGTTGACTGAGGAAGTGCCATGTATCCATGTTTTCTAACTATTGAGAGAGGATGACCATTACTTCAAAGTTTTGAAATGTTTTTGGCATTTTTTTGTGTGTTTTTTGATATTCAATATAAAGGTTTCTCTTGGTTTTAATGCAGCGGTGCAGCAAACCTCTCCTTCTCTGAGGTGGTTACTAATCACAGCATAAAATTCCCTTCTTAAGAGTTGTTATTAGTATCTTTACTGAGTTATTCGACCAAATATCAATAAGGTGTTTATTCTTGCTCCAGATTAGGTCGCAGCAATTTTCCTTCAACTGTCTTTCCTGACAGTTTTGGGAGCAAAATGAAGTCATGTTCACACACAAACACGCTTCACTCAGTCGCAGCAAGATGAAACATAAGTTAAATAAAAGTGAGACATTCTGGAAACTGAGTCCCGTCAGTCATGAAAATGTTACTTTGACAGATATCGGCGATCTACACAATATGGCAGACGACATACGAACCTTCAGGGAAGGTGAATATTGGATTACTCTAACTATTGCTCTGGATTGGTGGGATCATAAATCGAAAGTTTAACGTCTCTCTGAAAATATGACAGAAGTCGGATCGAGAATCCATGTAACACACTGAGTGATCCACTAAAGACATCGACAGATCTGCTCCTAACATGCCTGAAACAGCGAGGAAATTTCAGAGTTTTTCAAGGTCAACATCTCATTGAGTCAGGGAATGCAACTCACTCTATATGCAGTATATGCAGAAATTTCACACTCAGATGTATGTATGTATAGGTCTCACATGAGTTACGGGTTGAACAGAGAAGTCTGACAGCTCGCATGAATGAGACTCAAATTTATGGAGTCATAATTACTTCAAACATGAAACACTGCTCACCCTGAAGTCACGAACCCTTTAGTGTATTTACAAACACCCAGGCGCACTCATGTCACATTTGTTTTAGTGAATAGTGACATAATATCTTTGTAGATGCACAGCCTTAAGGTTGCAATTTAAATGAGTGAATCAAAAGGAATTGATGTGGACAGTGGCAGTCGATGAGCAGCGCTCCTCGCCGCGACTCCTCCTGTGTTACTCCGTGTCATCACGCTGCCTGGAGATTGTTCGTTTCACCCACCTGCTCTTCATCTACAAAAGACGGTCTGATTAGAGTCTCTCAGGTTTGCGCTGAGAATGTTGTGATGCGTCGCAACAACCGCGAATCCAATCTGTCTCTCGTTGCCTTTGGTGACATTCACAATTACCCAGCTGCTTCCTGTGATTAAAGAAACATTCCTGTTCCGAGACCACACTGTACACTACTTGTCCTCTTCCTCCGCCTCCGCTTTCTGCAACTGGCCGCTCATCGTCGTGACATTTTTCATTACGAAACCTTCAAAATTAAAAGAAGAATAGAGTGTCACAATGTTTACTTTAGGAAAGAACTCACAAAGTGGAGAGGCAACCTCATCAGGTCATCTGTTGTAACGGCGCTGACGGTCAGGGCGAGATAAAGGCTTCATGTGGAGTGAATATTTATTGTATCCTGACCCTCCTGCTGTCCTGCTGTTATTGATTAGGACAGGACAGCACCGGCTTCATCAGATTCCAAGTATTATTTCACATCCAAAAACCAGGATCATTAGATGGGAGTTTGTTAACTGTATTAGAAATTGAAGTAAGAAGGCGCACACACACACACATACACACACATACACACACACACGCCTGAATCTCTACTCGCCCCTGCTCTCTCTCTTTATCCTCTGCCCACATTTCTTGTCAGCTAATTTACCCTCTCCTTCATCCTGCCACCCCCTTCTTTGCTCTTTCGATCCTCTTCTCACTCAATCATCTTCTCAAACTCGCTGCCGCTTATTTCCCATCTTCTTTCACCCCTCTTCCTCTTCGCCGCCACTTCATTTGTCGGTGTCCCACTCCTCTACATCTGGAAAGCCTCCGATCTCTATTTTCCTTTCCAAACTCTCACCCCTTCTCTGTTTACCGCTCAGGCTCGCTCCATCAACAGATTCCTTCGGTCTTCACTTGACCTTTTGCATCCTCTCAACTCGCCGTCACTTTTTCCTCCTTAACCCAGACGCACACTTGGGAAGTATTTCTGAGGGACTCAATGCAAACATTTTGCTTTGGGACAAAAACCTGCCATTGCTGGGTTTTTTTTTTTTTTAATGACTTATTGCTGGACAATTATTCGATGTACATCATAATAGGAAAACCTTTGTCAATAGTTTTCTAACCCATGCGTGTGTGCAGTATTATGCATTTATAGATGTTTGTGTCACTTTTTCTGCAAACCAGCACATCACAGTCACAACAAATCAAATCCCGCTTCCACTGGCATGAAGCATTTACCAAAGTGGCCATCTGCATTTTAATGACAAACTCCAATTTATTTACAGCCAGAGTACAATTCTAACAGAAGACTCTTGATATTCCTCACAACAGAGACGAAATTCGCATGGCCGTCTCATTTCTGCTGATGGCAACGCTATGCTAATGGTGTTTGAATTTTCTGCGCACCAAACAAGCCCATCAAGCAAAGGTTTAGGTGGATCTGTCAGGGACAGCATATGTGCCAAACTATGTATGCATATCACTGCAGCGTGCAAGATTTCCCCTCCTGCAGACGGTCTGCATGGTTATCTGCGCCTCAAATAAACATGCTGACCTTTCGTACACTCATTTAGAAAATAAAATAAAAAGCTGCTGCACTTATAACACTGCTGACAGTATGAAAATTGTCACTCTTCGTTAAGTCAGTTTGACTGGAAGAATACAGTGAGCTGTTGTCTAGTATCATTATAGCTTTAGTTAGAAAGTTTGATTCCATCCAGCTGAATGCTATTCATATATAGCAAATAAACCCTTCTGCTTGCACAACACTGAAGTGTTAGTGCGGATGAGTGTGGCGGCAATCCACACAGCCAAGAAGCAGGCTTCACAAAAAAAAAAAAAAAAAAAACAGTAAAAGTACAATTCATTCCTCCACCAACAAGCTGCCAGTGACATTACACTCTATCCAGGCTCATATATGCAGCGAGGACAGTTCGGGAATGTGATAAAAGAAATGATATGGAGGATGTCATGAGATATAAAATTGACAAAAGCATGAGGTCCAAAAAAGGTCAAATTAAAAAAAAAAAAATGCATCGAGAATTCAATACCACAATGTTATTGTAATAAATCCAAAGATGCTGGTGTCCAGCCTGAAAACCTTCTTGCCTATTGCTGTACACATAAGAACATAGCGAGAGAAAAGTAATATTTTCCCCTAAATAATTGAGAAACCTGGGAATGGCGCTCCATCCATCCATCCATCCATCTTCTACGCCGCCTTTAACCCAGATCGGGTCCTGGGAGTTGAAGTCTGTCCCAGCTGACATCGTGTGGATGGTAGGCTACATCCTGGACCGGTCCATCACAGACCAAACAGAGACCTTCGTCTGTAATGTTTCACTGAGGCCAAGTTAATCGAGCAAGCCTGTGTTTACATGCTGGAAGGAAACTATGGAAATATGGAAATATATACGTTACTCTCAACAGCCAATAAAGAAAAATGTAACAATGAACAAGGTTGAACTCCTGAGCATTTAGGATTATTATCTACAGGCCATCGAGTCTGATGCTGATACCAAAACACAGTTGTCGAATCCCCGCTGCACATTGTTCATTCTTCTTTTGCACGAGGGAAGCAGTTTTCTGTGTACGGGAGGCGGCGAGTGTACGCAGGAATTAGTGAACACTGAGTCAAGCTTCCCATTTTTCACCGGTGCTAAACGAGCTTGTCAGCCGTGCCAAGCCCGGAGGGGGAAATACATAAGTTAACACCTGCACTGCATAAAGTAAGCCGCACTTAGGTACTTCAGAGATTTCCTGTGTGATTGTTCCAGGTTGTAATGGCTTCGTCTGCGGCACGGCCACAAAGTTAAAAGGTCGGGAAGCTGAGAGGTTTGTCACTTTCAGCTCATATATTGCTGAGCTACACGGACTTTATATAGAAACCACACCTGGAAACATCCACCCAACTATTATCCTGCTTTATCCAAAGCAGGGTGGGAACCCTAACCCTGTTCAAAACAGAAAACTTGATTTAACCCATCCTATATTAAAGAGATTTTATTTTCTTTTTTCCATTTGTTTTGTCATCTTTGTCACTCTGACTCACTCTGAAACCAGCACCTCCAGCGGTCCCACAACTTTACAGTTACATAATTCCATTTTTTGATTTGTTCATGAGGCTCATTTTTCCACTAACAGGGAACTGGTCACGTGATTTTATCAGACTGGAATCAACAAACACAGGAAAGTGTGAACGCTCACATGGCAAACAGAAACTCACAAACACTCAGGTGCATTTTATAGACAACAAATAGCCTCAAATTGCTGCATTTGGACTGTTGGAAGAACATTCACAGTCAAAACGCACATATAGTGAGAACATGCAAACTCCTCACAGAAAGCCAGACTTGAACCAAAGACACTCCTGCTATGGGGAAAGAATGCTCACCACTAAACCACTGTGCATTATAATAAAATACAATGAAAATTTATTAAATTAATGTGCAAAAATGTTTGCAATGTGACTCCTGCTACCACAACAGAGAAGGAATGGAGATAATTTTATAGATGCTTGAATCATCAGTACATGGCCTGGGTATTACTCTCATGCACAGCTTACATATAATCTGCTCTGTAATCAATAACGTACAATCATTTCCACTAAATCAGATGACACGAACTATTGACTCTCTGACCAAACTCCAGTTTTCGTCGAGGTAATGGTGGTGAAATACATTATAACTCTTCTGATCACTGTCTGAGGGCCATAAATCTGCCGTTTCCCTCGAGCGTGTTAAATGGCTGCAGCTGGCATGTTTGTGGTGAAATGCGTCCCGTGCTTCACCCGGGGACCTGCCACGACTATATGTGCTAAACTGAGCATATTAATGAAATAAAAAAGGCGATGTGTAAAATTGCAGTACCTGTAAAGGCTATAGAGCTGTCCCTGGTGACACAGAATAATGCCTTTAATGTGTTCTGGGTGAATGCAAAGAACGTATTTCTCCCAGCCTCCCACAGCAGACCGGGGATGGAGGGAAGGAGAGAAAGGAGGAGGAGGAGGAGGAGGAGGAGGAGAGAACAAAAAGGAAGGTAACAAAACAAACATGTTTAGAGAGGGGAGAGAAAGAGGAGGAGGAGATGGAGGACAAACATCCAGGAGGGGAAAAAAAAAATTGGTGAGAGAATAGTCAAGGGAGGATAAGAGAGGGAGGAGGGAGAAAATAGAAAACACCGTGTTTGCAAATCACAAATTAAAAGCATAAGCACGCCATCTACCAAGGAGTGTCCCAGAGGAAATATGGGCCTTTCAGCATAAAAACCTTATTTGGAGCGAACTGGAGGGAAGAGACAGCCATTACTTGCTCTCTGTTGTCATTTACAGCAGTGGCGAAGGAAACACCCGTACAAACACTCTCGTAACATTTACAATACGGTCAACAAAAATAAAAGCTTCTCTCTCTCGCTCTCTTTCACAAGAATGAGAACTTTAAAACTTTAATTGTGGAAGAGCAGTCAGAAAGCACAAATCTTCGCCAAGGCTTTATATTGCTATAAATATCTTACGTCTGTTTAAATGGTTTATCGTGCACGTTGCTCAAAAACAGTGGAAATGGCTTGAGGTGAAATGTAGACTTAAATAAGAGCTTGTAACAAAGATTCAAATCCAGAGAGAAAACTTCACAAGCCACTTTACCCAGTGCTATATAGTTTACCGCCTATAGACAAGCTGTTGTGTCGTTTGGTCATTACGAGGTGAGTGTGTGTGTCGACCGGAGTACTGACCGCCCTGATCGGTGCTGACGGTGATGATGGCCACCTGGCGGGGGAACGCGCTCAACGCCGACACGCCGTTCAGCGACTCGATCTCGAAGGTGTAGTTGGCGTGAGCGGAGAAGTCCGTGACGGTGACGGTGGCGTTGGTGAGGCCCTGCGGCCGCGGCAGGAAGCGGAGGTCCTCCTCGCAGAGCTGGCACTGGTGGCCGGGGCCGGGGCCGCAGCGCTTGCACAGGACGTTGTAGGTGAGGTCGCGGCGGCCGCCAGTGTCGCTGGGCGGCGACCACTCCAGCAGCAGGCAAGTGTCGTTCAGGTTGAACATCAGATTGCGGGGAGGAGAGGGAGGGCCTGTGGGTAAGGACGAGGTTTAAGGAACAAAAATAAAAAAAACTAAAATATCCTTCGACACTTCAACAGGCTCAGGAACACATTTTGCAAGTTTCGTCAATTTAAGGGACACAGAGTGAATTTTACCTCTTCAGCAGTCTAAACGCCACGCATTCACATAATCAGTCACATTTACATACCACTGGAGACGTCTACCAGGCAAGGTGCTTGTTTGCCATTAGGAATCCCTCGGGATTCAGTGTCTTGTCATTTGAACTCTTCAAAACATGAACAGAAGGAGATAATTCGCCAACTGAGCCACAGCTGCCTCAGAAAATGGCACAATGTATCGTTTCTGCTCTACAGCAACATGCCGAGGTAATGTGTGGATTCTTTGCGCCTCTCAGAGCAGAGGACCTGGTCTGGAGAAGAAAATGGAAACAACCTGTTCAGTTCACTGGAATGAGTGGTTCAGTAAATCAGATCCTGATCCTGAATGAAATTACAGCGACAATCACGTTTGTCAATAGGCTTAAGCATCTAAAACGCTGCACTGAATTTCGCTCAAAGCAAACGTCTGGCTCTAAAACCTCTGCTTACGATATGATATGCAGCTGTTTATTTACTTATTTACATAAGCTTAAGGTCATTCCTGAACCGAGGACTCAAACACGAGTATTCTGGTTCAGAGCGTTGGCTCTAATCCAATTCAATTTTCCCTCTTTATATTTTGCATTCCGCCTCCATACATAATTTTTTTTTCATCATAAATAAAATGACTGCTGGAGGTCACGATAAATCTTACGGTGTGTCCTGAATAGGTGAAGCTGAGTCACTCTGGAGGACTAACGAAAACCAGCAGCGATTTACAAGGACTAATGAGGCTGGAATCACCCGAGAACAATCCAATCTCTGATAAATGTGAAGAATTCAGAGCTGAATTTGGAGCAATAAATCATTTTACCAGCAAATAATTCCTAATCTTCAGATAGTAGATCATATTTATTGGTGTTGCGCACAAAAAAAGAGCTATTTTTTCAGGCGTTCTGACTATTGATTTTATATGTGATGGGTTGAGGTCTCAGTTGGTAAAAAAAAGTCCTTCAAAGTGATACTTTTTATTTATTTATTTATTTTTTTACTTTAGAGGCTTTTTACATTTATTTTTACTCAAATGGGTCCTACTGTTTTCACATATTCTTTTTTTTTTTAGTTCACAAAATGTAGGACCATTTGTAACCGCTGCTGATGACTTATTAGCCTTTCTGCTGCTGGATTTGGAGACGCTCCAAGTAAAGCAATTATTTAGGATTGTATTTATCCAGCCAGACAAGTTCCACTGAAACCAACCACAACACCACAGTGATCTGAAACAGAGTTCAACAATTAGAATGTGAAATTATGTTGAATAATTCCACTAGAAAAAAATGAAGCACCTACATACAGCTAACAGAGACACCAGTGAATTTACAAGCCCTAAACTTTCGAAAAGAGACGAGATTCTTTTTTTTTGTTTTTACCCGAAAATTGAACTGTAAATTATTCCATGAATTTTGAGCAACTTGGCCTCCAATAAGCAGTACGGAGGATACAATTGCACATCATCCAGACAAAAGCTTCGATGGCTCCCATTACCGATGTGACTACAGGGACCTCAGAAGATGCATATCCAGCATCAACATGAGCACAGAACTCAGAATTGCCCCATGAGGTGAAGCACAGCTGAACTAATCCTCAAACCATCTGACAGGGAGATCAGCTCCAATGTTCATGTCTGCTGACAAATCTCTGCTGAGAGAACAGCCATATTTTTCACAAATAAAAAGCGCAGTTTGCGGTGCATTTTTCTAAAACAGCCTAAGTTATGTTACTCCTTCACTTTTCATTTGGCTGAGGTGTTTCTGTGCTCCCCGGTTGTGCGTGTTTGTGTGTCGGGGTGAGCATTGTGCTCCAGCAGGCAGCCAGCTGTCAGCGGGGTGGAGTTAAAAGGCCTGGGGGATTTGAACACTCCCGTCCTGCCAAGCTCACTGTCTGCCAGGACAATGGGATGCTTCCCTCTCCTCCACCATCCCTTCATCCCGCTCCTTCCCTCACTGTTCTCAAAATCTCAGCAGACAGGAAAGCTCCTCCTCCCGCTCCTCCGCTCCTGTCAGCGTGTCCATTCTCCTCCTTTATCTCCTCCTGCCTCTATCGGCCATTATCTCACCTCCTCCATTCTCTCCATCGAGGAGAGTCCGCCCACCTCCCCTCCTGCGGAGCAACCCCTCCGCCATCAATCAGCTCCTATTCTCCTCCGGGGGGAGATCAGTATCAGCACCCTCCTTCTTTTCTTTCTCCATCCAGCCTTTACACTTTTCCTCCACCTTTATCTCTCGTCCTGTGACATCTTCTCTTCTCCCCCCCCACATACCTTTGTCTACCTCTTAGGCCCTCAGTCTTTAATCTCCATTTCTTTTCTTTCTTTTTTTTTTTCCACCTCACCAACAAGCAGGTAGTTTATGTTCAGGCCAGCACGACTGCTGATTAAAATGCATTATGTGAGTAAACACGGAGCTCACAGCTCGTAAAAATAGATGTGGTACACTGGGCTACTCCTCTTAGTTTGCGAGGTTGTCACACCTCCGCACAGTGTTCCGCTGCGCTTGTACTTAAAAGCAAGAGTGGCCTTGAAGATATCAAATGTGCTCTTCCAATGGGAAAATATCATTTAAAGACTAACGCACGTCGACAGGCTGTTGAACAACGCACTGAATTACAGCTGAGCATGTCGGAGCAGGTGTTTTTATTGTCCTTGGTGAGAACTGGAGTTCATTTGTTTTCATTGTGACTCAACATATCAGTTCGACTCGTGACAGATTATCTGGTTACACGTGCGTGCCAGATATTTCTGTAAAATCTTAATGTCTGAAAGGTGTGTGAACAGTTTAAAAAGCTAGATCCCAAAGTGAACCCCAACTGGTTGTGAGGTGAGTAGATAAATGTGGAGTTCACGCTGAGATAACTGCTCAAATCAAGTCAGTGGGTTCAAGTTTATATTCACAGATGCTGACTTTCACTTTGAATTTACAGATATAAACAAAGGATCAGTCAGTGCTTTTCAGAGGAACCTTCATGTAAACAGTGCAATGTTGCAGGACGCTGTAAACTAACAACACAGCCACAATGACTGGGCTTTGTCATGTCGTAAAAGACAAATACACTCCTCCACCCTGGAGAGCTCTCAGACGCGGCCCCCGTCTATCTCAGTGACAGCTAAATGGCTTTTTAATTAAAGGAGAATTAGTCCGGTTAAACTGTAATTTAATGCAAATATGAAGTCGTAATGACAGCCAGTGAATCATCGATGGGGACGAGGCAGGCGAACAAAAGCCATGTAATTCATCCAGAGGCTCTCTAATGTTCAGTTTCACACCAGATAAGTCCAGAAGACGAGGTTGGATTTACAGCCGCAGCAGCTTCTGAGAGCACACTGGAGTAATCCACCGGCTCTGTAGACAAAGTAATAACTTACCCAGACTGTCGGGGATGCACAAGTATAGAAATATTTAATGTGAATTTACAATGAGTTAATTAAAGTTTAATCAGACCAAATTACAAAATGACTACTTCTATCTCCGTAATATTAATGATGAGTGATGGCGGCGAGAGTCAGAACTCCCCCGCGCCTCCGCTCACATCAGAAATGATGACTCACAGGCCTGAACATGTATGTCTAATGAGGAATTATGAAGGCGAGGGGTGACGGGCTCTTCTGGTTTGTTCTTGATGTGCATGTTAACCTTGTTTTCAGCGCCTCCTAGTGACTGTATACAGTCACACTATACAGAAGAGACTGAGCTCATTATGGCTTTAACAACAAACTTTCATGTTTTATCATTTTATTTTATAACCCAGAGTGAAATTCAAACCATTTTTCCTTCTGCATTCATGATTTCCACCGTATGCGATTTAACAAACACATGTATGCTCCTTGTTTTCTTTGACATTGGTGTATTTCTGTGACGGCTTTCCAGGGCTAAACCTTGCTATCTCCATGCAGACGGGGTTTTAGATTCTTGTGCACACTGATGTGTTTGTGCGTAACTGGATTTACAAGCAGCCGTTATGGTTTGTGTGCATCGAGGCTGAAGCTTAGCAATGCACATACAAATAAATGTGTTAACATAAATTATTATCCAAACATACAAATTCTTCAACACAATAATAATCATGAGGTTACTGGAGCTAAATCCAGGTAAATATGGGTCGGGGCAGGTTATGAACCGGACGGGTCTTCCCGTCACTGTGTGAACACAGAGTAACAGACAATCATCCAGCACACACTCGTATTCACACCTACAGGCATTTGAGAGAAACCAATTAACCTTGAGTAGATGTTTTTGTACTATCTGAGGAAACAGAATACCTGGAGAAATCCTGAACAGATGCACAGGGAGAACATGCAAATTCTGATATGGACTCACTGCTTCAGATACACACATACACACAAACACACACACATCTTTTTACTTCTATATAAGCTTCATAATCATCTGACTGTCAAACAGGCTCAGTCACGAGGAAGCAAGCTTATTTGTGGGATACTCACGTGTGCACGCCATCGTCGGAGGGTCTTTCTCGGCTCTGAAGAAGCTCTTCTCACAGCGACAGATGGCAGCTCCTTCTCCGAAGCTAAAACTGTGTGGAGGGCACTTTGAGCACTTGATGTTTCCAGCATACGCCTTGTAGAAGCCTGGGTGGCACGCTGAGGATGAAAGAGAGACAACATGACAGGCTGTGAGCTGAAAGCAGCACCAGGTTACTGAACAAGAGGGCATTTCGGTACACAAGGAGGTCACATATATTTCTACATACTTTTATTTCAGACTGAAAAAGGCCGAAGCCACCAATGCTACGCATTAGGATTTATCAGGACATTAGTTTTTAGTAATGCAGGTAACCCTATTTTATAAGGCAAATACAGTGAGACAGTGCCCCTAGTTTAGTGGGGTGTTTTATCAATACAATTCTTTATGATCATATTCAAAAGGGCTCGGTAAGAGAAATGGTGCAGAAACAGCGACTTACTGGACGAGAAAAATGCACAAAAAGCAACAAAGATGATTAATGGCATGCCATTTTAGTTCAAACCAAACTGTAATTTTTTTTCAAGTTCCCTTTTAACTGGCACCGCATTTATAAGCAACATGCATTTGTGGGACACTTTATCAAGTCTTTACTGCCAATACAAAACAGACATGAACATTTTCAAAGAGATATATTGTTTTAATGTATTGCTAAGAGAATGAAATAAAGCACAAAACTAAGGTTGTGACTTTAACGCGTTAGTTACGATTAATTAATTACAGAAATTTTAACGCGATAAAAAAATTATCGCAAATTGTCGCGGAACGTTTGTCACCGGACGAGTTTCACCCGGACATATTTCGCTGTGACACAACAACGGAACAGCTCCCGACTTGGTGAGTTTCTCGTTAAATCTGGCGACTTTCCAAAGCCTCCTGGCGACTTTTTTTTTGTGTCAAAAGCGACTAGCAACAAATTTAACGACTTTTTCTGGTGCTCTGGAGACGTGACAGGACGTCTCGTTCTGCAGCTGCTGTCCTTAATGAGCTGCGGGTGCTGCGTGAGCCCCTCCCCCGTCCCAAAGCACTCACAGGCGGCCAGTCTCACACAGCGCTCCCTGCTGCAGTCAGAGCAGAGAGGAGACCCACACCACTCCTCCACACTTCAAATGAATCGCGTGTGCGCAAATACGCCACTGCTCACTTGCTGACAAACCAAGAATAAACAGAAGAAAATTCATTTGCAGTTCTAAACATATTTAGGGTGTTTTTTTAACTCACATTTTGCTTCTCCCATGACGTTATTCCTCTCTCCTACAGCGTCCATTACAATTACATGCAAATTGCAAATTAGGTAACGACCTCATCTAGCGACTTCTGGCGACTTTTAGGACAGCCAGTAGTGACTTTCCTTACTGGGGAGTTGGCAACACTGCTCCTGACGACAGCGCACTACTTGGTCTCATGCACAGAAAATTTAGATTTAAAAAGCCAGCGGATGGCAGCGTGGATAAAACCAAAGCTGTATGCACATTGTGCAGCAAAGAATTTGCATACCATCGCAGCACATTGAGCCAGCTATATCAACTGAATGCTAAGCATGTCGCAGCAGCGGCTAACACGCAAGCCTGGCATACAGCTAGAGTTGAAGAGGACGTCACTCCGACTACTTCAAGGACCCTCTTCCAGCCCAACAAAAGTTGCACTAATCAATGTATATTGGTTTATTTGTCTTGGTTAAATTCCTCCTTCCTTGCTGAAAAAATGAACAGTGTTTTGTTGCTTAAGCTCATGTATCACTATATTGATTCACTATACCAAAATCCATTTGAAAAAAGGTTCTCACTGATCTCGGGTCAAATATCGATATGCGATTAATTGAGATTAATTAATTACAAAGGCCCTAATTAATTAGATTAATTTTTTTAATCGAGTCCCACCCCTACACAAAACACAAACATCTTTACTTTTCAGGAGGAACTGAAAAACGTGTAACATTTATCAAAATGATCCACATAAAAAGAACCATTAAAAAAAACAGCATTAACATGTCAACCACACAAGAAACATTGATTGCACGGACGGAAATCGAAATATTTCACATATATTCATAAAACTATTTCGCTGGTCGATTGGTACATGAACACAGTGAGGACCCAGATGAACGGAGCCATGGCTAATATTATTAGTACCCTGCTTAGCATGCAAATACATACTGTGCTTTACTCTGCACCGAGCTATTTAACGGGGTGATACACTCACAGTACAAGTGGAACATATCCACAGCCTCATTAAACCTAAAGTGACTGCAGCTTAGCGTGGGCAAGTAAGTCTAGGATAAATACTTCTCTGGACATTTTTATTCTTTATTCCCTGTTGTTTTGCACAGTCTTTTACGAGTCCATTCCTCATTACTTGAAGAAGTGCTTTCCACCGGGTCTTCTTCACAAAATGCACCCTGACATGTCGCAGTGAGGAGAGCACAGGTGTAAATAATAAAATTAATGGGACCTAAATACCATTTTAAGTGTTTCATTACCACATTCATGCGGCTGTCTGGGAAACCTGAAGAAAGCAGAGTCATTACTGCTATCAGTAAAATTGGTATTTTTCCTACTAGGCCAATTGAAAATGTCTGCTGTGTCAAAGAGCTATTCAGGATATCATGAAAACACAGTCAGCGAGAAGACTCTCCTCAGTATGGCCTTGTTAGAATATTAAGTGAATTCTGGAGGGGTTAGAAAAAGGATAAATGCTGCAGTGAGTGCAGACGCTGCCAGGTTCTCCTGGTATTCAGCCACAGTGCTGAACTGGGAGTCCCCAGGAGGATTGTTTCAGAGCACTCAGAGCGAGGGAAACAACTGTTACTTACACTCATACTTTAAAGTCCAGCACCGCTACGCTTTAACTGTGCAAAATCTTTGGAAAAGCTTTCCCAGAGTCTGTTGTCTCAATTCCGTTATTTTACAGGAGCGATATCAAAATAGTGTGGAGCTCAGCATCAGATTGAATCACTATCAGTCAAAACAATAAACCTGTTATTGTGTAATTACCCCATTTGCTCCCCATATGCAAGACATTGTACTTTAATCATTTATACACTTTTTCAAAATCAAAGTGGAATCAGCCTGCTGTTCTGTAGAAATCTGAGCTGCAGCGTCTAATATTTTGGATTAGACCACATAAAGCCAGCATTTATAACCCAAAACCATCAAAGATCCATGAATGACCATGACCACACTGAAATGTTTAACAGAAACAGGAGTATTATTTACTTTAATGTGCACTTAAGATTTTAAATGGATATTGGAAGATGGCAAATAATAAAAATGCACTTTTAAGCATTGTCCAAAGCAGCTTGACGGTTTGAAGGAGATGGAGGCCATCCTGACCTGATCTGTGTGACCCACCTCTGAGTCGATGCCAGCCATCCATCTCCGTCTTCATATCACCATCAAGGGGTTTTACTTATATATTTTTAGAAGGTTTTTTTGTTTGTGCATCTTGCAGCATGTTTGTGAGTGTTTTTATTTTTTGTAATCCAGGTTGAATATGTGAAAGATTTAATTGCTGTTTTTTGCTGAGAATCATGGCATCAGAAAGCGACAACAAGATGATTAAATCACTCAATAAAATGAAACTGAGTAAAAAAAATGTGGCTTCCTGTTGAATTGTGGAACCAGTAAGATCCCCTGTAGACAAAACCTCCAGCTATTCAAACGAAGGTTGTGAGAGAAGGGTAAAAAAACCTCAAGGGAATTTCACGTGAGCACAGGAAGAACACGCAACGCCCACAAAAAGCCAGAAGTTGCAGAGCACTGCAGCTGCAGGTTGATTTGTGAAACAAAAGTGCTAACTAGGATAATGTTCTGCACACAGATGTATATTCAATCTTCAATAAAATGATATCAATGGATCATAACCTCTTGCAACCACGACACATTTTGTTACTGGATAATTCCCAACGATTCTCATCAACCAGGAAGTCCCCACGATATTCTAACGGAAGACTTTCTTGTGAAAACATATGTTTTCAATGTGTTGCATCAACTATACAATATACACCACCAAAATAGACACTTCCATCTTCAAACCACACTTTCATAAAAAGCAAATTAACATAACTGAAGGAAAAACTGAAGCTAAATCGCTTTTAGGATAGAATGACTGCAGCCACCTTTAAATATTACTTCCTCAACCTCCAAAACACTTCTGAGTGGCAAAGACATGCAAAAGTCTCCTGTCTGGTGAGATTTCCACTGCTCCTGGTTGTCACCAAGCACATCGATTTAACAAGGTAACACAAGCCGAGCCATTTGAAGGGATTCACCTTGAAGCTCCGAGTGTCTTTGAGAGCTTCTATCGCTGCCTGTGATAAATGGAGCTGTAGGGAGGACAAGGAAATGCCCCAAACCACGAGTGCGCCGATCAAATGGGAACAATTAGGACAGAGACAAAAAGGTTAACACACACGCACACACACTGGAGTTTTTTGTGTCGTCTGCTTGCTTGATTAAACACTAACTGCTGCAGAGCAAAAATGACTTCAACTAAATAAATATATATATATTTTTTGTGACTATTGCTGTTGTTTCAGTGGAGACTAAATACAACAGAATGCATGCAAGTAAAACCAAATTTGCAAGCATATACAGTAGATAAAAACACAAACAAAATTGTACTGAATCATTAAAATATCTACAAATTGCAGCTCGAGCTTGTTTTGTGCTTTTTGTCCTGCTGCATGTCTCCAAGTGCAGCAGGTCAAATGTTAATTGCGGCTGCTATAAAACTGTTGAATTCTTGCGTTCCAGCTGATATTTTTCTTTGAAAATGTCCTGCGGATATGGCCACACACTCACGCAAGCGTCATATAAACGCACAGACACACATACGCTCCTTGTATCGGTATGATAAGTGCCGTCCCCCCCCCGCGGCGTGCCAAGGCTGCTGCCTTCATCATTAACCTCTGGAACCGACGTGTCCTTGAGTCAAAAACCGTCAGTCACCCCCCCACTCCCCCCAACCCCTCCCCCGCCCGGATCTCACCGGACCCCGTTTTAGACTCTGTCAACCTAATGATGCCTCTGTCCGACCTTCTCTGAACCGAGGGGATGTTCCTTTTTCAACACGCCGCCACATCCTGCTGCAATCTGTCTGGCCCAGGCCCTGTTCCAAGGCCGGAGTCGTGCCGCACAACGGCCGACCATGCGTCACCCGACGACGGACACTCACGCACACACGTTGTTGCAAAGGTTAGCACACACATGCTGGCGAAGACACACACACGCACGCGCTGGCGGACAGGGAAAGAGCGGTGACAAACGGCACACGGAACTGGATTGGACAGCCTGTCAACTGTGACTGAAGCCTGGAGATTTTGACTGGAAAGAGCAAAGCCGCAGTCTGCAAATCAAATACCGCTATTGATCGTTCAAGGGCAACTATTTCCAACTTATATACAAGCAGGAAAGCATCTGTGCGATGTTAAAACTACTTTATTTCCCTGAATTAAAAGAGTTTGGGTCAAAATTACACATTAATCAGCTGCTAACCAATGAGAACGAGTGTCTCAAGAAAACAGCACAGTTTGTCTTGTTACTGCAGTAAATCTCACTTAAAACACTTCTGAACTCAGGATCAACAAAATATGATAAAAAAAAAAAACATTGATAACATGAAACACACATTTACTTAACCTATCATTATGCATCTTATAGGAGAGAAGTAAGAATCAGACCAAACTGAGGCTTATACAGATACTGTTACATCAGATTTCATCATCACAAGTACTGTTAGAAACGAATGAAGCTCTACAAATATGCGCCGCTCATTTATGAAATAGCCTTTATTTTATCCTCCGAAACATATAAACAACAAGAATAAAGTGAGGTTTCTCTGTTGGGAAGTGATAACGATTCATAAATGCAGCGTCCAGACGGTAATCTGTGAGTCAAATAAATTACAGTTTAGCAGCAGCTGACAGAACAGTGTCTTGGCCCACTGGCCTCTGGGTTTTAAACCTTCAGCCCAAGGTTAATGGGATCTGGAGACCATCCAGAACATTTTCATACCTGGGGCTCAAAGCCCTGAAGTGGGTCCTCAGCTGATTGGTCAGTCCGATCTTTAACTCCATCCTCACCGGACCTGAGCGCTACGAGAGCAACCGGCAGGTCGACGATGGCGGAGGAGTGGATCTGTCTTCACTCATAAGGTCGCATAAAGATTCTCAAAAAGATGGCCGACTAGTCCTCTCAATAGTCTCCCAAAATGAGTTCTCAGCCAGAGAGTAATATTATTCAGTCAAGTCTCTGAAACATGTTGAACCAAGCAGGAGGAGAAGCAGCGAGGGCTTCATCAGCGACGTGTTCATTTTCACTGTGTGTCAAACTGATAAAAGCTTTGGAGTGTGAGAAATTCAACAAAGACAGACACATTGAGAACAGAGCAACACCCAGAGACATTGTAGACTGTGAGTTTTAAAACAACATGTCTGATACTTTTCTTTTTCAAACCAGTGCTGAATTGGTATCATTTAGACGAACAAACGCGTTAATTTTTTACATTATATAACATACATTAACCTTCTTCTTAACAAGTAACTGGGAACGGGCTAACGCTTGTCTGATGCTTTTTTGCAATGGACAGCCGATGACAGCAGGTTCCTCTCCCGGCGCTCAGCGAAGAAGAACAATTCCAAGAGGAGCACAATTCTGCAGCATTTACTTGCAGAACCACATCAACAAATGTTGCAGAATAGTTCAGCTCTTGAAATCAAAGGCAGTGTGGTGAGCAGGCGATGCAAAGGATGAGCGATCATTGCAGGGATGGAGTTATAAGCAGGATGCAGCCTGAAACTTATGGTAAAATAATTTAAAAGAAACAAAGAGAAGCACTTTTTTTTTTTGTTGTTTTTGCTTCATCTCACACAGAAGTTAGTCTCATCAGTGTCTTTTCTGTGAAAACTGTAAAACAATAAACGTAAAAGCCTTATTGCTTTCTCTCTGTGCTCGCGCACAATACATTTTATTCACACATGTCTAGAATATGAGCAGCCCTCTACGTCAATACAAATTACACCTATCATGTCCAAAAATGCTTGCAGAATCACAGACATGTATTAAGACAAGACCCATCATGGAAACGAGTGACGCTGACTTGGGTGTGTGTGTGTGTGTGTGTGTGTGTGTGTGTGTGTGTGTGTGTGTGTGTGGTTGAGCCAACGCTGTGTTCTCACATTGGGATCCACAGCTTGGAGTTGTAATGCAGTTAGCATACTGACAGAGGAGATGATGAAAAGTCACACCTCTCCCTCGCCTGTTGCGGCGGCGCCCGGAAAGCCACGTTTCATAGTTTCGCATGCAATCAGAAACAACACTCTAAATGAAAAGGCCTCTTCTCGTCTCCCGTTCGGCGCGCCTGTCTCACTCATCACGATTCCTCCGTCTCTTCATTAGCCGGAGCCGTGAGTGCCACCGCTGATTTGTACTTGAGGATTAGTGGACCTCTCTCGCACAACTCTGCTCAAGTGCTGTACAGTAATTGCCTGGCATTTTCCATTTCATTTGTGTGGTTTGCAATTTTTTGTTTTTTTGAGTTTTACAGGCTAACGTGAAGTACAGATTTTTTTTCTTCTTTTTTTTTTTTTTTACACTCGAGCAACAAATATGGTCATCGTAGAACTTGTACATGTTCATGTTTTCCCATGAAAGCTGGTTGTAATTCCACTGTATGACCGTCTCTGGGGTGTTTTCAGCAATGTGCACACATTTTATGCTGAGAAAATTTTGCAGATTTTGAAAAAAATACCAGTTTTAAAGAAAGCTACTTTTTTTTTTTTAAAAAAGTTTTAATTCCACTGTGAGGATGGTTTCATCATGTTGTGTGTTTATAGGATTTTTTTTCTGTTGACACTCCACGATGTAGCATTTTAAGAGTAAATTACTCAACTTCTTTTTACTTGTGGTCCTATTTATAATGAAAAATATCAAAAGTAGGATTTGCTGCAATAATTCTGAGCTGTTCAGGACAAACACATCTCACACCAAGTATGAGTGGATTTGGAATAAAATGCAAAACATTGTTACAATAACTACATTTTCCTGGGTTTTTTTTTTTTTTTTTTCTAATTGAGATGATCTTCAACAATAAATGCATGATATTTATTCCACTTTGTGTTTCTAATATGGAATTTCGGACTCAAAGAAATGCTGCCATCACTGACAGTATTTGACCGAAACAGGAAGTCTGACCTCGTGATGAAAAACAGGATTAGAGGCTGTGAAATACAGCCAACTTTTTTTCTTTTTATAGAGATAATTTTATCCCCAAATACTTGAATTTGACATGTTGCAATGTATTTTTGAGCTAGTGTGTTTTAAAAGATGGGTATTTTAAAGAATGATGGCCGACTGTGTTCAATCAGGCTCTGATGGAGGACAACTGGACACTGATTTGCAAGATCAGGTTTTAAAGAAATTGAGATCAGTTGACACGCTTAACAAACAAAACAAAACACTGTTAACAAAGACATTTGCATACTGTAATGTCCCAAACTATATCAAGGATATAAAAACAACAAAGGAAACCTGACCCTAACCCTTTATTGATTCCATCATAGATTGTAACTCCCTTTCAATCATCTAATCTAAACCTGCTCTTCTTTCCTCTGTTGCTGGCTCTGGAATGGAAATGCTTCCACATAAACAAGTTGGCTGAGATGAGAAACAAACAATATTGCAGCCGCACCTGAAGGACGGGTTCTTGGCACCGGTGTCATCGTGTGGCCATTATACGATATAAAATGGAGCAGAAAAGGAGCAAAATGTGATTTATTAAAAAAAAAAAAAAAAAAGACTGAGCTCAATTTTGCCATTTTAGGAGAGATAAAGGTCAGAAGAAACTCACAGAAAAGAGCAAAAACAAAACAGGCTAATTTACAAGCAGATAAACTGTTGATGGAAGCAGAAAAAAGCAGAACGGTGGGGGCAGGTTTTCACCAGACAGCGCGAGGCGAGATCACTCAGCGGTGGCCGTTCCTTAGATATCGGTGACATTATCAGAGACACAGATCTTTTTATGAACTTTACAGAGGACAGCTGTACTGATCCCTTTATAGCAGCGTTTATAGCGGCACAGAACGAGTGTTGAGCCAAATGAACTAACGGAGTTGTAAACCTCTCAAACGACATCCGTTAACTTGGGGCGAGAGCAGCGTTTCTCTGTAAATCTTACTTTAGAGACAAAGCTCTGGCTGGAGGAGGCATTGGAGTGGACAGGAAGGCTTTGTTTTTATCGCCTGAGACAGTGCGCTGACTGGCTCGCAAGACAGCGCCGACTCGTATCAGGAAATCTCCGCCAGTAAATCTTTCGGCGGTCGTATTGCTGGTTAAGTCGCCCTTTACTATTAACTGTTGAAATGTGACACTTGCAAGCGGCGCAACAAGTATCCTAAGTTTAAGCAATGAAGACAGCTGTGAGAGCTGAGCGACTGCAACCTGTTGGCCGAGAAAAGGAAAAAAAGTCAGTGCTAAAGTTTGGGTAAAAATGGCATTCACTGACGCAAATAACGCTAACATCATTCCATCGGAAGTCCTGTGGTATTCAAATCTTCTTCCAACAATCAAAAAAGATGAATATTAGGTGAAGAGATGTCAATAAATTAGGAGTTTCCCGTGCCATAGCTGGATAAAGCAACAGACAGAAGACAATTATAAGAAAACTGAGACAAAAGGTTCCTAGTTTTGTGAAACTCCGCTTAATTTGATCATTTTAAGTCCGTGTCCACACATATTGTTCGTCATTTGTTTTGTTTGTGGAGTTCAATGTGTGAGCTGAACTATGCAGAACGATGCATCTCCCAGGTTTTGAACTAAAGGGTTGTTTATATTCAACTGATGCAGACAGAAACCTGAAATCTTCATGCAGCGAGAAGGAACCACAGTAAATAAAAAGACATTTGACACTCTGAAATGAAAAATGACACGCATTTACATATTCATGAGTTCTGTAATTCTAGCAAGTTTTAATGAGGAGGAAGGAGGAGCTGTCATGTTCAAGATTTACAATTCTTTGTTTTTGTGTGAAACCCGTATTGGATATAAATTATTAATTAAAAGGGAGTATTTTACATACGTCGGCCCTAAAGTATGTCTGGAGGGGATCCTAAACGCTGCCTTTACTTGAGAACAGACCTTTTGCATCTTTATCACACTATATTTACTGTCACTTAGTGTAATTACTACTCTTTTAAGGCAACATGCCTCTGGAAGAAGAACGAAAGAGACTTCATGAACTGATTGTAAGGTCTTATGAAGATCAGCGTGACTGAGCTCCAAACTTTCCCTTCACTTCTAACCTCCTTTCTGCGTGATTGATGCTGATTGTGGTTTTTCAACACGCTGTTAAATCGAGTGCAAATCGTCTTTAGCAGAGGTCGCATTAGCATGACGGCCTTCCCGTGGAATATAAACAACAGCACTGTCTTCCTAAAAAAAAAACAACACAAACAATAGAGGGGGATAATGACATGGCAGCGCTTTACCAACATAAACAACAACATAATGGAGCTGGAGTGAAATTAAAATGGATCAGTCAATTGAAATGCCCTCAGTGATTTTCCCGCCTTTTGTTCTTCTTCTTTTTCTTTTTTCCTTAAATCTCACCCTCACGTCCCCAGGAGCCAATCAAATCAAGTGCATTACTAAGAAGACAGAAACATCTTTATCAGTCCAAACAAGCTACATCAAAAGTGTAACATGAGTGTGAGACATTTCTAACAAAGTGCAAATTAAAAAAAAAAAAAAAAAAAACACCAAAAGCATTTTCACTTTGAACATATGATACACTTTTCTTGGGAACATGGATATTAAAAAACGTGAAGACGTGACAGCGAGACGCTGTGAAAAAGCTGTTGAGAGCGCTTGTGTGGCGCTGAGAAATTAAGAGGCGGAAGCCGTAACGACGGCGGGAGCGATGCTGCAGCAGACAGCAGGTGTCGGTGGAAAGTACTATGTTTCTGAAGCGGCTGGAGAAATTGTGCGAGCAGGTCAAAAAGAAGTGAGAAGATCTTCCCGTCACACGGTAGATGTGTGGCTGTAGTATGCACAGTATTTAGAAACAACTTTTCCAAATTCAAATGAGCTGAAGCTGTTTTTATTTTCCCCTCAACCCAACAGGAAGTAAAGCACATTCAGTTTAGAGCTACTTGTGTACAATTTTCAGGAAACCTTGACAAACGTGACTTTTTTTTGCTGTAAACTTCTCATATCTTAGTATAAACTCTGTTATACTCATTTCCATTGCTCAATGTCACCTGATGGACATTACACAGGGAACTATTACACTATAGGTGTAAAGTTGTACTGAATTGAATTTCATCACTTTTTAACAGAAAAACTGAATATTATTTCCGATTTAAATATATTTCGTAAGCTTTAAACCTTGTGCTGAATTCCACTGCACTGAAGGAGACTGTCCCTTTTGCTTGAACACCAAATAAAATCGTCAAACTCTTCTCCAGTCTTAACCACTTAAAAAAGCAAAACAGAACAACAAAAACAGCCAAACAAACAATGATTTGCTTCACTTTTAAGTCCAGCGATAGTTTTTCACTTTATACTGCTGGGAAAGGACAGGGAACACTCCAAGCGCAGCCATCTGGGATGATGGAGCGCGCCTTCATGGGACTAGCGGGAAGCATTTGCTGGTAATTAGGAAGGAACGAGCACAATTGGGGCACTAGCTTCTCTTGTTAATGATCTGAGGACGGCGCACCAAATAACACCCACGCATTCTCAAAGACTCACTTACGCCAAAGTTGTTTTACTTTGTCACGGATCAGTCGGATCAGCCAATCGCGCGCATCGAGACCAGCTTCATCAGGTGCTGCTGGAGAGGATCGAGCGCTCCCTTCCTCTGAAGGCTGCAGTCAGTGGACCACGGCGTGTATTGAGATATGATAGGTGCATTAGCTCAGCATTCTTCACTGAATGTGCTGCGCAGTTCATTGTTAAGCGGAGTTGCTTCCTACTTAGATCCTTATTCTCTTCCTTCAGGCTACAAGTCAGAGACGGATGTGCTTTTTCTTTCCCTAAATGTTTCTGCTGTGAATGAAGGAAAAGGTCCAGACTCGGGGCCTCTAACATGTCACAAGTGAGTGAAAGTGTGTGCGCTCGTCTGCAGAGTGTGTCATGTGTGCTGGTGGGACTGTCTGGAGTGCCAGAGTTTAAATTCGGAGCTGTGTTTCTGTACAGCGTTTAAGTGGCCAGAGACCGGGGTCGCCATGCAGAGTCCAGTGTTTTGGTTCCAGCTTCAGGCAACACGGCTTTTTGAGTTGATGAGAGTTTTGGTTTCATATCAAGAAAGTAAAGTTGTTCTGTGCTTCAAGTCACCATTATTTTAATCCTGAAGTGGGTTATTTTGTGGATTTACCCAGGCTTTAACTGGTAGGAAGGCATTATTTTTAACATGGATTTGCACTGTGGGTATACAAAAATCAAATTAGGCCAAGCATGCCCCCCGCTGCCCAGTCCCAGGCCAAATGTTGGGAGTTGAGCTTGTTCGCAGGATAACAATGTAACACACTTCCACCGCAGTGCTGGCTCCTCACTGCTGTCTTCCTCCAGCAGCATGCAGAGTTCCGTTTCGACCTGAACATGATGATCCTTGGGGGAGGCGAGCTCCTGCTGAGCATTATGGGATAGCATGAAGCAATTACCACCTCCATGTTGAGCAGGGTTAGATTGGACGTGGGTTTTGATTATTGATATTAATAACTGCTGTATGATTAACCAACTATTTAAAGACACGAGGGGCTCAAGCCTGACCACCAAAACAAGACTTCCTCACTACGAGGAAAGTGTGCTAACCATGGCCTGATGGAGGACTGCTGTACAGCGTCTGTTTATCATATTTTTTCACCACAGATTACTCCGAGCGACAAAGAAAAACCTTGTTTGAGAGCAACATAATATCCACGCTGCTGTGCATTGATATTTGTATTGTTGATCATCCATCAGCGTGTCGACACCGCCGCTCCGCAGCGATTGTTGTGGGCCTGCCTTGATCTAATTTATGGCTGTGAGATTCCTTTTACCTCCTCATTTTGTGTCATGGATGTGTGTTACCATGACGACCTATGCAACATGGATTTGTTTCATGTCATTGATTTTATGTTCATGTAAGTGAAATATCTTAAAAAAAAATAAAAAAAAAACAAATTCCTGGACATCTATGGGGGGAAAAATATCATTAAAACAGCTGTTTTGGAGAATCTATGGCTTTAACATAGCAATCATCTGCATTTACAAAGGGGATTCTGATTTGTTATTTCTCCCTCTCCATGTGTTTGATCGGTTTCCAGCAAAGACACAATATTGGCAGGACGGCGGACGCTCTGCCTCTCAAACACCAGACAAAGCGGCTGCAGCGTGCCTATAGCCACAGAGGGACCGTGATGCTGGCATTCAACGCCTCAACACATCGTCTCTTATAACAAAGCCTGTTTTCATCTCCTAAAAATGTTGCCGTACATAAATTACATAATCAAAGCAAACTTGTTATAGAGCAAAGTGTGATGCATGAGATGCTCTCATTGTCCTGTGGCAGCCGACTGTCTTGTGACCCGTCTGTGTGAACACACATGTATTGATGTAGTACACGAGTGCTGCTCTGATACACCCCGAGTCCACAGGCAGATGAACTGAGAGCACATCCTTTTCAGATTCTACTGGATCCACAGTCCTGATCTATAGAGTGTAATAGTGTTTAATAAGGCCGACATTACGCTGGGATAATCCCGCTCTCTCATGCACCGACACACAACCAATTCCATTTCCACCGCCTCAGCTGTTTTCTCGGCACCTCCGAAGCTCATTTCAAGAAGGAGAAGCCGGGGCACAAAACGAGGGCCTCAAATATCAATTACCACTGATGGGACAACGGGAAAACGGCTGACGGATGCTGCATTTCCGCAAATCCGGTGCTATTCTTTGCATTCAAAATCTAATATGTTTTTTTTTTTTTCCATAGAGTGATAACAGAATATGATGAGAAAAAAATTAATAATGATCGTCCAAATAAAAGATATGGCGGGGCAAAAATGCAGCGCTTTCAAAAGTTGTGTGGTTGTGAATGAGTTTGCGGTTGCATCCAGCCCCGTGTGGACAAAGTAACAAAGTCTATGAGGACTCTATTTGAATTAAAGTGGGATTCAATGAAATTCGTAAATTTTTACAGAAAAATTCAGTACTGACAACAACAATGCTGCGCTTAACAGCTTGACACTGATTTTCCTTCCATTGCAGAAATAAAAAAAAAAAAAAAAGAAAAAACTTCTTACAAATTACTGAAATGCCATAAGATTGAAATAAAACGGGTCTTCGAGACGTGCTGTAACGATGGCAAATGATCAAAATGTCACTGTCAGATGGCATAGCTGCAACATTTTGAAACGTTAGCTTTCATCGTCCACACCTCTCACAGCATGCTCTCACATCTCAAGATTGCAAACAGACAACAGACGAAACTGACGAACAGGTTGAAGAGGAGGTGTCAGGTTGTTTTGCGTGATTTGCACGAGCTTCTAATTACGCTGTGTAACTAATGATCAGTTTGCTTTATCTGTTAGGGGATGTTTTGTTATTTCTGTGCTTATTGTTGAACCACCAGACATACCTGCAATTCAATTTTTTTTTTTAAATGAAGCTGTGAAATTTCCTCATACCTTGATTTACTGTGGATACTGGGCTTTATTAAGATTGGTTAACAGTGGTGTAAAATCTGTTTGCCTGTGTTCACTGATTCAAACGCATTGATACTCAAATCTGCCTGTTTCTTACCAATGATTAATAATATAAATATGTTTAACAACTAATTTAGATGATAAGGAACCAGATGAGGAGAACAGAACAGCATGGATCACAGAAGGTGAACATAAATTACAATAAAATCCGTTTTCTGAGTTTCACCAACATGTAAACACATTTTCTCATGTTTTTGCCTTATAGCTCTTTTACCGTATAAACCAATGAACAGGGAGAGAGATAAGGTGCGCATGAATTAATCACATCTCGGCGTATTAGTTCCAATATTCTCAGTGTCTCAGCGAAACTGGCTCAGAGTCAGTATACAGCTCCGGCTTTTACAAATCATGCTGCTGTCCCCAGTTTGCGTAATTAGTTTAGTGTTATTGCATTCGCATGGAACAGAGGGTGTAAAATGTGTTATTGCTTTTTAACTGAACACAGTGGGTAAACTAATGTTCTCAACATGATCAATAAATCATATCTGAGCACATCAACTCCCTGCCAACTGGAAAATGAAGCAGTGGCTGGGCCTCTGCTTGCATATGAAATAAAGGTATTAATGACGTGTGTGTGTGCGCATGTGTGTAAAATAGAAGGGGGGGAAAAAAACTAAACTTGCTCGACGCGCCATACGTCTTGTCAGATGAAATGAGTGGGATGCCCTCGAACACATCCCTGTATGTGCTGCTCATATGGCGGGGAAAAAAAAAAGGCAGCCAGAGAGCATTTCCCAGCCTCATTTGCCAAAACGAGAGAAACACCACTTGTTTATAACGGCTACATATGTGCTCTTCACAGTCTCCAGATACATGCCTTAACAACCTTCTCATTGCTTGTCCCATGCTCCTCTCCTCCCACACGGTGGGTGGCAAAGGCAGTCGGTCCACTTTGTAAAAGCCTCCTGCGGTTCGCTAATCATGTTGACCGCCGGCTACCAAATTAAAGCTGTCACTGGCGCTGCTGGAGGTTGTTGGACCAAGCAACGCGGCTTCCAGTGGATAAATGGACCCTCCACAAGGGGCTTTTCCTATCGCTGTCTGTCACACAGCTAATGCTGTCATATGAGGGCCTTGTGAATTTAATTTTAGGGAGATTTAGGCGTTCTCTCGAAAGAGCAAGGTTTAATGTCAAATCTAAGAACAGATGGCATGGAAGATGGTGAGCTTCGTTAGGCGGCTCACAGGACGTCTATCAAAGCAGCAAATTAAGATTTGTTTTCTTTATTTCAGCACTTTAAAAAAAAAGTCACAAAGACACCAAGAACCACAGGATTAGCATAACAGGGACACAAAAAAATATATTGCAAACCAAAGCAGTGGTCAATATTAATTTCTTGGACCCACTGCAGTATTCTCCAACAGCGTATAAATCATATTACAACAGGCTACAAGCAGCCCTGAGGCTCCCCTGACCAGCAGCAATGAGACATAAAGCAAAGGAAAACTTGTGCTAAGGATGCATTGTGGCTACCTTGCCTTGTTCTTTTTTTTTTTTTTTGTTAATGGTACAATGTTCTTACTTGTGGGCAAATCAGACCTTGATGCTTCGTGGCTGAACCACCGTAGTGAGAAAAAAAAGTTGATGAAGTCTGATGAGTTCAGAATTCATCAACTTTCAGTAAACAAGAACATTAAAGGACTTGTACTTGAAGTTGTTGTAGCTTATGGGAACCACATGCACTTTATTCAGAGATATATGGATATATGGCACAGAGAGGAGAATGACATTTCCTGTCCGGTCAAACCTCAACATCAGTTGCAGTTTTTTCCCTTTGAAAAAAAGAAGCCTTTATTCAAGACAAAGGTCTTTTACACAAGTAGAAAGTCGCTGTATGTGCTGTTGCTTGTTAGGTCACTGTAAAGTTGCAGCTTTTGTAAACATTTTGTGTGAAGCATGAACCAATTTGTCTTGTCAGTACCGTCTTTGAACTATGAGCAGCTCCAAGTCCATAAATGAAGGGGTTCAATTTTCCAATATGAGGTTTTCCCATTTCCGCTTTGGTTTATTACTGTAATATTTAATATTCGCACTGCAGGGCACTACTTTCTGTTCACTTTGAGTTTACTGTATTTGCCATAATGCAGCTGTGATGCAGCTTTAAAGTCTGCATAATAAAGTTTAACACAGTCACAAAGCTCCAGGGCGAGCTACTCCCTCAAGGAGACGTGCAGTATATCAAAAATAAGCATATTGAAAATATCTCAAAAGTTGTTGAATGTGCAGCTCCCAACAAGTTCAGTCAGGCAAAAGGCTCCCTTGAGCCAGCCCCTGTCTGAGACAGAAAACTGAACGTACCACCAGACAGAACCTGAAAAGTTCTCCTTTAAATCACAGCGTGGTTACTGGTTTTGTCACTGCCTCAAAATAAAATGCAAATACACAACAACATGCTTCAGTACGGGGATTTAATTAAGTACATATCTGTTCATTTCCCTTGCAATTAAACCCCGGTGGAGTCCTCCAGCAGTTTAAATATATTGGAAAAATGCCTTGTGTCAGAGGATGATGCCGCAGCCCATTAGCCTATCCACAGGCGCATGGACGGCGTGAAGAAGAATTAATATTGGATGAGACTTCAGCACTGTTTCCAGGCGGCTAGTCTGTGTATGCCGGTGTTTCCCTTCCACTCCAACATAATCAGGACTAAACTAATCATGCTTTATTGATTCCCTTGGGGAAATTCTGCTTTTCCACGCTGACCCATCCTTTTTCAATGATTGAGGCAGTGCGACCACAGGGAGCTGATGGGGGTCAAGGGTCTTACTCAGGGATGCACAGTGGTGACAAGTCAGCTGTGAAGTCCCAGATCCCAACCCTGTTCCTCGAACCTCAAGGCCAAACCTGGTCCTGGAGGGCCGCAATCCTGAACGATTTCAATATCCCCCTGCTCCAACGCATCTGAATTTAATGAACGGATCGCGATGAAGGTCTACAGAAAGTCTGATAACGAGCAAATCATTACTATCAGGTGTGCTGAAGCGAATGCACATTGAAACCGTGCAGGGAATCGGTCCTCCGGGACCGGATTCCTTCTGCTCCAGGTCACCATTGCATGTACATACAAACAGCAACGCATTCACAGACAGATCATACTGTTCTTAGACCCTTTATTCACCACCCACACACCGACACCTGGTACAACAGCACAGTTGTAAAATACAAAAAAAAAAAAAACCTCCCAGGCTATCTTGTCTTTCGTCTTCCTGTTAAAACATTGCTTAATGACAGAGCGAGAGAGAGAGGAAGATTTTAATTAGCCAGCAAAGGAAGCTTCATTAAATCTCTCCGTTGGCCTCTTCCGTCCTGCCTGGCAATGTCCTGATGCAAAACTCCGGCTACCATTAGGTAAGATTGCCTTGTTGCAAGACGGAATCAGAAAAAGCAGCTTGACACTGCTGATGGCTTGACAGCTTTCTCTGTGTGGAGATGTGAACATTTTACCTCCTAAAATGACCAACTTTATAATGCTACGCAATGAGATTATAAGACATATTCCTATCTATAATTCATTGTGATTGAGGAATCAATGCACTTCACTTCATCTAAATGAGTCATGTGTATACATTTAAGAGCCAATCCAGGTAAATATGAAATGATAATAGAATTCAGAAAACAGAAGCATGCGGAAATTTAGCAAAGGGCGGAGTGAAACGAGACAGCTAACAGCTAAGAACAGACATTCTCTTCCAATTCTGTTCCCGTCTAACATCTGCTCTTTGGACAACAAGATCAGTCTGCTCCGGTTCAGGCTGAACTCCCACAGACCGAACAGCATGACGGGGATGGTGGTTTTTGGTTTTGCAAAATTAATTGCACCGAACTTGAACCGAACAGTTCCAATATTGTGCATAGAACCGGTGCATTACTGTTGAAAACTGCCCCCTGAATTTAGTGAAGAGGGTCTAGTGTTTCACATTCAGCTGCGTCTACATCTCAGCTGACCACAACGGGTTCAGAAGGTCCAACAGAGACTGTGCTTTCTCAAGAAGTTGAAACAAGCTCGCCACAAACTTACACTGCTGATTGATTTCTGCAATTTCAGCCACAGAGAGCTTTGCTGCACTGTTCCGGTCTATACAGAGGACAACAGGAAGGCTCTGCGGAGGGGGGTGAGGGTGGCAGAGCGTCACACACAGACCACAGTCCCTCATCTGCGCCTCAAGACATTTACAACAACTAATATCATGCACCAGCTGTATGCACCCCAGATATCATCTGCTCTCCCAATATTACCAAAAAACTATCTTAGTACTGCACATTGGGAATGTGCAATACTCAGTAAATGTGAGAAGATTACAAACTGTTCATGCACGGTGTGCTAATTTTGCACGTGGTCATTGTTATGATGAGCACTGATGGCCTTCGCCTGGTGGTCGGTTCATCCCAGAGCACCAGGTTTGTTTACCTAAAGCGGCCCATTGGCCCGCCCCTGCTCCACCGCCATTGTGCGAGATAGTGCTTAATATAATGGCCATTTATACATAGATATATTGTTGGTTTTCCTGTTTCAAAAGAAAAGTTAGCCAAAGACTTTCTGAAGAAAACCTGAAAAGATAAAATTAAAAAAAAAAAAAAAAAACAGAACAGAACACAGTGTGTAGCTGCTCAATAGTCCCGCTCCATCATGACGGCGTTTCAGCCTGAGCAATGTGTCAACTGCATGAATGTGCATTAGGAATGGATCATTTAAGGAAGCATTTATTTAGGCGCAAACATATATACGCTATTTTTATTTTCGAGACACACACAGAAGAATCGCCGGGGATGTTTATCAAAAGACGTTTAGGGCCCCCTTCATGGATAATTTATTACATTTTTTTCTTTCCTGTGAGTCAAAGTGTGACACAAAAGCTGATGACAAAGTTTTAGGAATACTGATGAGAAATCTGACTTGCAAAACCAGACATGAGGATAAGATGAGGTACAGAAAGACGAGCAGTGTGTCGGGGAGGACAGGACAGATTACAAAGCAAAAAGTCCCTTGTGCTTTTGTGGTCATGTGAACTCAAAGATAAATGTGATCTGAGGCTCTTCCACTTCTTTATGTGCTTCTTTATATGTTTTTTTTTTTTTTTTCAAAGTACAGCTGCACATACATTTCCTCGTCCTCTCATAATCCTGCCTCTTCTTTATTCGTCTGCCAGCCTTCACACTGGATCACTTTAACCCTCCTTCAAAGCTCCCAAGAGACGAGTGTTACAAAGAGAAAAGTGAAATGAGAAATTCCTATTGCCACCTAATTGTAAGGCCAAATCGATCCTGTAATAGATTCCTTCACTCTGACATCCAGGCTCACTGACAATACTATCAGACGGACAAATCAGAACAATGACCATGTTTCTGGTGTGTGTGTGTGTGTGTCTGGATACCCAGATTTCCACAGGATTGCTTAGAGGCGAGTCAGACTGAGGTTCTGAAAAACATTCCACTCAGCCAGCCTGAGAAGAGTTTAAATGTGGGCAAGGCAGTACTCAGCAAAAGAGGAATGGAAAGTGTGAACAAAAAAAGGGAATTCTGTAAAACGGAAGAAATAGCTAGGTGATTTTCACTAATCAGTAAAATGTTGCTCATTAGCATAAACTGTTTGGTATAGCCAACATCACATTCTGATGTTTTCAGTGAAGATTTCCCTCTGTGAATCCAGCCGTCTTTTCTTAGAGGTTATTGTACTATTTTCTCTTTCAGCTGCTCTCTTTGCTTCGCCGCAGCCTCCTTCTCTGTATCAATTACGGGCATCAACCATCTCCATGTCCTTCATCTGAGTCTTCCTCGTTTCTTCCTGCATTACAGCCCCATCTCTATCATCTTCTGTCCAATACATCCACTTTCTCTGCTCAGCACGTCTCCAAATCATCTCCGCCGGGTCTCTCTAGCTTTATCTCTAAACTGATCAACCTTCGTTGTTCCTCTCATCTGTTCATTTCCAATCACATCCTTCCTGCTCACTCCCAATGATAACACTGCGTAACTTAATTTCCATTTTTCTCTGTTCATGGGTTAAAAGTGTTTTTTTTTTCCTTGCTCGCTTGTGCTAAAGCTCACAGAACACTAATTTTGGCCTTTTAATTTTGCTTTTAAGACCAGAGTCTTTCGAATTTTCCCATTTTCTGCAGTATTTCATGTGGAATAGGGCATGGAAGCTCTGACCTGCCTCTGCCATGCTCCGGTTCAAGCCTAAATTGTGCCTCTGTAATGATCATAACGCCTCTTGGCATCATGAGTCAATGCACTGCTCTGGGTTTGGGGTGACTGGTTCACTGCTGAGCTGGGCACAGTCTCAGCTTTTGGGACGGTGGAGGGGAGATTATGGTGCTGCGCGTCCCGGGACGGGTGATTTAATCATCAAAGACACAAAGAAGGGTGTCTTCAGACCAGCTTGTACGCTGCAGAGTACACATTTGTCGAAGACCGCACTTCAAACATGATACATGTCCTAATCGGCACAAACTGAGTTTTCACTTCACCACAATTCAGCTGTCTTAACCTAAAAATAAACACCAGGTGTGAAAAGACCTGTCATTGAACACTGTGTATATAAGAACTACAGCAGTAAAAACTTTGTTAAACTAAAAACAAACTGGTTGTTTGCTTTGTTCAGTGTTAGAATCCTGAATTGAACAGCACAGATCAGCAGAGCTACGAGGCAGCGAGTGTGATAAACATTTCCACAAATGAGTATGCAGAGATATGGAGATCTGATATTGCCATTATCTGTCCAGAAAACTATAATTACTTTTGTAACAAGCTGAGACAGCTGGGAATCAAACACCTGAACACCTATTATCCACTCCGTAACAGTCGAACACACCGAAGCAGCTGTGAGGAATACCCAAACAAAAAAATATGGAAACTATTCAGCCAAATTAGCTGCCATCATTGTACTTTTTTATTCCCTCTTGTCCCTGTCTTCTCTTCTCTTGCCTGTTGGAGATTTATTTAAAAGCTGAAGGTGTCCCCCTCCTCCTGCCCTCTGAAGCACATCCTGGTGGGGAACCCACAGAGAGGCTTCAGACCTGCGCTCCCTCTTGTCTTTTCAGGGCAACGACAGAAAGCCTTTTCCTCTCCCTGCAGAGCCGCCATTGTGGGGAAACTGTCCACATCAATCTGGCCAAAGTGAAGTGCCAGAAAGTCTCTGTCTCTTCATGTCTTTCCCTGTCTTGGTTTTGCTGGTAGAGACGCACTTCTCTGAGCCGTCTTAATTCATCCTAAAGGGAAACTTGTGCGTTGTGTTTTTGCATAATGGTGTACATCAACTATCTGTAGGGAATAGATGTCAGATAGCAGCAATAAATCCAACAGAGCAGTCCTGCTTTCCATTACACGGTTTGAAATGAGGTCGATTGAAAAGTTAAACTCACGTTCTCTCTTAAAGGAAAGCAACCAAATCCTCTGTGGCGTCTTCATGTATTTATTCAAAATCTATACGCTGAGATTTAATAATGTATACGAGGATTCGACTCGGTCCTGAGATTATTCTGATGTGTTTTTCAAAGCCAGAGCTTCACCACATTATTATATTATATTCAGCTTGAATTGTAATTACTGTGTAATGTTTGTAATGAAGCCAGACTGCAGTCCCTCCTGCTTACTTCAGAGAACAAACAAAAAGTTCTCAAAATTAAAGGAATCAAAGCAAATATAACAAAAGCAGGAGGTCATTTCTTAGTCGTCTTATGTGTTGGAGTCTAGCGAAAATGATGAATCGCTTTATTAAACTAATGTTATCATCATGCCATCTGCTGCATGCTCAGGATCCTGATGGGAACACATGAACTCGTCCAAATGACAGCCAGTAAACACGTAAGATCAGAAAATAAAAGGCTAACTGGGGGGTAAGTGAGGAGTATCCAGCAGCGTCAGGAGGATATTGACAGCACTCAAACATGATTCATTGGAAAAAAATACCCTCCGCCACCCACGGTGTCAACCGGAGTGTGACCACTCAGGAAGGAAGCTTTAACCTCTCACATTCAAATTATTATTATTATTATTATTTTAATGTGTTAATTAGAGGACAAAAGGTTTAGCGGCTTAAAATGTTCAATTTTCTGGAGTCTTAGTCTGGGCGCCGAGTGACTGACTTCCTAAAATATCCCAATAGATTTTCAATTAAAAGACATTATTGGTAATGGGCTCAAGAACCACTGACAGGTTCAAGTATTTGCTGAGAAGTGACAGAAGTTTTGAAGCTAATTAGGACTCTGGAAATATGTTTAAAACATTGCACCTTCTGCATCTTCATGGTTTTGCGCCACGGCTCAAATTAAAGTTCCAAGCTCAAACCAGCACTTCTAAAACGTCTTTCTCCGAACTAAACTGTCAGTAATGCATGTTTTTAAGGTGCTCTTATAAACCTAAAAGGTTTGCATGTGTCAAATGTCAGCTGAACAAATGTTTCTTAACTCATACTTCAATCAGCTGTGGAGGCTTTGTATTTATACATCTGTTCTCCTGTGATTGATTGTTGCTCCAAACAGACTGCTGAGGCAGACGAGGACTCCAACAACTTTTATCAAATGAAAGAAAACACATTCCTAGTTTTTCTCTCTGTATTTACTTCAGTGGTTTTTTGCACATATTTTGAGTGTTTATGTTTTAGAAGACTGTCTTTGTTTTGACTTTGGTAAAGTTCTGGAGTTTCCTAACGTACTTCTTCAAAACTTCATGTGATTTTCAGAGCCTAGCTTACGTAACTTGTTCAAGCCTTTTTTGAAATTGTGATAATATGAAGCATTTTTAGGAACAATCGTTCCACCCTAGGTGGATTTCAGTCACCAAGTGTAGAAAAAGATGTTTTTAGAAAAACACCAATATGACAAACAAAATGTATCTGCCATATTATTCCGTTGTTTGGACATTCTCTCATCTTGAAGGCAGACGAGACAAACGAGAAAAACAGCTCCTGGTTCTTGTGCCTCTTCATGAAGGAAAGGCCTTCAAGACACCGAGACTCACATTCTCCACCTCAGAAGAATTTTTTCCTTGTGTCCTTCACCAAATGCTTACTGAGCCACAAGAAGACCATTTCACCAGGAGGCATCATTAAAGCTGATACCATGTGGATTTCCTGCTTCAGAAATGCTATTTCACTGCGCCAGTATTAGACTTGGAAAAAAAATCAAACATTTTTGCGAAGCAGATTTTAATTTTTTGTCCGCATATCTCATCTAAAAGCTGCTTTATCAAGGTTTTTCCAGTCAATACCAAGTTCTGTGTGCTTCTGTTAAAATAATCCAGGCTTTTCCTACTATAAGGTGTCAACATTTAACTTTTGGACAAGGAAAGGAATTCCTGCGGTACTTTTCAAAAGCAGTGACGTTTAAGAATTACCCTGAGAAATGCGTTGACCTTAAAAGAACTTATGCTGTCAGGATCACCTTCACTTTCTCAAACTCTTATTTTGTCAAAAATAAGTAAATTCGATTTGGTTTCTTGAGGCACGACATTGACGTGTCTGCAATAAAATGACGCAACGCTGACCTGAGAGGTGGAGAGTGTACCGACTAGAAACGTCACCCAGTGGTACGGGAACGTCGACGAGTCCTGCAGAGGCTGCTGGAGTCAGCGCAGCGCACCACGAACACAACACACTCCAAAAGGAGAGTGGCCGGGGCCAACGGGATCACGACGGATCTTCAGCACCTTCACAACCGACTGTCCGAGCGGCCGCCGCTCCAGATGACACCTTCGCCTTATCAAGGCGAAAACAGAGACACAGAGAGTTTCTTCCCTGCGGCTGTCAGGACTGTGAACTTTGACCTCCAGTCAGCAGCTCACAGACAGGGACAACAGACACATGGCTGTGGGTTCTGCAGTATTGTAAACTTGCACCTTACACAGACGGCACATTCTCTGTGTGGATCAACATCCTCATTTTTGCACACCTCCAGCATTCATGCATGTGACTATTTCTGCCTATTTGTGCCGTTTGTGTAATTGTTTTGCCTATTTAAGATTTTTCTTTTGTGTTGTTTATGCTTTTCTGTTATATATGATATTACAGCAAGAAACATGATAGGAAAAGCCTTGATCCCCCACCCTGACTTGAAAAAATGAGCTGTCCAATGTTGACGGATGCCAGAATTGATGCCAGCGCCTGTATTTCACTTCAGGCTTTATTTTTGTTGTGTGAAATATATTTTTTAGATCCAACAGGCACACTGTTGAAGTGGGCCCCGGTCACTTTTGCACTTTTCCGACCACTGGCCTGCCATAGTGTGTGTGTGTGTGTGTGTGTGTGTGTGTGTGTGTGTGTGTGTGTGTGTGTGTGTGTGTGTGTGCGCTCCTGTTGCCTGGAGCTTTGAAAACCACAGCTGCAGCAGGTATTTTCCACTTACACTGCCATTTCTTTTCAACTCGGCCTGATTGAAATGAGACAAAGGAAAAGAAAGTGCAAAAAGAGAAGCAGGTGGCCAGTAAGCAGGCTTGTCATTGATTTTGTATGCAGGTGTGTGTCTGTGTGCGTGTGAAGACAGCAGACAGACGGTCGCTGGCTCTGAGAGGTTTGGATCAGACACAGTGAGGTCTTCTGCTGCCCTGGATCCCACTTAATGGTAATCACTGCCTATTATCTAAACATTACTACTCAGGAGAAAGTTATGCGAAATCATGTGATCATGCACCTGTACAGTCGTACATTCAATATATGTAGTATTATGTTTCAGAATTCCAAAATCAAGAAGTATTGACAAAGCTATTTAATATTGAAATGTACAATGCAAACAATAGTATATAAATACATTCATTTAAATAAAGCATGTCTGATCATACTACAGTATTTTTCTATGTCCACACATAAATTAACTTATGGATCAGTAGTGGCAAAAACTAGAGTGAACACCCATACTGTGACTTCCTGTGGCCACGTGAAAAAAAGAATCCATCAAAGTTAGTTTAAGGAGCAATAAACTCCAAATGCAGCTGAGAACCAGTCTTTTTGTAATTAACTTCCATCACATTTTTTCATCTTTTCCTGCTATTTAAGGGAAGATGTGTTGGTTCTGTCACTCTAATACAATTGTAGTGTGTTTTCAGAAGTGCTACTTTAGGCATACGTGGGGATAGTAGACGATTATATTTCAAGACATCTTGTGATATAAGCCTGCCTCACGAGCAAAAGCAATAATTCTGGAATGCACACAGTGTACGGCTCCAATACGTGTGAAAAAAAGTTACTTTCATGAAAATATCTGAAATACAGCACATTGTATTAATACCAGCAAAGGCAACGCCACTAAAGAGTAAAACAGTAAACACTTTCATTGCTCTCATGTCGTTATTACCTGCTGTCACTCTGAATAAAGAAAAGGGGAATGCCTCAGCGACGGAGACACAAGCAGATCAATCCCCCATAAAACAAGCGGTATTGCTTTATAAATCAGGTCTGCAGTCTCCGCCTCTGGCTGCTCAATAAGCATACATCAGCTTTAATGTAAGGAGTGGGATGAGCTGCCTACCAGCTGCAGCTGGCGATACTGTAGATCATAAAGACAATCACATACGCACACATGCAGACACAAGTGCAAAATATGGAAACTAATCTGCAGAATATGTGCACATGTTAAACTTTGAGTGAATCCCACTTATATTGTCCATATCGAGTATAGTACAGATACACAGTTAAAAAAAAATACCTGGCTTGACTTTAACCATTTAGATTCTTCTTTTTAAAAAAACTTCAAACATTCCAGATTACTGCATTACAACAACACGCATCAGACAATTTTTAATAAAAACAAAGCCATTGTTGCTGGCAGTACTTTTATGTGTACACTGCTTACATTTATGCACGGTTTCATCATTGTTTTCAAAGGGAAATGTTTCATGCAGTGGTTCATTAACTTGAAAGCAGAGATGTTTTTACACCAAAGAGAGCAGCACAGTAAGGTGTATGGTATATGTTGATGGTATATGAAAGTGTGAAGCAAAATCGAATAAGAAAAAAAACAAAAAAAAAACTGAAATAGCACAGGAAGGAAGAGCGCTCCCATTTCATATCACTGCTGGTTGAGCTCGCTATTCTTAGTTCATAAGAACAAGGGAGCGATACAGAAGTCATGCAACATGGTCAGTCACCCCAGAAGTACTTTATATCACATCACGACTACCCAAAATTTAGCTCTGATAGTCAGATTATAATCCTTTAAAGGATTTTTAAATGATTTTTAAAATATATTGCATCCTAAGAACAGGAAAACAGACTCATTCCAGTTTCCTCCACAGCTTTTATTCAGGTTCTGCTTTAACTCAATCCTCCCATGCAACATTTCTTCACCGAAAAAAAAGAAAAAAAAAAGAAAAAGTCCCACACGGAGGACAGGAGCGCCTAAAGTAACAATGCATTCAACTGCACACACATGAATGCATGCACGCGCACACACACATGCACACACCGCATGACAAACACACATTCAATAAAGAATAGAACATTTCAAAGTGCTCCTTTGTCTCCGGAACTGCCGGCCTTTACTGTGGCAAAAAATAAAAGAAGCCACTTTACATTTTCGGGTGTTTTATGAATTTCAGTTGGCCCATCCGTTTGACTGGTTGCTGGAGCCTAATGGTACAAAGTGTTACCATTGTAAAGAGTAATGACAGCTGAAATGGCTTTAAAAGGCAATATTCTAACGTTCCACTGATTTGTGGGCCAGTACTACCACTTACAATGCAACCTCCGGTGTACGGGGAAGAAATCACACAAGTCAAATGTGCACAGGGAGGAAATAAATGCACAATATGTGCAACGCAAAGGGCACCGAGTACCAGCAGTCACATTTGCATTTACTTCAATTACCGTGCTTTTCTGCTTTGTAACCAAATAAAATGGGACGGACCAAAGTGATTTGCTGCACAAACAAGGCTGTTTATCCCAAAAAGATTGGCTCTGTTGTTGTTAGATCGCCTCACCTGACCTAAAGAGACACAAACAGCAACAACAACCATTTGTCTCCGCTGCGCCTCTCAGGACATTAGACGTGTCTTTTGGCTCAGATACATTGATCTTGTGATACATTGGGCTTGTTCTAGCTACAAAAAGTTTCACAATTGCAATAAAACTCTTCAGTCGTCTGCCTTTTTCTTTGAGAATTTTTTTGGCACCATTTAAAATTAAAAGATTCTGTCAGAAGAGAACTGCTCATTTTTCGGTGCAAAAATCAGTTTTCATTTTACTTCTTAACTAAAAAAGGTCTTGTTCTGACAGAAGAAAAATGCCTTTTCCAGAGGGGAAAGGAAACTTTGCAACCATTTGGCTGATTCCTTCATGTGATCACTAATTATTATACGATTGCTCCCCATGAGGTTTACTATGAGTTTGAAGCCACAGGGAGTAACTGAGTGGTCCAGATTTTTTTCAGGCCCATCTTCTACACTGGCATCTTTAACTTCTTAGCCTTAAGCATATTATATTTCTTAAGTAGCTCTTCCAAACTTCCATGGAAGTTTAGTTTAGTGACGAGAGAGGGGGAAAAAAACCCCAAAAACATTTGGCTGTGATCTGAAAGTTCTCCATTAGGTGCCATTTATACATCACCTTTAACATTTGTCTCCAAAGTGCAACATTATTTTTAAAGAGATGAATTTTTCTGAAAGCTTGGGTAGGATCAGTGTCTAACTTTTGTAAACACTTGAGAAAAAATAGATGAGTTTTTTTTTTTTTTTTGTTTGACAGTTATCCATCCATACATTCCTAAGTTCATCTCGAAGAGACACTTTATTCAACTTGTGGCCTCGGCAGCTGGAGCCAATTCCAGCTGAACAGAAGCGAGGAGGAACTCCGGAGGTCCCATCAGCATAAAGCAGAGAGACAGTCTCACACACACTCACATACACACACCTCCAGCCAATTTAGAATCAGCTAAAAGACACATTTATGGAAGCTGCAGTGTTTACTGAAAATTGTCAGAGATGCCCTCAAGCCCAAGATCGAACATCAATACACTCAATGTGAGGCCTGAGTGCGAACCACTTCACCACTGTGTGGTTCTTAAGCCGATGCCATTTTTGTTTGAGGGTCTGAAATCAAAGCTCTTTTTTCCCCAGACACAGATATATAGAAATGCAGGTATAAAGATCCACTAACAAAAAAAATAAAAAAAAAAAATCAGTGCTCAACACTTTCACCTGCGAGTGGAATACAAACCATGAGGGAAGTGACTCACCGCCGTTCGCAGCTCTTCAGCTTTTAAGTTCTTTCCCCCCCCCCCATAATCTCAGCATGAAGAGAACTCAATTACAGCTACTCTATTTTATCTGCGTCGAAAACACTCTTCCCAAGGCTTAAGCCTGCATTTCAGGCTGATCGGGGCAGTTGTGAGCATTAATTTAAGCTGATTGAAATTCGAAGGTCTCATTGTGTGCTTCTACTTGTTGATTTGGGGGGGGGGGGGTCAGCCAAAGTTCAGACCTCCACCCCCCTCAGGGAGACACGTCCTCACTGCAGTCTTCTCCAGAAATGACCCAGTTTTGCTATCGCTACTTGCCGCATTCAATGGCTGGATTAAGTCTATCCACGGGATGTGTGTGTATGCGTGCGTGCATGTGTGTGTGTGTGTGTGTGGATGTGTGTAGTTCCACTAGTGTGACTAACAAGCTTGGCTGTTGCAGTCTGGCAGATTGAGAGACACCTACTGCTAGTTAAAGCCCGGGGTCGTTGGCTCGCTCTCTGCGCTGGTCGTATAGGAGAACACAGGAGCAGAGGATGAGGAAGAGGAAGAGGAGGAGAAGAGGTGGAAGTACCGTCACTGTGCTGACATTCCTATAGGGGTTAAAACAGATACGGTACACTAAGCTCACAAAAGGGAACACCGTGGTTCTCTAAAGTCCTTTAAATACTTTCTTTAAGGAAAACCAAACTTAAAGTGATAAGAATTCTTGATAGCAGCGTCACACGCTCGAGAACTGAAAACTTGATTGTGAAAGATTTTTAATTGTACATTAATGAACTAAAAAGGAAGTAAAAAGATCCCCCAAAAAAATTAATTCAATGAATTTGAGGTACAATTAAAAGCATAGTGTTTCTACTTCCTGACTTAATTCCATTGAGAAGTATGATTTCTCTCTTTTTGGGTAAAGGAAAAGCTGATTTTAAATAAAATATTTTCAACACACTTTGAGTTTCTTTCCAAATTCTCAATTGTTAATGAATAATGTTCAAACATTTATAATGTTGCTGGGGCACCCAGAGTGTCTTTTAGTTGATTCCTCTGTGCCGTGAGGCTCAATTAAAGCCCAAATCCCAATAACAACACATCAGAGCGCCACACCGACATACATAGTTTATTTTGAAACAGCTCCTCAGACTAATAGCGGCAATCATTTTCATCATCTCAGGGGAGCAATCCCTCAGGAGGATCTAAATTAAAATGTCTTGACAGCGTTGATAAAGCTCGAGGCCCATGCTGAACTCATTACTTATTTCGCTGAAGAAAAGTCTAAAGTACTTGTAATATTTTAACAATGTGTTGCCAAGGACATTCAATTTCCATCATCAAGTTTGTGTGCCATGCTGTAAACCACCGATATTTACAATTTCAATCAGGACCAAATTAGAACTGTGTGGCTGCTCAGCAGCGCCAGATAAATGATGGGAGACTCTTTTTGGGACAATTTTTTTTTTTTTTTTTTTTTTGCTAAACTAAGATTTATGTTTCCACACCAAAACAGAAAGTTTCACTTGAATTCTTGTATTCCAAACCTGTAAAGGAACGGCAAAGCGGCTCCACATATCCGCCGGTGCTGCGACCGGAGGAGGACGGCGGCGGCCGCTGCGTTCGGGCACGCAGCCAGCTCACACACTGGATGAGACCTCACTCGTGCTGATTGAGCTGTGAGCGGAGCAGTTCTGGCTCGTGCACGCAGCCCATCAGTATGCACAAGAAAAAGTTGGAAAGCGATATCTTAATTACACCAAGTTTGAAAACCTCGTCCCCTCCTCTTCTGCTAATGAGAACTGCTTATAAATGATTCATTTGCGACGCGGCGGATGAAACATGTCGACGTGCGCGAGCCGATTATCGGACATGCGGGCGTTAGCTCGTTTGTTTTACATCTGTGTCGCAAACAAACTGCAGCAAAGATGAGACGCAGTCGTCACCGACGCTGAACCCCCAATAACCCCGGGTTTCTCTTTTCTTCTGCTGGGTGGAGGCTGTCTCCAGTTCCCTAAATGTTCTTTGGTTTATGACAAGTCTGCTCTTCAATCGAGCCCTGTGATGTGTTATCTAGGCCACGTCATGCTATACATACTCTTTAATGACTAATTCAGTCTCTTGACTTATGTGCGAAAATAGAACACACACATACACACACACACAAGCGCACGCGCGCACGCAAGGGAAAAAAGGGAAATCAATTGAAATGTTGCAATGTCTGACAGGACTGCGCTTGAGGAGACAAAAAAGAAAAAAAAAAAAAGAAAAGGAAAACATCAGACGGTGTCGCTTGCTTTTGTTTTCTGACTGAGAGAGTGTGTGGTGTTGAGACAGGCAGAGGCTGGATGTATGTATGCAGGGTGCCGCTACGTTGGGGAATTTATTTTTTTTTTTGCAGCGGTCTTTGATCACTTTCAGGCTTTGAAGTAACTCTCAGCGAAGGGAGGGGGCTGAGCAGAAGTCACCGCGAGTTCACATCTCAACTAGGACTCAAAAAAAAAAAAAAAAAAAGAAAAAGAAAAAAAAAAGCCAAAAATCCCCCCTGCAATCTGCATAATTTATTCGCTAAACAGTTAAAATGCAAAAAAGATGAGGAGATCTCTAGGTGCCGAAGAAGCACGCCCCCTGCTTGACAACCCCAATTAAACACTCTCCCTCTATGCATTTGTTTCCAATTACGGATTGAAGAGCGACAACGTGAGAGCTTCTAATGCTCATCAAGTGACTGATTAGACGAGATGCAGAGGAAGGTAAAACCTCACCAGTGAAGACGCAACGTAAATAAGCACACGGAGGCAGCGGTGAATCACATATGCAAAACAGGGCTCTCATGATCACACACTTTACATATTACATGCTTTCATCCCCTTTAGAGTCGTCAGTTTATGTAAATTTAAAAAAAAAAAAAATGTAATAGAAAACATAACCACGATTCACCTGTTTCACATTAGGGAAGCGTAGCATTAGTCACACTGTTTGTTCAATAACTGAATGAGTGAAGCAGCGAAAGTGGTAGAAATGAGACCCTCCACGGTTACATAAACCCACATCCCCCCAAGAGGTAAACCTCAAAAGTCATTGCATCAGACAGCAGAGAGTGCAGAGTAAAACCTCTCCAGTCACATTACTCCGACTCGTGCAATGTTCACATAGAGATCTCATTCACAGCCACTTTTTCTCTCTTTCCAAAGAGGATTTTAAAAAGTCGACCTCCCTGAAATATTTTCAACACTGATACATGTCTGAGTTGGCAAGTTTTTCTTACATTTTTTTAAGTCAGCCAGCAAGTGAGATGCTTTATGTGTGTATTGTTGTGATTTAACCCATCGTAGATGGGTCCATGAGACCGTTTCTTCAGTGTGTCAGGAATGCGTACCGCGGCTCTGCAGCCCGCCTCGCTGTGCTGGCAGCCTATACGGTACAGACGGTAATTGTGCTGTGTGCAACCGCGCTTGCCGGCGTTGACAATGGCCGACCGCGGACGCATTCATGCTTTGAGAAGTTTCGGTTGTGAAAACAGCAACCATGCTGTGTGCAATCTTGCAAGAAAAAAAAAAAAAAAAAGATATGTAACAATGTATTTAATCTAAAATGCAGCCATGCTCTGGTATTGTCTGTATAACTATTCCCAACTGTTTAGAAAGCAATCAATTTAGAAAGAGTTCCTGTTTAAAATAACAAAAAAGCTTCATCAGTCTGACACTTTCAGAATGTGTCAGTCCTCCAGTCTCCACCTGGAGGCAGCAGTCTCACAACTTTACCCTCATCCGAGCAACACAACTCCATAAAAGGTCACAATTTTTTTTTAATTGATTAACTTGGGGCATTTTTGCACTTAGAGGTAATCGGCAGTGATTATGAGCTGTGGACTTCCGGCACATACAAGCTTTAGTTTGAAGTGTCGGTATTGGATCAGTATCGCCGATACCAGCATTAGTTTTAAATGGTACTGGATTAGAAGGAAAACCTGTGGATCATTCATTAGATCCTGGTTAAAAAGATGAGCAGAACATCTGTATGTTGGGCAAACATTAAGACAGAGACACACACTCACGCAAACATAAGGGGAATTTTAGAGTCACCAATTAACCTCAAATGCATGTTTTTGGCAAACCGTGCCATTAAAACCTATTAGACAAATGAGATCTGGTCTTAAAGCACATGCTCTGCAGCATTACCACAACACACTTTGGTGAACTGACTGGATTCACTTCTAGGCTCAGAATGTTACAAAACCCTGTTAGTTAAACATTAAAATGAAATTAAAAGATGACAAAACAAAAACAAGTCCTGAAATTATCCACACAATGCATGATTTAACAGATCATCCACATGCCAACAACTGAACCAGACGGCAGAGTGAAGGTAAGGTTATTAATTAAGGAGCGTAGTCTTCCTCCCCTGTACTCGTCTGTTAAATTAATTAACAAGGTAAAGCACTCATCCTCAAATGCGTTTTGTTTTCCTGATGATTCTGAGGGATACAAGCAAGCGACTGTCTGGAAACGCCAACAGAAGAGTGCACCACATTATCCAGGTTTGTCTGATTGAGTTGTCAATCCAGCCAACGTCTACCAACGGTCCCCAAGCATATCAACGGCAACGGATTTAATATCGCTCTACCGCTCTTAAGAAAACTGTTTCTTGAAACAAGCTACATCCTCTATCAAACACATGTTTGGATACGTTTAAATTATTTTCTGCAGGCAGATGTCTGACTCATTAGTGTTATGATTGCTAAAATGTCACGCTGATTCTTTTGATTTTCAACAATATGTAATGATTGTGTTTCTTTACCAGTGACTGTGTGCAGGGCCTGCTGTCAGCAGGGAGGGAGGGCTGACACCGAGTACCGACACGTGGCAAAACTCAAACCCCATCAGGTCTTTAGGAGGGAAGCTGGCTGTCTTTCAGCGGTACGCTGAGCTTAATGACGACTCTGGGGAAACGGCCATTAGCATACCGACTGCATCAAAAGGCTTTAAATTCTTTTCTTTGTGACAGCAGCATAAGCAAAAATCAACACAATGACTGTCAGACAATACGCAGGGAGAAGGGCATTCAAGTTCAGCCGTGCTGTTTGGGTTCACACAGGGATTAATGACAGAGGACTCTAGATGGAGAAAATATAAGGGTTTTACATATATCTAATTTATTTCTGATGTGTCAGAAGAACTGAAGACAGTGGAACAACCAGCAGAGAGAAATGTGAGTATCATTTATGATATAACTTTACGAATGGGGAAATTGCATGTGATGCAAAGAGACAGATGAATCTCAGTCATGCAGTGTTGCAGTGGTTCAAGCTTTAAGCCTCACAGGGAGAATGCCACTGGTTCGAGACTGTGTGTGCGTGCATGCATGTGCCAGAATCAACATGAACGTTTCTTTGTTACTGTAATAATGTCAATAAAAGCACACTAACTGTAAAATTAATGTTGTTTGATGAGCAAGCAGCTTTAAAATAAGTTAATTTAGGTCATATAGGCAGGTCTTGATATATAGGCATATAGGTGTTACTCTTATTAGCTTTTTATCAATATAATTTGTCTTCATTAAATCTTTAGATTATGTTCAGAAATTTGATCTTTTAATAAAATAAACATTCATTTTAAACTCGACCAACTTGCTTATAGTTATTTTTTGTGATGATTATAGGAAGTAAAACATGCTGGGATGAATATTACAGCTGATTCAGTCTCATCAACTGTAACCACAGGTTTTCTCAACGGCTAACATGAGCTCGACAACTTGAAATCCAGACGCCACTGATACAGAAGGACAACATGATTTTATCATGGTGAAAAACAGTATTTATTAATTTCAGATAATCATAAATAATCGTAAATAAATATTGTGGAGAATTCTGCAAAATACATTGCTGTAAAGTTACAGCAAGTCAAATTAAAATCTACATCAAAGAAATCTCATTTGAGCCGTTTGACTGGACGACATTATGTCCCACAGCGGACCTAATGAAGAGGTCAGTGAGTTCATGTGGTGAATTTGTGATTTTCAGGACAATTTTGAACAACTGTGAAACCGTAATCTCCTAAAAACTCAACACATGAGATCGATGACGTGTTAGCACCGACGCTGAAAGAGGTAGAATTAATTAAATATATGTGGCAGGTTAAGATCCACGACCAGGCTACGAACTCTCTCTCTCTCTCTCTCACACACACTCACACACTCTCTCTCTCTCAACACTCCCAATTAAGCCCGAAGGACCGAGCTTGTTAAACTAAAACCATCCTTTTCTGAAATGTCACAGTGTCTCCCCGCCGTGTGGCCCGTCTGTAAACCGCTCTGTTGTTGATGCCAGCTTGAGCCCCCTGGTGCGTCGCTTTGTGTGTGTTTGTTAGAGCGTGTTTTGTTGGAGCAAAATGTTGTATCTAGAATTAACACACTGATGTGAATGCCTGAGTGCACCCTGGATTTAGTGTGGGTTTATGTGTGTGTGTGTGTGTGTGTTGCTGCTGCTGCTGTTGCCCATGATGCCAAGTGTGTGGGTGTGTTGAAGAGATAGTTGCATTTTGTCTGTGTGTTTCACGGGATTCATTATGCGTGTCTTTGCCTCTGCATCCTACCACCCCCCCCTGTGAGAGTGTGTGTGTGTGTGTGTTTGTGTGACATCTCATTTGGTGGGCTGACAGGTTGAAGGATATGTGCTGTAATTGTTGTCTGACGGTTCTCATGCAGTAATTGAAAATGTCTTATCAGTGAAAGTTTTGGCGAGATGGTTCGACCAGCACGCCATTTAAGATTAACACAGCTGTTCCACTTACCTGCCCAATTACCTGTGTGTGTAAACCACTCCCAGACACATGTTGTGCATCCAGTGGCACGCTGGATGAGACGGTTCGTATCATTTTTTTTTTAAATAACATTATGCAGATGGTTAATTTGCTCTAAAATTCATTGGAGACCTCAAAGTAACAAGCTTAAATAAAATGGCAGCAAACATGAGTGGCTTTAACTTCAGTACTCGAGAGAGCAACCCAGTCTGGCCTTTTCCCTTCTTTTTTTTTTTTCCCCCCCACATCCTAAACATTTTTGGGTTTTACTTCAAAACTTAATGGACCATAAAACAGTAAAAGTCAGGCCACAAAATATCTCGGCACACGGCGTTGTTTTTATTCCGTGGGGTTTTCTATAATGTTCTGAAAAGACGAGCGGCGCTGCAATTCTCCAACGTGCCGCAGCATTAGTTTGAAACATAAGCAGATTGCTCTTAGTCTGCCTCAGCCCGACGCGGGGAAGCGCCACAATGACACAAACACGGGAGCGCACGTACATATAAATAAACCCTCACAAACACACTGTGATTACATTATTCATAACACTGCTGAGAGCTCTTACGGAGAGCCCGGCAAACACACAAGACCCGCTGTAAAACACCGAGCGATAACAGCATCAACTGGATTATCTTACACTGGGAGGGAAGGAGAGGTGGGGAAAGCTGGAGAGAGAGTGAGTGAGAGAGAGAGAGAGAGAGAGAGAGAGAGAGATGGAGGGAGACACCGAGTGACTGAATGCGTGTGTGTGTCAATCACTTAGAGAGCAAAGTGTCCTCTTGCATTAACAGCAAGGATTGCACTGATTGATGTTGGGGCGGGTCGGTGTGTGTAAGCAGAATATGTGTGTGTGTTTTGGGTCTTTGTGCAGGTTTGTGTTTCTGTGGGCTGAACAGTTTGGGCAGGTGAGCTGACAGATTACGCCATCATTTAAAAGCAACATATTGGACTACATTAGAAATGTGAGGCGAAGACATTGATGAAATATTTACAAAGGAGTGGAAAAAATGTTATGTTAGCAGCAACAAAAGTACATCAGGATACCTGTTAAATAAACTGTTCCAGGGCTGAGTATGTGAAACCAGACACTGCTTTTTGAAAACACACTCTCAAATAACATTATTCAATGGTCATTGTTGACTGGAGTTACAGTGCGGTGGTTACTATACATACTAGCAATACTTATAGTATCATGTACTTGTATTAATTACATTCAGCTTAAGCCACATAGATCGAAGGATGTTAAACTATAATTTTGACCTTTCCTTTTTATGAAAGAAAGTTTTTAATAACAAGAAGCAGTAAAGGACCTCAGCTGAACTACAAATAAGCAAACAGCTGCAGGTGTGATGAATGAAAGCCCTGTAGCCAGGCTGATGATGGCACTTGAAGAGAAGTTCAGAGTAGTTGTTGCTGCTCCACCATGAAGAGAAAAACCTCGACTGATTACAATGAGAGTGAAAGTCAGAGCTGTCAAGTACTACAATTACATTAATACTATATTTTTCCTATTATAAGATTGCAACCACAACACTGCTGGCAGCATGCAGAGTTTAATGTCCAGACAACTATCAGAATGTAGTAAAGGATATTTAGGAGAAAAAAAAAACTGTACTTTTCTGATATCATAGTTAAAATTGCTGCTTGAAAAAAGGCTGTTTCTGTGACAAACTTGATACTAAAACCTACTCGGAACTTCCAGAGAACCTTTAGATGGTGGTAAGAGATGCATACTGTGGATAAACCTTAAATACATTTGACTGAGACTGTGTGATTAAGAGAATAAGTTATCTGGAGTTACTGATACATGATATTTCAGCAAAATTACAGTATCTTTGAAGGGTTGATGCTTATGATTGAATGGCAATGAGTCGTTTTGCCTTAAAGGCTTCCCCGATGCGACGTGGAGCAGACAGGCAAACCTTACAACAGTATATTGCAGAATCCTAAAGGGACATCCTCTGCACACAAACACACACACAATATTCAAACTGAACTGTGGGGTTATGGCGTATTTACAGTGGAGATCTAATTCATGCATTAAGGATCGGATGCGTTAGTGCCCCCAGTAGAACAGTGGAATGGTCATAAGCATCACATTTACTGCATCCTATCCACTTGCATTCCCGTGCATGTGTAGCAGATGAAACCAAACACACCGGCTCTCACTGCTGGAGCTGAAATTACCCGCGGTTGAAATGCCTGTACACTTTAACTTGTTACAATATCCAAGATTGTGCCTTTGTTGCAATCCAGTCTCTGTCTCCTTGAGGTTCATAACAACACCTTGCAGAACACTTCAGACTCACAATCACGCCAACACTTGGCACTGAAGTGCGCTCTGACATTGTTTGATTCATTTCAGGAACATGTTGAACAATCACGTAAGACATTTGTGCTAAATGGATTATACATATGAAAAGCAAGTTTTTTTTTATGCAATGTTAGTTGTAGTGATCAAGAACAGAGTTTTCACCAGCGAACCTCTTTCCTTTAATGATGTCGAACAGGAAACAGCAGCGACGCTTTCTCAGACATAACCGCTCTGATTTACGATAACCTGCATAAACTGTAAATTCTGCATCATAACACCAGAGATGAAGAGCATGAAGGTCAACGGCGTGCTTTTAAAACACTTATGCCGTTCTACTGAAATCACAGATCATTCAAATCTGTCACGTCCGCAGCCAAGTCAAGCAGCCGTAGCCATTTAAAAAGACCAGCTGCTTGTAAACTGGGAATTGAAGGATTGGCTTAGCCCGCCACTTCACTCTTCTCCTTCAATGCCCAAGGTGCTCCAGTGGTACTTTGTGTGGAGGCTTTTAATAACGGAGCCAGTTTGAAAGCCGGAACAATGAGCAGGAGCCGCGTTTCGGGGCTGACATTGCAGTAAAATGCCATCACTTTGCCCAAAGGGCTGAATTTAACCCAAGTGTGAAATCTACTTCGGAGCGAGCGTGGTTTGGAGGAGAAGGAAGTGTAGGAGGAAGGTAATATAAATTAATGCAGTATATAGGGCCCATATCAGGGTTTTGTAGGCAACCAGGTAGAGGTTGCTTGAAATTGTAAATGAGGATTCCGAGCAGAAGCAGCTTCTGTTGACAGACTTACCTAAGGTATACAGATAATGTCCAGCCTGCACTTATTTAAATGTGACATTCAGCACGTGTGGTATATACTGAAAACACACCTATTAGTACAACGAGTTTCGAAGACTCGCTGATTTTGCAGGGCTGTGTTTCTGCGCGCTTATTAGCATGTTGAGTAACACACGCAGCGCGGCTGAAAGACGCCGGGCAGACAGCAGGGATGCGCCACATCATGTCCTTGTCTCCAGGATAAGGAATAAGCCTGCAAATCCATCTCAAGCTGCCACAAACGCACAATGACTTCACCGTCAGTTTTTCCTCAAAGTTTTGTTTAAAAGGTGAGCAGGCGATCGGCACCTTGGCCGATCCTGTTCTGTCCCAGAACTGATGAATAAGAACAGAGGGAACAATAATAAAGGGACAGACAAGTGAAGGGACCGCTTCTGAATAACCGGGCTCTAATCACAGCTGCAGCCTCACCCCTGGCTTGTTGATTGCAATGCAGCTGCAGGCGCAGCTGGGAAGCCGAACCGACCTGTGTCACAAGAAGAATTGTAATCAACTGCACAAGGACATCTGGTAGCGGACGGAGGGATACGACCAGGAAGCAGTCTTGAAAGCATTTCTGTAAAGAAGCGCCACAAGCAAGGCTGCAGTCTGTGGTGATCCTGGATCGATAGATCATTTTTGGAGGGGAACAACAACAACAACAACAACAACAAAAAGTACAGCACTTTGCCATTTTAAGGCAATAATTCTGTCTGTTGTGCAAATTCTTCATTCTGGTGAAAAAAATAACCAATCTGAAACCAAGCTAGGATTTTCAGGTGTTTCAATGTTTTGTGTTCAGATCTGGTAGTTTTGAAATCCATCCACTGCCGATAGTGCCGCATGTCTGTTGACCTGACGTCAGACCTTCACGCGGTTTGAAGGGAAATTTGGTGACACCTTCTTGAAGGTAGCATTCACAGCGAGTGGTCCGGCCAGCGATAACCCGGAGCCCACATCAGAGGGCCGAGGATCAAACTGTGACCGAGCCATCAGAGGTAATCCGTCAAACCAGAGGCAGCCCCTGGGACGACGGGTGGTAAACCTGCGATAAACACCGCAATAAATGTACACACACAAGCACACACACGCACACACATATCTGAAAGACACCTCGACACAGCAGTCAGTCCACTGAAATACTTTGGAAATAAAAAAAAAAAATAAAATAAAAAATTCAAAATTGATGTGTTCAATATTTGACTTTCAAGAACTCTAAATACAAGCAGCCCCTTAACCTTCACACCCATCACGATCCCACTGAAAATGAATTATGTCATCTTAAGTCCTGAATCTTGCACAAAGGGCTTATTTTCGCCCTGTTTAAATGTTGACTTTAAAATATTTACAGCAACCACACCAATATAAAGCAACCATAGGATGATAATGCCAAATTACGTGACTGAGCAAAATGTGTTTCACAGGAAAATAGCACAAGTTCATATCTAATTACAGTGTGGTAATGTGACTTTCTGGAGGTCTGTTAACCTTAAATGAGTTTACATGTCTCTAAAACAAATTACACAGTTGCAAAGTTGACACTCCTAAACAGATATATTTACGCAGTTAACCCATTTCACTGTCACCTGCCAGGTTCTTTTCACTGTGGGTGGAGAATTCAGCATTTCTGACTGGAGTCACGATATTGATGGAGAAAAGCGATTTTAGGCCGCATGCCATATTTACTTCACTCAGATAACTCCAATATACCTACAATAAACATATGAAGTTAAAAACAAAAAAAGTAGCTACACATGCAGTTTATTATATATTGTTAGAGCTTCCTGATCTTTACCCTTACAACAACGATGCTGTCATATAAGAAACGCACACACACATACAGCCTTGAGAATCTCTCTGATGACACATTAACGATCCCAAACACACACACACACCCTCTCACATCATCTTATCTCAATCTCCAGTGAGTTAAACGCTAATAATAATACTGGAACAGAAAAAGGAGAATAAAGGAGAAGTGATAAGCAGCTATGAAGAGGGGAGGGCAATATGAAAATAGTAACAACCACATTTCGTAAATGTTTGATGTTTGACAGCACGGTAAGAGTTGGTGTGAACAGAAGCTGCAGGAAGCTAGTTGATAATCACTAATCACTAATCGTACAGAGAACGGAAACAGAACCCTGCAGATATTTTATCAGCAATTTCATTCTTGAATATTATTTATCAATGTGACACAGGTACTTCCACTGATCTATGTTGAAACTGACTCCCGTTAACTTCGTTGTATGTAATTTTATATAAAAAAAATAAATAAATAAAAAGAATGAATGGTCTAAGAAGAGATTTAAAAGATAACTAATGGGAGAATCTGAGTAACATTCAGACAAGCACATGTTGACACTGACTGTTTCTGAACAGTTTCAAGAGTAAAATGCTGGTAAGAAATTCAGGAAATGGCAAATCAAACAGGAGCAAACCGGTTTTGTATGTTTAGGTGTGCTTCAACCTGTGGTGCTTTTCTTTTTAAATAGTTGTGAAACTGTGATTTCAGAGTACATAGATGTTGCAGTTCAGAAATTGGAAAAAGAAATAACTCACCAACACACGAGCCATCGATCTCCTCGTAGCCCACGCTGCACACACACCGTCCCAGGGGAACCAGCCAGTCTCCATCGGCTCCACAGAACAGTTTGGGCGTGTCTCTCTCTTCGGCATGGTCGATACAAGCCCCTCGCACCTCCACCAGCGACGAGGAGTCCACACGAGGCACCGTGTCCGGGAACGAGGCCAGGTTCCTCAGCGTGAACGGACACTTCTTATAGTAAACCCTCACCGAGACCAGCGCGATGCAGGCGCCGATGTCCTGGAACGCCAGGTAGAAGCCCTTCTTGGTCATGGGTCCCACCTCGCGCACCTCGGTGTTGAGCTTGAGGATGCGATCTCCGAGATCCATCTGCGTGAAGCTCTCGTCCGCCGCTATGGTGTCGATCTTGGTGTACTGCGCGGGCTTGAACTTGACGCCGTGCGTCTCGTCCGTCTCGTGGTAGAAGAGGTTGAAGGTCTCCTTGCACGTGCCGGACACCCAGGGGATGGAGTTGCAGTCCCGCAGAGTGAACCGCAGCTCGACGTAGATCTTCTGCGCCGCCTGGCGGGAGATCCAGTTGGAGCGGAGCCAGTTGTTCTGGTTGGGCTCCATCACGTTGCAGACCTGGAACGTGTGGATGGGCCGGTTGTGCTCGTCCATCTCCGTGATGGCGTCCCACTGAAGAGGAAATAACCAGACAGCAGAGAGTGAGGGGGAGAAAACAGAAGATTGCAACACAAAGTGGAAAGAAAGTAATTAAACGATAAGAACAGAAGCCTAAAGCTCTGACAGGTGACAGGATTCAATATGAAAGTGAGTGGCGGAATGAACAACATCCCGATAGTTTGTCTCCACATTTTAATTTAGTCGGGAAACGGCGACACCTCTGGGGTCACTTAATCCGGATGCAGCATCCCATCCAGTGCGAACAGCAAATTTCATTACAATCTGTCGGCCTTTGCCCATTAAAAGAAGAAAAGCACTGTAAATGAGCCAAATAGAAAAAAAAGAATTGCACTCTGAGGAGCATAATTATGCTTGAGATGAAGTTTGAGGTTCCTTGTGTACAACTGAAAATCCCTGCCAGATGGTCTCCAAAGCCAAGGGATCAGAAGGTCACTATTAACAACAGGATTCGCCACGTCGGGACGTTCATGGAGTATAAACACAATCAGGACTTAAAAACAACAACAACAACAACTTTTACTTGAATAAAAGGAGCAAAATCAGAACATTTTCTGCAGAACATGAGTACACAAATCAAATATATATATATATGTCAAATATTTAACTGAGATTCCATTTTAGTCTCGGTGTTTGTTTGGACTGATAGTTTGACCATCTGAGGCCGTTTCGAACATTACGATAGACTAACAGTCTGTTTTCACTCTCACTCCTTCAGGAATAGAGAGAGAGGCTTTCAGCGAGAAGGATGTCTGACTCCAGCTGCCGAGTCATCAGCTCTGCAGCTCCCAGGTCACATGATCAGAGCGCACGGCAGCTTTGCAGGGTCATTAGGTTACCTGTCCCTGTGTTGATGGGAAAGAAGTTAATGGGGGTTTTTAGCCTCCTGGTCCCACACAGCACTGTGGTTTTATTAGAGTGGGGACTGGCTACCCAGCGACCCCAAAACCACCTAACATCGACCTCCAAGAATCAAATTACCTGCCTGGGAAAAAGGCCTCTCAAATCACTTCGCTTACAATGCAGCATTGGACCATCCAAAACCTGCAGAGTTTGCCCTTATGTGTATGAGAGAGATTTATATTTAGACTGATATTCAGGCTGTTTTGCTTATATGGTAGACCTGAGATGGCTGGATTACATTTTTCAATAGTACTCTCACTGCTGTTTATTACGATATTATGACATACAACTGAATTGAACTTAAACATTTAATAAATTTTAACAGTGAGAGAGAATTTTAGCAGGAATCGTCTCACTTAAAAACACATTTTGGTCATGAGGAGCTCAAATTGACAATTATGGCATGGATAATGAAACACCGCTCACTGCTGGATTGTAACGTGCACACCTGCCTCCTGCTGGGAGCCGAACCCCATAATCAAACCCGGCCTCTCCGCCGAGTCGAATGACGAATGCAGCGCGGGGTTAAGTGAAGCTTCATGCTATTTATTGCCAAAGAGCACTTTGGTATGACGACCACTCTGCATTTGAACTGCATTCCACGTGCATGCTTACTTGCACCCTCTCCAGCCTGGGAGGAGAGATCCTGTTCTAATTAATGGTTGGAAAACAGCTCGTTTATAGGCAAACACAAAGCAGAGAGCTGTGATGGAGCTGCTGGCTAATTTGCCAGTGCTGCTAGCCTGATAAGCATGTACATTTAATAAGCTGTTTTTCACTTAGCCGAGTATCACCTCTTGATGAGAGAAGTAATAAACACCTGATGTTTGCTTTCGCAAACTCATTATCCTTTTTAATAACATGTTATAATTCAATCATCCAAAGACTACAGGCTTTAATCCGCTCCTCCCTCGAGGTGTAACTGCTGCGTTACACTCAAACAAATAGATTTTGATTAGATGTGACATGATCCATCACATGCATGAGACAGTCTGCTCCATTTTTTGTTATACACGCCACTTGTTTAATACTCGAGCAAAAATGAAATAAACTCTCTTTTATTTTTGATAGAGAGAGGAAGAAGAAAGGTTGTTCAAATCATACAGTTTGTAGTTGGCCTTTGGTGTTGAAACATTTTGTTTTTTAACTCTTTTCCCACAACTCTGACTTCCCAAATTGCCTCTTTTCTTTTTTTCTTTTTTTGTGGTTTCCCTGTTTTTGCGCCTCTCATTTTTATTTGCTGGAACGCTTCAATGTGTTTGATAACTCCCTCCACCAAGACATCCAACTTCGTGGTATCACATTTCAATTTGTCTCAATGCCCAACAATCCAGCCACTTCACGGCACATTGGCTCAACAAGCCAACAAACACGAAAACAAGAGTTTCCAGCAGACTTTCCTTGTGCAAAAAAAAAAAAAAAAAAAGTTCAATGCCAGCAAAAGTTCTCAATTCAAAAAAACAGCAGGTGTGTCATATCGCTCAGAAGCTGCAAATGGAAAAATGTAATCCGTCTGCATAAAATTGAGCAGGTTTTACACAAGTTCATAATAAATCAGGTTCCTTGCTTTAATATCCTTTTTATAAGATGTTCGATTTTCATTTTACAACATTAGGACGATCCATGGGTTAAACCAGGGGTCCCTGACCACTGGGTTCTATTTGCCAGTCTCACACTCTGCCAACAGTTAATCCCACCCTCACACTCACGTTTCCTTTTACAAGTTATTTTACACTCTACCTTTGTATTCAAACTAATTAACTAACCTGAGACTAATGAATGTAATAATACCGATTAAACATATTTCACTTAATTTAGAAATTCACCTAAATCACTGCTAAGTGTTAAGTGACATTCTTATTCCTTTGTTTGTGAAATTCATTAAAGAAATGCTCAACTTGTTCTGGCAATGGGAGTTGCTCCAGCGTTTTAACGCGCTGACACAATCTCACTCGTCGGACCTTTTCCAATCTTATTCGTCCACTTAGTCAGCTGTTGACCTGCAGAGACGTTTTCAGGAAAGATGCATCAGCACCCTCGGGCTCAGAGGTTTTCTTTTAACAAAGCGAAGCACTGCAGCTTCGGGGCATTACTGAACAAACATATCATGCCGGAGAATAATGTGACTCGGTTCAAAAGAAACACGTCGAGCGTCTCCCACTTCGCAGAGCCGGGAATTGATAAAGGTCATCATGATAATGTATGGAAACGAGCACAACGCTGACAAAGCGAGGCTCGACTGTGACACAAACACAAATATGGCACTTGTGCTTGATTATCAGATGTCACCGGAATAAAATTAACAGTTCTGACAGTGACTAAAATGATATCTAGTAAATGAAGCTGATGTGTGCCTAAAACATACTGTTACAAAAAATGTGTAAAAGGACTACAAAGTCAGTCACTGAATACTTAATAGATCATTGACTTTTACCACACTGAGCAACTGCAGTAGATCCAGCGGCTTGCAAAAGTCTTCATAGCCCTTGACCTTTTCCATATTTGATCACATTACAACCGCAACTAAAAATGTATTTTATTAGAACTGTGACAGACCAACACAGAGTGCTAAATAATTGTGAAATGGAAGGGAAATTGACACACAGTTTCTCTTTTTTTTTTTTTTTTTTTTTTTTTTTTTACAAAAGAAAAGAAAGAAAAGTGTGTCGTGCAAAAAAAGTCATATCCCCTAAAGCAGCACGTTGTGGAGCTTCTGTAAACAGCCATTTCCAATTCACTGCAGAGATTTTCAACTGCTAGAAGGTTTGGACATGCATATGCTTTGATCTAAACCTTCTCATTGTAGCTTTGGTTGTGTGTTTAATGTCGTCGTCCTGCTGGAAGGCGAACTTCCACCCGAGTCTCACGTCTTTTGCAGACTCCCACAGGTTTTCCTCCAAGATTGCCTCGAATTTGCCTCCATCCATCTTCCCATCAGCTCTGACTAGCTTCCCTGTCGCTCCTGAAGAAAAGCATCCCCACAGCATGAAGCTCCCACCGGCATACTCCACAGAGTGGGAGCTGCATTTGTGCCGTTTTCTTTCCATCTCCTCCAGGAAGACCCACGTTTGTGGAGTGCAGGACTGATGTCTGCAGCTCCTCCAGAGTTACCTCGGGCCTCCAGGCCGCCCCTCTGAGCAATGCCCTCCTTGCCCGGCCTGACAGATAACATGGATGGCCATGTCTTAGTAGGTCTGCGGTTGTGCCGTCCTCTTTCCATTTTCAGATGTGCTCTGTGAGATGTTCAAAGTTGATATATATTCATAACTTAACACAGATGGACTCTAGAGGACTTCTGAAGCCACTTGGTTACACTGCATTTTTTGAAGGAGAGTATCAGAGTAAATCGATGCTTCGGCACACAACATTTGGGAGTTTTTTTACTTGTAAGAACAACTGAAAAACCTTGTATCATTTTTTTTTTTTTTTTTTTTTTGCAATTCACAATTATGCAGCTCGTTGTGTTGTAACACTACTGTCTGTGCACATTGTCTGTCCAGGAAAGGACCAAGGGATAAAGCAAAAGTTATCCTGTAAAATTGCAATATATTTCCTCCAGTTAGACAGTCTTCATTAATGACAAGTTATGAATGAGTGACACACGATAAAGAATGATTGCATTTTTAAGATCTCCAAAGCCCAGCCTGGCTAAAAAACTCCCAAAAAATGTGATGAGGCTCATATTAATGAGGCTATTTGCCATTATAAAAGAAAGGTTTGTTATTCTTATGAGCAAATTAGTCTTTTCATGATGGCTTGAGATGACATTTTCACATTTTGTAATCAACAAAGAAGTTGCATGTTGAAGAAAGAACACCCAAAATCCAGGCATTTTCACCAAAAAGGACAAAGTCACAACTGACATTTATGTCTGTGAAGACTCATAAAGTACTTTTGATCCTCAAAACCTAATCAGGTAATCTATGAGTGGAAGACAATGTGCATGCCGAAGTCGATGAAAGTCCCCAAGGTGTTCTGGTGATAGCAAGATTGGAATGGATGGATTAATTGGTGACTTTAAATTGCCCCCCTCAGTGTCAATGTGCAAGGTTGTACGTCTCCGGGGCACAAGAAGATAGAACGACAGATATTCAGTCGGCTCATCACAATAACCAATAATATGCTATCTGAAGACTCCCAGCGTCGCCGTTACCCGATTAGTCTTCTGCAGCTCATCTGCCAGCTGCTGAACCTGCCTGCACAACAGCTCATGATGCTAGCAAAGCTAATCCATAAGGACAATCACGCTCACTTAATTCACTTTAGATGGACCCAATCAAACGGCGTAGACCGGCTCTCTCCGGAGCGAGGAGGTCGCAGGGTGGTTTGTGTAAAACCCATCTGACAGAGTCGTGTCATCTCTTACTGACTCCGAGGCGAGTTCTCGCGCTCACAGTGACTCCACATGCAACCGCAACCTTCAGTCAAAGACTATAATGTCTATAATATTGGCAGGGCAACTGCACTTTAGCAAAAAAAAAAAAAAAAAATGACAGAGAGAGTTAAGAAAGGAAAATGTGTGAAGGTCCAAGTTCAAGAAATTGTTTTTTCATCAAGAGGATAAAAGGAAGTGATTATGGTTAGGAGGCAATAAAATGAGCCTAAATGTCAATGTAGATGAGTCTGAGTGTTCAGTGGCCGAGAAATTAAGAGAGCAATATCAGAATGATTTGTCTCAAGGGGGTAAAGCAGTCCACTCTGAGAAAAACACGTTGCAGTTTGAATCCCTATTGAGGACCGATTACAGCTGATCTACAGGTTTCCATAACTTCAACATCTTATCAAATAGCTGCTAAAGTTTCGAAGCGGCAAGACAGAATAAATCATTTCAACTGCAAGAAAAAAAACAACAACCTGGAATTCAATTCTTTTTCCCAAATGTTTTACAAACAGTGCATAAAATGGATTCCTTCTTCTTTGATTCTAACAAATTAACATTTAACTGACATTTACGGTACAGTTGGTTCAGTGTGTGTATCACTGACATGTCAATATTCAACACATACTCTCAAAATGAATAAAACTATTGGATAAACCCATGTTTGCCATCCTCCCTTAACATGCATAATTAAAAAACAGTCAGAAAATGTGGCTGATTGATTGCAGCCCCAGACCTTTATAGTCGGTCTCTCTCTCTCTCACATGCAGGCGAGCCCGGCCGTCCTTTTACTGGCCACTTGCCCAGGGCTGAACTCCTTTTATGAACACTATGAAACCTGGAGCCCTATTGAGATCTGCACCTTAAACTATGGCTGGCTTGCTCATCTTACAGTCAACATTAAACATTTAGAGGCCGTGTTACATTCCTGCCACTTGGCTGGGCGCAATGCAGTCGACAGGGTTTTTATACAATTTAAAACCAAAATGTCCCTCTGAGAACGTGACAGTGTGTTATGACCTGCTGTAAAGGATTTAATTACTACATTAGCGACAGTAGAGTAGGTGAAAGAGCGGTGCTTTGAAAAGGTTTACTATTAGATTAGTGGTAGATTGAGATCAAAACTGACACAATTCATTTCTCCTGCAGATGTGGCTGAATACATGAGGCTTTACTTTTAGCTTGGTGCAGACTAGGATCGTTTTAATTTTCAATTCCAGAGCAACAACGTTGCCTAGCTGGTCTCAACATTTGCTTCCCTCATACAGCCGACATGCAGAGCAACATACTGTTTGTTCGCAAAGCCGGACGCCTCAAACAATGTGTGACTCCACGCATGGAATCCATGTGGAATCTGTTAAAACTCTGTAAAGTGACATCGTGTTTGTTGCTTAATTAATCAGACACCTACAGTAGCATGAAGCAGCATGATCTACAGTTCAGAGCGTTTATTCCTTGCAAAAACAGAAACGAGGTGTTGCACGTGAAGCGTCTGTATGCCAAAGCTACGAAACACACCTTTAAATTGATTACCCTTTCCTGTTCTAATGAAAAAAAAACACTGCAGAAAAAGGAAAGACATTGAGACTGTGCAGGGATTTTGTGCAGTTAACATTGTTGATGTTCATTTTGTCTCTGGAAAGAATCTAGGTAAAGCTAATTCGTAGCAGATGGAGATGCAATTTGCAACTGTTATTAGGTCTTGAGGCATGCATGACAGGAGTAAACAACACATCTGTCTCACTGCCATAAGGAATAAAACGTGTAAGAATCAGCATCTGCTGACGAATAGGAGCAGTCAAGTGGGAGTATGACCAAACCATAAGATGCTGATTTTCCATAACATATGTATTCCATGTAATAATGAAGTTTTTTTTTTTCTGCTGAAGAAATCAGGGAGGTGGAAAGTGTATAGTCATATCACACAATCAACTCAATGTGGTGCTGCAGATGTAAATACTGCGTTCTCCAGACCATGGCCATGTGGTCAAAACGTATGAAAACACTCTCATACATATCTGGAACCATTAGATAGCACTGTATGACAATGAAAAGCTGCTAAAGGACCACCATAAAACCTCTGTTACTATTGAGCAAGCAAAATCTCATCAAAATCAAAAGGTACATGGGCAGATTTTAAATAAAACTACATAGAATACAGACACAAAGCGGCAGAAAGAGAGGATGTGAAATTTGTGAGGGACAAAAGAAAAAGCATGGGTAAAAAGGAGGCGAGTCAAGGGCTAAAAGCACGACGTCCGGAGCTGGAGGAATAAATTCACAGATGGTTTTAGAACAGCAGCGGCTGGCTGAGGCTTATTGATGGTATAGTTACATCTGGACATGAGAGAAGAAATGCAACATCAGTGTGCCGAATGCATGTTTTCCTCCTCTTCACAATTCCGTTTTTTTTATTTGATAATTGTTACTTTCACTCAGAGGCATTTTATAATCCAGAAAATACATTACTACCAATTTTTACCCAAACTTAATCCTCACATAATCTCACTTCAACTATTCTATGATATACTTTGAGGATTTTATTTTTATCCTGTTCCCAAAAGGAAGACACGTTTCCGTAATGTACATCTGCAGACAGAACTGTTCCAACAATAATAAATGAACACACAAATGTCGTCTCTGCATGTCCTCCCAAATTTATTCTCTCAACTAATGCACAGAAATAAAAATTGGCAGTGAATGAAACAAACAAACAAAAAAAAACCCACACATCCAAGCCAACTCATATCCACTTATAGCATTCCATCTTCCACTTCTCTTCAGCATTTCCTTTACCATTTCCAAAGACAAATACAAGGCACACATGGAGCACAGAACAATAATTAAATCTAAGCCATAAGCAGGCCTGTTTCCGTCTGAGACACCACTAAAGCTGCTGCAACTTGGAGAATAAACAAAACCTGTTGTTCCGTCTCGGATTTGCCGGGGTGGGTCTGGCATTAAACATCACCGCGAAGCCAGGTGATAAAGCAGATGTCTTAGAAGCACTCCGGGCTCTTATCTGACACACAGATATAGGATAGTCGGGTCAACCTCTATCTGCTGCTTAGTTCAGTGGCGCTTTATCAGGGACACGAATGCACGGTGGAGACAAATCCCTTGGTTGGCTTCATAAAGAGATAAAAGTTAGAACTTAAAGGATGGTGCTTATTTGTAGCGCACAGTTGTAAACACAGCATCAATGTTGTTCACAGGGAAATTTTGGGTTTGGTTTACAAATTAATCAAACTTTTCAAGTGCAATAACAGCATGTACGAATGCATGAAAGTCATCATTTTCCCCAACGGAATTATAGAGCAGATCGGCCCCATTAACCCAAATGTATGGAAGAGATAAAAGTCGAACCAGCGACTCAGCTGGACTGAGGATTTCAATCCGACTGTTCAGTGTCAGTTACAAAGGGATGACTTAATTGCTTATTTTAAGGGCTTTAATTCTGATCACTCATTTAACATACCAGACTGCTTGTTTCTCTTTGGGGAATCTTTTTTTTTTTCTTTACAGCCAACATCTAATGTCAGTAAGTAATTAAACATTTAGTCATTTTTGCTTCCAAACGGTCGGAAAAACACTTTCGCTTTTTCTGCCTCCTCATTTCTGTTTGCAAATATCTCTGTTTTCCCTCACTCTTTTTCCCTTTCTGTTCCCCATGTCTGCCCTCTGTTTGTCTTCTCTATCTGATGCACTTTCTATACCCGTCATCCCCGCGCACACACGCCGTCTCTCATGCACTTCACTGTGTGAGCATGTGCGTGTGTGTGTGTGTGTGTGTGTGCGTGGGTGTGTGTGTGCTGCCACTGTCGAAGGGATTGAGAGATTTTTTATTTAATCCTGGAGCCTCCCTCTGTGATTGATGAAAAAACACTACCTGCACTACACACACACACACGCACGCACAGGCGCGCACACACAACAAATAGTTATTAGGGAGATGGATGAAGAGTCTATGCACACTGGGGAGCTTCATGTCAGCTCCTTGACGTGATGAGAAAAGAACAAACAACGGGAAAAAAGTAATACAACTAAACCAAGAGGAAAAAATGTGAGAGGAAAAAAAAAAAAAAAAACAAGGAGTGACTGGAAATTAAATCCGTCCTTGCAGAATATTTATAACTCATGAATATTAATGAATCCTGGATGGTTTGAACTGTAAGATGTGACAAAAGTAACCCCAAAGCCCAACCCTCTGATTTAACACTACTGCGACTATAAGAGTATAAGAAACAGCTTAACACCCAAAGCTCTCTTGTAAGTTGCCGTGATGTAGTTAAGTTATGCCAGAGAGTTTATGCATGTTTGGAGAATTTTAGATTTCGTAAATCAAAGATGTGCAGTAATCCATCCATGCCTCCATCCACCGTTCCTACTTCTGGACCTGCTTCGTCAAAATTGTCGTCCCGAGCTGAGGGTGAAGCGCACCTGTCTCCGGCCTTCGCCTGTGATCCATTGAGCTCATTTAAGAGCCAAAAGGGATTCTGCATTTGAAGTCGTGACCCCTGTAACGTCGGATACGTTAACTCTAAACTTGCAATACATACGTATATTCTGTGTATATTCTGAGCAAATATAACATATCTAAGGCTGAGAACGTTCACGTTGTCCTTCAGTTTGCAAATCGTGTGTGCATCCTAGGCTATAGAAGTCTCATTAAGAATAAGCGCGGCCTGCGTTCGGGGATTTCCATCAATATCTGGCAACCTCCACTGAGTCACTGTATACAGCTGCATGTCAACAAGAACGTCAATACTTTGATTAGAGGATTATGAAAATAGATTCTCACAGTGTACTTGAAGACTTTCAATTAAATGACTAAGGGTGTGCCGACGGGGAATATTGGCAGGACTCGACGGCGAAGGAAAACCCACCTCACGGTACTGAAGATGTCGGAAAACCTTTTGTTTTGACGCCTAAGAAAAATGATGAAGACGGCTGATGGCCCAGTGGTGGAGCTGTTTCTTAGGCCTGCTCCATCAATGACAGTGATCACAATGGACCATTCCAGTGATTCTCCTCTCTCTGTTTTATTTCTTCTTTTTCATATGGAGACATTCATTGAACAACTTTGTGTAGAATAATTAGTATGATAGAATTTGCAATTTGTTTAACCCATTTGTTGACTACTAAATTTCCTGTCTGCTCATATTTGCATAAAAAACTGTAAATGCATAAATGCATAGCAGTTTCACAGGTAATGAGGAAATGTGGTTTGAACTTCAATACTGCATCAACATTTCTTCTCATTAAACTATCAAAATCTCTGCAGTACTTCAGAAATAAAACAACACTGCCTTTTGCAATTAAAGAAGAGAAGCCAAAGAACATCTTTCTCATATATGAAAAAGGGAAAAAGTGTCTGAAAAAACTTCCAGTCGTCTCTGATGCATTTCTACAGACACAATCTGGTTGTTTTTCTATACAACATTAGAAGTGTGATCATACCTTTCACTGACACTGAACAGAAGAGACTGAAGTGGGTAATTGTGCAGCTCTGCGGGTGTCATGCAGAAATACAAAGATGAGCTGATTCGAAAACGTCCATTCAGCTGTCTTTTTTCTTCCTGCTTGTCAGACTTATCCTGGCAGGGAATGGAGCTGATCCCTGCTGACAATGGGCATAATGCTTAGCAAGACCTGAAAAGGTCGCCAGTCAATCACCGGGCCAAAGCGACGACTCGCACACGTCTCCTAAAACACTGTTTCAACACATAATTAGAAAAAAAAAAAAAAAAAGAAAAAAACCTCACAGGGAGAACATGCAAACTTCACCACAGAAAAGCTCCATGTGTACAACTGGATCTACTGACAACTCCATCAACTATGGTGCCTTAATTCTGGAATAAGCCAATTAAAAAATGTAAGAAAACATACAGGAAACTATTGCAAATAGCATGTTTTACAGAAAAACAATCTTATATTCATAGCTACACCTCATCTTCTGAAGAACATCGTACTGGTGGGAGCTGTGAGGAAGAACAAGCGTCCCTCATCTGCCCTAGAGAAAGCCTCTAAAGCAGGGGTGTCCAAAGTCGGTCCTGGAGGGCCGCAGCCCTGCATGTTTTCCACGTCTCCCTGCTTCAACACACCTGCATCTCATGATGATTCATGGCCAAGTCCAGCAGAAAGCCAGATAACGAGCCTCATTGCAATCAGCTGTGTTGAAGCAGGGAAACATGGAAAACATGCAGGGCTGCGGCCCTCCAGGACCGACTTTGGACACCCCTGCTCTAAAGGAATCATAGGTAAGATTTTCATCACGAAGGAAACCTGCTGCTCTCTCATCATGTAGACAATACAGCCGGTGCCTCAACCCAGAACTCACATTTTAGATCTAAGAAGTCAAACGCTCAAACTGTAAGACATGCAATAATATCTTGATAGAGGTCTTTCCACTCTGTTTAATAGCTACAGATCAAAAAGCTTATATTTCATTTATTCAGAACATATCAGCATATTTGTTCGTGAAATTTTCAGAACATCTTTTGAGAGCGGAGTCAGTTACAAGGAGCGGGTGATTCGTCCAGGTGTGTGTCTGGAATGCGTTCACGCTTTGGTTTCACAGTTCATTATCGTTTGTCAAACACATCAAGACAGCAGACGGTTGTTGATCCGCTGACAGGTGAACCCCTGCTGGGCTGCTTTTCACCGCCTCCTAAAATAAATGTGTTTTTGAGATCATGTGGATTTGAGTAATTTGTGAAGATTTTTGCTCTTTCCTACCACTTCAGATGTGCCAATGCTGTAAACTTGTATTGTCTTATTCTGATGAACCATATCTGTGCACGTTGACTGGTCAGTAAATGTCCGTGACCTGCAGCTTGTATTTGATAATATGTGAGACAATCAGGGTATATTATGAATTGAAGCACTGACAAAAAGGTTAAAATGCAATCTAAAAAAAAAACAACCCCGGTTGTGTACTTCATCTCTGCAAACACTGGGACTCATTAAATGAATTTATGGTCGTTCAGTTTGGTATATTGTGGACACACTTCAGTCCAGCTGAGACGAATTGTCTGGATTAAAAAAACCAAAACCTGAAGCAATTAATGAGATCATAATAATGCAACTGCCACATCCAGTTAGCCGCCGAATGTCAGCCTCAGAGAAAGGGCTGTCTCGAGGGTGCTTATCAGGCTGACAGCAAAAACGCCTATTTATTTAAGAGATTTAGTTTGACTACTGAATGACTTTGGGTCGTAATTATTACTTATTGCCGTTTCCACACACGGGTTCACACTCTTTGGTTAAATAAAATATCCAGTAAAACTACTGGCATGCAGATTTTGGAAACCACTAACCACTAATATTAGTTGAAAATATAAATTTCTAAGTCTGGCTGCGGGCTGGGTGGTGCGGTGGAGCAGTGGTCTCATTTTGCTCCTGAACTGAACTTTTTTGACAATCCCAAGGGACGCCTGTTGATGGGGAATTGCAAATTGCCCATAGGAGAGAGTGTGTGTAAGGAGAGTGATTGCATCTTGGACCTGTGATTGACTGTCCATCTACCCAGAGTGCACGCTGCCCTTGGCCCAATGTTAGCCGGAATGGGCTCAAGCCCCTGTGACCCTTGCTTGAAAGGAGAGGGAATGGCGAATGGATGGATGGATTGTTACAGGTAAAAAACTAGAACACAACAATCTCCAAGCCGTATCTTCAGGCAGATCTGCCACCAGGAAATAAGGAAATAACCCACACCCGAGGATAATAAATTTTACAACAAAACATCCACTGCCTTCAGGTCTGACTGAAGCTGCTGCCTTACTTGTCAAAAATAATACATTTTGTTGATCTTTTTTTTTTTATGCATCATTTAATCTGGAATTTCTGATATATTTATTTATGTGTATCCTTTCGGGGGTGAATCATCAATTAAAATAAAGTAGATCCCACATTGTTCTTCCACACACACACACACACACACACACACACAAAGACAGAATCCCATCGCCCATCACCAGCATACCCTTAAATCAATAGGAGCAAGTGAGCAGCGGTGAGCAAATGAAATCCAAAGACCCTGTGCTCTTCTCATTCCCGCATCCATCACAGTGGATGGGCAGCCAGCGGGGTGGAGCCGAGGCACCCATCTGTCATCCCCGCGGTGCTCTCACAAAGTGACACAATGTTGGTCAAGGCCTCAGTCATCCAAGTCAAAGTTGGCTCGGGGCGCCGAACGGTTCGAACCGCACAGCGTTTGAAAGACTGCTGACGCTTGGAGGTCAAGTCTGGCTCCTTTCTGTGTTGATCATTTTTAAGAGTTAAACAGAACACGCCTAAATGACGCAGATTAAGTGTTTTCTCTAGTCAGGATGTTAAAATCCTCCGAACATTAATGCCAACCAGTGAGAACGAGGCTGATAAAACTCTGTTAAGTGCTCACAGTTCCTCCGAGGCACATCTGATTGCGGATTTAACAGACAGCTAAATAAAATCCCCCCCGACACTACGGGAACTCTTTGGTCAGATATTGACAATAAAATAACTTTACTATTTACAACAGCTGTGGTCAGTGAAGGCCTTCCATAAATGTTGAGGTAAAAGGCCTCTGTTTGAGGCAATTTCAACAATCTGCTGGGCTTCATAAACCTGGACACAACAATACATCGGACTGCACTACAGATCTACCTCTGGTTGTGCAACTGTGACAAAGGTCATCTCCTACTCCCTTCTCACTGTACAATATAAGACCATCGCTTTTAAGCCGCAATGAAAAATACCGCCCTGATTGCACATCTTTCATTTGGGATAGGTCAAAATTGCCCAGTGCACTATTTGAACAAATACTTCACCGTCTCTACCTTCGGTTTCTCCAAAGCCCAGCTTGACACAAACATTTGAAACTGAGCAAACTACCCTGGACAAGCAATACATCTTAAAAGAGAGAGGAGGGAGAAAAAAAAAAGGAGTATCAGCAAACTGAGATCTGAGAAAGGCCAAAGCAAAGCAAAGAGAGCAGCTCACATTCACAATATACAGCTTAGGTTATTATACTCTCTGGCCTCCGTGTCACTGTGGGCAATCTGTTCACACACACAGCCCTCGTACACACTTGTTTAAAGTAAACATCAAAATGTTATGATCAGGCATCGAGGCTACAGGAGAGAGAAAAGATAGTGGTTCCACATTTATAAATATATTAGAGCTGGCAGTGAAATATCCTCTGGCATTGCAAGCTGAGACAATAGAGGAGCGTGCTTCTGAAGGAGGGGACGGAGAGAAGAGCTCCTCCACGGAGTGCAGTGATCAGAGCCATCCATCAAGATGTTATTGATTCCCTCATAATACAGCTCATCTATACAAAATGAATTTACCTTGTAAAGTCACATATATATTTCCCTTAAAAAGACAGCAAAGTGTCTGGTGATAAATGTCATCGTTACAGAAAAAGAAATAATGAAATAATTGTGTCACCTTACATGAAAACAAGGAGAGGCGACTTCTCACGCTTTAAATGCGTAACGCGTGTGACTTTTCCACTACGTTGTGTCTGAAGTGTTTTATATTTAATGCAGCACTAGCTATTTATGTCGTTTGTTACAGTATAATATCTCTTACGGTTATGGCCTCTGGAGAAGGTCTCAATCTATCATGTGGCTGTGCACGCTGTACTGTACATCACTCTTCCCGCCTGCTGTGTGAAACCTAACAGGGCCGGCAGGAACGCACACAAACTTTTATGTTTACTTATTCTACTAAAAGAAATTTTGATGGGCTTCATTTCTTGAAATCAAACCGTTTAAGTGAATCATGTTTGCATTTTAGCAGAACAAAACGGACTGGTGCATATCTGTAACGTGCACTCTGCTGCTTCTGAGTCCAGGAGGAGGTTTGTTTTAGAATAAACGTGGATAAACATTCCTGCCAGTAAGGCTTGACCTGTTTGAGGGATCAGCACTGGTTCGGGTTATGACCCTTGACTCATTTCAACTGCTTCTTTTTCCATCTCATTTGCCTAAATGGCGATGTGTCACTCCGCTTGAAACACGCTGACTGTTTCTCAGCTGAGCTGACACATACCAGAGACCTTTCTTTTTTTCTTTTTTTTTTTTCCACCAGCTCAGACAAACTATGCGTGGGAAAACGGGGGGGAAAGAGCTTGTCGTTTTACATATCTATTTTTGCCAGAGAGGCAGGCAGGCAGTCTGGAATGTCAATGTGTGGCTCAGCAGCATCTGAGTGATGTGAGATCACAGTGACGGCTGCACACAGCAGTACAATGAACACACACACACACACACGCACGCCCACACAGACTTTGCCAGTGGGTGAGGTAGTGGGGAGCAGCCGCAGACAGTTCAGATAAGAGTGGGTCACCCAGGTAGCAGAGAGCACGCCATGCAGGCACACATAAATACCGCCTATTTAGACCAATATGTGCTCAGTTACGTCTCGGCTTCGTCATTGAACGGCTTTACTCAAAACATTATCAGGACGACTGTAAATGGAATGCATATTCAATAGATAAGAGATTTCTCAGAGATTTAATGTCCCTGTGCCCTTCAGCCTAATTAACAGACCTGTTCTTCTTCAGGGAGTATCTTTAGATCAGCTGCGGTAAAAAAAAAAAAAAAAGCAGGAATCTGACCAGTGTCAATTCTAGCCAAACACTAAAGTCACCGATAAAGACAATGCTGGCATTTCAAACTGGAGAAAAGGTCACCGCTATCTCCATCTTTCTTATCATTTTCTCTCAGTCCCAATTCAATTAAATCCACGTCGGCTTTATTGGTCTGGCGCACTACAAGGTTGTGTTGCACAAATATTACTGTATTGATTGAGGTACAGTAATATTATGCTGCCATCAAATACTGTTGATGGATGGACGGTGTAATGACACCAACAAAGTTGTTTCCAACAAGTCAATAAAATGTCATCCACACCGCAAAGAGGATGGAGTGCACAATTTACACCGGAGGGTCTGCATAGTTAATGCAGCACACTGCAGATCAAAGGGAAACAGTGTTAAAGGGCCGTTTTAACAACCATCCCAATCCAAAAGCTTTCAAAAATAATATCCCAGAGTGCACTTGGAGGCAGTAATGTGAAGAGACAAGCAATTTTTAAAGAGAAGTAATAAAATATCAGCGTTATCTGAAGTAATACAATAACTATCACTTCAGTCGAGATGTTTCATTTAGTTAATTATACTATCCTCCGTCTGCAGGCATACAGTGTGAGGCACAAACACACCCACAACATAACGCCTCTTGCCTGTTTTCACAGTCTGCTGCTCTTTGTTAAGGAGAGGCTGTCAGTAAAGTGAAGAAGAGAAAGATATCAGGGGGGAAAGGAAGGAGGAGATGAGCGGCAACATCGTCACGAGACAGTAAAACAGAGAAGGCGAGCGGCGGAGGGAGGCTAATGCGGAGCAGCACGGAGCGATGTGTGTGTTGCACCACTTGTGTGTGCTCGAGGGACAAACGTTCTCCCATGAGGATTTGAAAGGTGCGGGAAATACTAAGCAGAGGACAATTTTCAGGGGACGCTTTAGGATAGACATTGAACTTTAAGATAAGCGTCGGGATTACTGAGGGGTTAGGATGGTGGGACGTCTGTGAAGCACGGTGACTGCCGCAGATTAATGGAAAACCTAAAGACCAAGAATGCCAAGAAGGGGGAGCCATGCAATTGAAAACCTACGTCCAAAATATAAAGTGAATTAGTCAAAGGACGTCTGTGTTTCACACTTCTCTTGCCTTTTCAAACACCTTAAAAAAACTATATTCCCATATTTGACATTCGGACCACCAATTGGACCAAAAGAAGCTTCCTTCAGGAGAGAAAAGTCTAACAGGATTTAAAGTTACAAAAAGAAAGGGACTCGGAGGTTTACAACAGGAAATAGATATGACGACAACAGACTGAATAATTTTCTTGGTACGCGCTGGGATGGAGGATGGAGGAGGCGGAGGGTATCTGAAGAGGAGGATCTGCTGTGGTAACTCCTAACGGAAAATATGCTGAACAAAGAAATGGAACCATGAATCTTGTAAAGCTGCTCTTATCAGAAAATGAAACCACAACAACGCTGAAAATTAAGTTAAGCCATCTTTAGAAGAGCCAATAACTCACAGTTTTTAGAGAAATGTAAAGAAGAGCAGAAATGCTTTTCTACAACACGGGGTTGCAAGCCAAGTTTGGATTTTGTTCGGAGAAAGTCGCAGTGCATCAGTTTTCAAAATCATTCAAGATCCTGTTAAAACATACCAACTGCATAAGCTTTTACCAAGAAAGATATATAAGTTGACCCTGTTTCAAGCGCAACTTTAAAGCTAATATGCATTAATGCAATTCAAGCATATTATAGAAGAAGTTGATGCGGCTGTATCCGTGCACGCACTGAGCGAGAGATCAGTCGTTCATAGGGCTGGGAAATCTGAAAATACCATGGACTGCGTCATTATCGGATTCCTTTATTCAAATGCTCATACTCTGGAATTTAATTGACTGATAAAAATCTATAGTTCAAGTGGAGCGCTGTATATCTATATCAAGTAATACATGATACAGAGCGCAATTATCTTGTTAATAGATCGGAAAAAGTCAAACCAGACGCTTGAAAGGCTTTGGAATGTAGACAATGTGTTTTAGTACGAGAGCTAAATGTTAAACATGGCTTAGTGAAAGACATCCTTCTCTCTCTCTCTCTCTCTTTTTTTTTATATTTTAAAGGGTAATCCAAATATCCATTAGTCTGCTTCTAGGCTTGCTCCATTTCCCTTGGCTTTCCGTTGACCATGCTGCAGTCTCCTACCCATGCCGGCCTGTCTGTCTTCCTGGTAACAGTATTAGACGTCTTCGCTCAGCCAAGCTATCTGACTCCAGTCTGTACGGCTTAAACAAGCCTGACTGGAAAAGAGTGCGGACCATACGGGATTGTCTGGCCAGCTCGATCAATTAGAAGAGAGAGAGCAGCGGAGAAAGAGATAGAGAAAGCATGTGGTGAGGTATGGCTTTCAGCATTCTCAGAATTTGTATAAAATGTTAAGTGCATTTCGGAGAGCTTGCCAGACTAAACATCCATCTGAAATGAAACCATATCCCCCTACCAGGAACTACCTCCTGACCCGAAACGCCCCTCCATCAACCTTCCCATACACACTCCAACAACTAGACTGGAGCTAAACAGGAGAGCCGAGGAGCAAACAAGAGGTTTCTGTCCCCGCTTTGCTGTTGTAAAAGAGACAGTGAGGATAAAGTGTTCAGCTCTGGGGGATGAAGCTTTGCCAAGTGACCCCGTATTTTTCTCCTTCACAACTCCGGCTCCATGTTACTCATTCAAGAGAAACACAATAAAAGAAAAGAAACTTTTGAGGTACTGCAACATATTCGAACTGCCACTATCAAAGGTACAATTTCTCATGTCAGTGTGGATCCACAATGTTGGATCTTGCTGTTATGCATATTCTAATGCGTCCATATTGGAGGAATCGGAGCAGCCAGCACGAACTCATGAAGCCTGATTGAACAAACCATCCCTCATACACACGTCAGGATTAGAGTTTAGGATATGCTGACTGAAATAAAATATGCTAATATCTGAAAAGTCCCATATCTCTCTGTCCATCTCACACTTCCCTTGAGACTGAGTGACAGACATACAATGACTGTCAAATTCCTGAACTGATCAAGAACTATCTGACCTTTTGAACACAAACGAGATCCACTTAGTTTGAACATCCAATGCTTGACCTTTACCGAGTAGGACAGTGAAAATTAGGCTTTTATCACTGACAGGGAAAATTGATACCTTTAGGTGCGACACACAAATGTGACAAAAGAAGGTTAATGGTAAATACAGAGTCATTCAGAACCGATCCATGGATCAGAGAAGGTTTCTTCAAGGCCAGCATGAAAAAAATCAGCCCACTTTAAAGTAGATCAATCACGAACATCTTGAGACTGGTCCTAAGTGATGTTCTCAGTATATATTTATTGAAAAAGAAAAAAGAAAGAAAGAAATAAGAAACATAATGAAGGGTGATGGATTTCCAAATAGTAATTACCTCCGCCAGGAGGTTATGGAATCACGTCGGTTTGCTGGTTTATTTGTTAGCAACATTACGGAAAAAGCTATGGACAGATTACAATGGAACTTTGAGGAGAGGTGGGTCTTGGGCTAACTTAGAATCCATTAAATTTTGGTGATGATCCGGATCACTGTCTGGATCCAGGAATTTTTTAAAGGATTCTCTATCATTGAGAGATAGGGCAGTCTTTCACATAGTTGGGCAGGCCCGCCGACAGGCGGCGTGCGGCACGGCCGGGGACTGATTTGACCTGTGGCGGAGGTCTGCGCTCTCTGAGTGCCAAATTCTAGTTTAAGCATATCAAATTACTTTAATTATGTAAATTATTTGGCAGATTTATTAAAGATGTTCTTGTGTGATTGGTTATTGAGGCTTCCTTAACGACAACCAAACACAACTGAACATACCGAGAATCCGCAGCCAGTTTACTGTCACACTCGCACAGTCAAAGGCTTCCAGACACGTTTCCCATTAAGTTAACAAAGCCTCAGGGCAGTCCAATTGTCAAATGCTATGAAGGACCTGAGGGCTCTCTGGTTGACATTTTTGACAGTTCGTGCATGCTAAACAATTCCACAGGATTAAATAGTTACGAAGGGTAATCTTTGTAAAGCTTAATGTTGAATTCATCATGAAAACCTTCTTATTTATTTTCATTCATTTATTCGCTACATAGATGTAATGAATTCCACATAATTTAATGTGAGTTGGGTTTATGTGCTATTTTCTGAATGATATTGCTGTGAAGCTTTTGACATTTACATTTATTACATGTGAGATCCATGCAAAGCTAAGCTCTGCAAATAAACGTCGTCTAAGAATTCACCGTTTTCCCCACAGCCTCGTCAGAAAAGCCGCGTTTTCGTTTGACTGCTGATAATGTATGGTCTACTTAAGCTTGTCACTTAATCGACTCAACCGATCAAACCCGGGGTAAAATGTCACCTTTGTGTTGATCAATCTCCATTTGGAACATTTTCTTTTCCATTTGAAAGTGTCACATTGGATTTTCTTGCGCGACTTGTTCCGCGGCTCACGGCATGCCCACATCCCAACAATACAACAGGTGAAGATTCATTTTCTTTTCCACATCAAAATATGATAACACCTTGTTGTACTACGGACTGGGACAAAATTCTTGGAGCTATTTTGCCCCGTGTGAGTGTATGTGTGTGTGTGTGTGTGTGTGTGTGTCTTCTCTCGGTTTTCTATCTGACCACAGAAAGTGTGACAAATGGATGTGTCAGAGCTTGATGGAGCACTGTGATTGCTCTGCAAGGCACAAAGCTATTACAAGACTATATAGACAGCCCCGAAGAAAAATCCTGTTTCAATCAAACACACATAATCTGGGAGACAAAGAAAGATGTTCAACAGTTGATAGGAAGTGCAAGACACGCTTCCTGTAGTCAAATGCTCCTTCCTTCTGGATTTAAAACTGTTTTGCTTCCTAAGAAATTCTGATGCAAATTTATGTACAATGGTCTGTCAATGTCGAAGAAAAACATCTGAAACAGTTGTGTAGGACATAAATAAGTCGAGTAATACCCTGTAAAGTTGTTTTGACGATGAGGGAAATAAAATGTGCTGTTTTTCAGCTTTGGTTTCTTTTTTTTTTCCTAGAAGAGAGTTACTATAAAGACAGATTTTCACGCACACTGAGTCATTATGACACCTGAGCACAAATTATATTCTGCTAATATGATGATGAAGTAGCAGATGAGAAATCATTTGCTCAGCCATACATCTGGCATCACACAGTGACGCCTCAACAGAACTTTAACAGCCTCGCTGCTCGCCCCGTTCGGCCCACTGACTGTCTGACGTGACCGGGCTACAGTAACTTTTTGGGGCTCTGATCATCACTCCGGCACTGCAGTAAATCCAGAGCTGGAGAACAGCAGAGTTCAGGTTGGGAACGCTGTGGAAATACATCATTGTCACTGTAATATATTTTCTGATGCAAGTCAAGCGAAACAGACGGGAAGTAAACATCCAACTGGAGATAAGGCACTTCAGCTTCGGACAGATTCATTCTAACTGGGTCACCTTGTTGTTCTTTTGGCGTGCGCATAAAGGTAGGTGTGTGTGTGTGTGTGTGTGTGTGTGTGTGTGTGTGTGTGTGTGTGTGTGTGTGTGGAGGTGGGGGTGGGAGAGGGAGACAAAGAGAAGTGTGGCAGTGAAAAGAGAGGCAAGGAGAAATGATCACATTCCAAAATTTAGTTTACAAATTTCAAAGTGCATGTATGCCTGCAGATCAGCCATTCTTACAGGATCCTGACAGTTCCTGATGATCAGGAACTCCGGGTCTCTTCTCCTGCACCGAGAAACTCTGATTTATGCACTTAAATGCAATCAAAAGATAAAACACTGCAAATATTCTCAACATCAACCAAACAATAGTCCCTGTTACTGCCATGAGTAGGACTGAACTTACACAGGATTTAAATAAAGTCCTTGTTCTATTGTATTATTCAGTAATACAACTTTCATATTATCACATCGATTTTGTGAAAGTTTTTATTTTTGGTTGGATGGCCTGATAGACTTCAGGTTTCAGTGGTAAAGGAGCAGTAAGCTACATCATCAGGTCAGGGTGTGATTGTCACCACTAAGGTCCCGTTACATGATGCTTCAAGTGAAAACGCGCTGCTTTTGCACTTGTCTCAGAAAAAAATTCACATTTACACAAAGTACGATCACACAGACATAACTATATAGAATGTGTAATAAAGGATAGTATTGTTCTACACAAGGGGTGAAATCTACAAAAACTTTGCAAAATTGATTCTTGTCTTTCCTTGACGGGAATTTATCAGTAACAGTTTTTCTCAAATGTCTCATTTCTACTTGAGATTTTCTGCTCATGTGTGCTAATGCATGACTGAGTGCTGGAAAAGTGGTTTAACTACATGTCTGTTGCTGCTCGTCTAAAAGCCTATTAAAAAAGGCAATATTTTTTATTTTGGTTTTAACCGTTTGTTGTTAAACTGTCTTCTCTCTCTCTCTCTCTCTCTCTGAGTGTGTATTAACAACGTTTCCTTCCTGTATTTGTCATCTCATCTCATACACAGGCCCTACTCACAGACGAAATTCATTTTTTTCCCCTTTCTGTGCTTTGCCATCAAAACGCAGTGAAGGTGGGGAGGATGGGAGGTGAAGAGGCTGGACAAAGGAACGCTGAGTGGAAAAAAATTCTGGAGACGCACGGAGGGGAAGAGGACAAGAGGGGGAATAAAATGAGATGAAAGGTTATACAAACACAAATACCCCGATACAGACAAGGAGGCTCTTATATCACTTTTCAGTCCGTGAAGCGCTCACATAGTGAACAATATTGCTCCGGCAAATGTCAAATACCAATTTCCCAAAACAAAAGCGGCTTCTGAAATCCCGCAAGGATGGTCGCACAAGAACCAGCCACAGGATAATTAAAATTTAATTATTTCTTGAGCAAACATGCAGCTCATAATATCCCACATAAGGTGAGGATGAGGCCACATTTGATTAAATCCAAGTCCATTGTTGTATTTGTTAGTTTTTCTGTCCCAAAGAGCACTGAGCGAAGGCAGAGAGACAGTCGTTTTTGGCAGTCCTGGTTTATTACTGGAAAGCAGGATGAGCAATAAAGCTACACATGTCCACTGGGATGAACACTCCATTTGGCTAACGCAGACTGAAATGTTTTATATAAGCTTATGCTATGAACACAATTTTTCATGAGACGCTCGTCCTGCTTTCTCATATTTCAGTCACATTAAATTGAGTTACTCTAATTTTTTTTTCTCATTTTAAAAGCCCACCCCCTGATAAGTCCAGTGTTTGTTTATATTGTATTAGAAAAAAGCCCCTGTCTCCTAAATGTTCCAACGCTGACTGCAGATCACCGAACTTCATGTTTTTGAGCCACGCAACCACATTTTTCAAGATACAAAATAGAAATGTCACCAATTCCCATTTCCATGATGGATCAATTAACCAGTTGCCAAATGTTTATTTGTTTTGAGAAGAGATTTTCATCCTGCACATTTAGCATGTGTTCTCCTGTAAATGGTAAACGCATGTCGAATTCCCTTTATGAAGCTCATCTCCACAGCTTCAGCAGTCTGAAATGTTTCACACTGTTAGTCGTAGCCGCTCGTTCACAGCCTCAGCAATGATAACCGACCTCCGCTGCGGAGAATCTGTGGCTCAGTGTCTTGTTAAAGGACACTTTAACACACAGATGTTGTGTGTTGGGGAACTGCCAAACCCTGCGATTGGAAGATGACCCGCTTCACACACCGAGCCACAAGCTGCCCAAACCACTGTGTGAAATGTGACACAAAAAAATATGTTCTGCCGTCGACACTCTTCACACCAGTACGTGGCTGGAAAGCTATTTATCTTTAAACACAGAATTTTCAGTTTGAAAGGGATATAGAAAGAGAGGAAGGAGTGGAATTCAGCTCACAAACTGTGTAACTTAATTCGTTTCCTCAAAAGTCGACGCTCCTTCAGCAGTCATGACTGACAGCATCCAATGTTTCATTCATGTCATTTCCAGTTGATCAAAGAGCCTCGTTGCATTTTTTTCACTGAAAGTCATCAATGTCATTTACGTAATTGTAGAAATGTGGTGTTCTCTTTTATTAACAGATTGACTACAATCCATAGAACTAAAGTTCAATCACAAAATTATTTTGTAGTTAGCTTTTTTAATACTAGACCAGAGAGGGTTTTTATTCATTTTATTTTGACTGAATGTATATCTGGCAACATTTCACAACTTCCATTGTTCTAAACTACCTCTAAGAAGAACCACACCGTCCTTTCCTTCCTCAGCTCCTCCTGCTTCCTGCATTCAGCTCCTGTCTTCTGCTCGGCACTAATAATCTCCTCGCTCGTCCCCCCTCCTCTGTTTTTCCATTTGCATCTCTTCCGTGCTTCCCGCCTGCTCCCTCTCTTTCACTAACTCAACTCCGCTGTATTCCTCACACGGTGAGGGTTAGCCCAAAAAGCTGTCAGGATATGTTCCGCTGTCAGCGAGATGCCGAGTGGGAGCGCATTAGATATTGGCCTCAGTGTGTCCCTGACAAGAAACAAGCCAATTAAGGAATCCCCCAGCACTGCTTAAGCCCGGTTATGGCAGAGGTCCCTGAGACGAACACTGGTGTGCTAAATCATCATACCTTTTTTATATTAGAGCCTCCATGGGGAGAAGTGGAGTGATTCTGGATTATTCCCTTTTTTATTTTTTTTATTTTTTTTTCCGACTCGCTGAGCTGCCGGCCATCACTCAGCAGCACACCTCAGAGAAAGTTTGTCTGAGCTATGAAGGACACCGACATACAGATTTCCCCTCTCTTTTCTTCCCTCTGTTGTTCAGGCTCACTCTCAAGGCTAATAGTATTAGGGATGGAGGAAGTGCTTTGAGATAAGCCTTGGGTCGCACAGTTGCAATCAATTACTGTGGTTAAATATTGCAATAAAAAAGATTAAGGATTAGGAGTGTGGGGAAGTAAAGAGGCTTGAAAGGGTGTACAAGTGTATTCATGAGTGTCATCTTAGTCATTCTGTGTTAGACCCAATCCTCCCCAAACAGCATTTTCCTTTGTGTCCTTTCTCTTCTCAGCTCTCTTTCCTCCAACATCCTGCAAAGTCAAAACCTCAATCTGATGGCAAACCTCGATTTTCCCCCAAAACTTTCCCTGAACTGCCAGAACAATGCCTTTAGAGGACTTTAGGTGAATTGTTGAGGGAAAACAATGAATAACTCTTTGTAGAATCTTTGTAACTGTTTCACATCAAGTTCTAGAGGAAAGAAAAATCTCTCTCAGGCCTTCGATGCTCAATGAACATCCAAATTGGCATACAGGAGAGACAGCTCTTGAGGTTTTTCAGGATGTAAGACCGAAGGTCAACAATCAGCACTTGAACCCTGAGCCTTAAAAGACGGTCTCCGATGGTTTGATATTTCAAACAGACAAACTCATCTCACTTAACAGTATCTTTCTTTAGTACTCGACAACCTTGATCTGGAAGTCAGTTTGTTCTCTTCAGCTCATATTGTAATGAAATAAATGCATTTACTGTGTCTCTAACTGGCACGTTACTGTTCATGCTTCACAGATGCAATACGTTTTATGAATCTGAGACTGCAGGCTCTGTAGGACTTCACAGTGGATGTGGGGAAGATGTGCACAGCCTTAGTGAAGAGCCTTGTTTTCATATCTGCTCTGATTAGTATCAGCCTGATGATAACAGCTATGCTGTTCAGTTAGCACAGGAATGTCAGTCTGGTTAATTAAAAAAAAAAAAAAAAAAAAAAAAAATATATATATATATATATATATATATGTATATTTATATATATACACATACATATGTAAATGCAACATTTTTAAAAGTGGACTTATATTGTGAAAAGCATAAGACACACCTGTGTGATAATCCTCCTGTCTAATCAGAAACTTTATCCGCTATACACCTGTGAGGTGGATGGATTATGTTTGCAAAGAAGAATCGCTCACTACTTTTGTGTCTAAGTGGTATTAGATCTTTAGGAGCAAATAAAAAGGTGCTGTATTTATATTTTTGTTCAGCATATTCCTTTAGGCTCCTCGGTATATGGACACCATCATATATTCAATAGAGAGACAAATGTCAGATTTTGGATCTATCACCAGCGGATGTTGAAAAGATGGAAATAAATGCAACTGAAATGATGGTTTTGTCACAACTTGCTTTTTGCAGCCATTACACAATGCGACAGTGGAAACAGATTTATATTCCCAAAACACGAGTGATACAAGTGCATACAGAGTCGGGCTGAAATGTCTTGCTCTGAGTTTAAATCTTGTGTGGAGCTGAGGTCAGCCTAGGATTTGACTGAGCAGCGTTCCTGCAGCAGTGAAACAATGTGCCGGATTTCTGCTCCTCACTTACATAACACTGTTTATTCCCCCCCAGTAGATATGACTTATTGCATCCTTGGGATCTTTGAGAATAGATAAAAATAGGATTACTCGCTCCCGTTGATGATGGACAACTACGACTCTTTGTGTTGGAACCTGCTTTCTCCCAGTTAGCGTCGCAGTGTTAATGAGCAGAAACAAAAGGCAACATTAGGCATTCTTAATCCCTTGAAGCTGTTTCGTGTAATTTAATAAATGAGCTGTGCCAATCAGCGCCCCCCCTCCAACAAGCACACACACAAACACACATGGACACGAGCGAGCGCCACCGCTGGGAAATGACTCATGCATATTTCAGCACAGTGTCTGCCCATTCTGAGGAGAGCTTATTGTGGCTGCATGCAGACGCCAAATCAGCCCTCTTTCCCTTCTCCTCTCTCGGTCTTTCTCTCTCATTTACCCCTGTGACACCCTGTTCTTTATCACTATTCAGCTTTTCAGAACATGCAGAGCAAAACCCTGGGAATAGAGACACATCTCCGCCACATGGAAATCTCCCAAAAAAAAATTTTGGTTTCCACTGACCCATGTGTCTTTTATATTTTCAAACACACATATTTATTAAATTATGCAGGGAAAAAAAAATAAAGTTTGCAGAGTCAACATCCTTGAAAGACGTGGCACTGATCAATTTGGGTTCAATATGCACAAATCTAATGAGAAAAACCTTCGAGGGTGAATGTGTTTTCTAACCCAGAGGATATTCCAACATTCTAGTCATTAACAAACATAACAACAACCCTCCTCGGATGGTTTTCCCTCGCGGGGTGGCTGACACAGGTCTATTTACTTTCTGAGTAGAAGAGGTATAAAATAATCAAAGGACACCTTGGTACTGAAGGCTTTGCATGACCAACACGCATGTTCATGTTTGCAATGAATAAACATCTGTTCGCAGCTGTCTGACGCCGCTGGAGATGCTCTGGATGTGGACCGACCGGGGCATGCAATCTAGGGATGAGTGGAAACCAACCACAATTAAGTAGCTGGAGTGTCTCAGAGTTTCCCTGTAATTTTGATTTTAATTAAAAGTATTCCCAGACAACTGTGATAATCACACACAAGTGTGACCATGTGAAGATTTTATAGTCAAGCATTGCTGATGAACTCTCAGCAGCTACATTTTAGGCGCAACATTTGACTAGAACTAAAGCCTCACGTAAACAGGTAAGAATGAACACATAAATGCAAAGGAAAGCGGTGACACCGGTTTATGGGTTCTCTCTGAGATTAAGAATCATGACTGTTGAAATTTTGGAAGAACACACGAAGAGAGAAAGGCACAATATTCTCTAGCACCCCCTTCAGGTCAGCTTGGGAGGGACAGTTTTTTCCAGTGACCAGAATAAAGCATAAAAAAGAAATATGTAAAAAAAAAAAAAAAAAGATAAATCTATAGTTTTATCTTGCAAAAATCCAACACTGTTCAAATTATTTAAATAATCAATGTAAAGCACTAGAATTGAAAAGAAATATATGCCAAATAGATTTTTCTGGAGCAAAATCATTGACCTGCATTTCATCCATCTTATTCATAGACCACCTCAATTCTTCATAATCAGAGCAGTGAGCTGCTGCTGGAGGACAGATGCCTGGCTCAGGGACCAAAGGCTTGTGGGATTTCAAATGGGAATTCACTTGTTTATATATATTGTTTCACTCACTTCTTTGATAACTGATAAAATTATGCTAATGGTGCTCAGTTAAAATGAACACCGCAGTGCAATCACAGCAGCATTAAAACTTTTCGTCTGTCAGTCAATCAGCTCTCTGCCAATCTTGTCAAACCCGAGACCCCTGGAATGACGCCAACTGTTCTTGTTACCTAAAAAGATATCCCCGAAAAAAAGTAACTGGGGGCTTAAAAATGCAGTCTAATAGTTGCCGTGGCCCTGGGATTCAGTGAGAGTATTTTCAAATCCTTTTCAGTCAAATTGCTCACAGTTTGCATACAATGAACTCAGACTGGAGCTTCTGAAAGGTATCATAATCTCTGATGTCCGTCAGGAACAGATCTGCCTGGAAGCCCACCTGGGAGTCAGTAAGAAAGAGATGATCTCAGTTTCACTCCTATATGTGCCTGAAAATCTCACATTTGAAAGTTTTTGGGGGCTTTTTTTTCTGTCACGGTTTCATCCTTGGACAAATTTCCGGCATCTTCTAAACCTGCTCACACATGGCTGAATCCAACAATTCACCTACCTACCCCCTGTACGTTTTTGGTTGTTGGCAGGATGGAAATGATCACCGTGTGAACACAGCTCAACGCAGACAGACCCCTTCCCACAACTGAACTTACATCCACGGCGTGGACAGGATCTGTTAATGAGATTTTTTTTTTTTTTTTGTTCTGATGGTCGTTAATCAAACTGTAAAAACTACTTCTGACACCACTCTAAAAGGCCTGCGGACCACCGCCCTGTACGGCCACACAGCCACTCGCCATCCTCTTGTTACAGGAGGTATTTACAAGCATTTGATAAAAAACTCCTCCATAAATATGGCCCTCTACTTCACCTTCAATTTTATATCATACGGACAGCTCTATTCCCAAAAAACCCATCATCGGGTAATCATTTCAGAGCAGTTACTGCATATGAAATTATTTTAAGATGAGCATTGGCCAGGACTGACTGACAGCGGGTTATATCCAGAGCTTGGACCACTGTGGGACTCTGATAGGCAGCTACATGGTGTGCTGCTGTATCGGCCTGATACCGGGCTGTGTCTAATATGGTGGAGATTGACTTGCTCTTGCCGGCTGCCAGGTAGTGAGGAGGATTTAAACAATTTTACCTCCCCAGATCTTCACACCTTCCCTCAGGCCCTCTCACCTCGATGCCTTAAATATTAATGGTAAATTGGAGGATAGAGGATGAGTGAGGAGGGGGGGAGGACTGACAGCTTCATCATGGAGGCAGCAGCCTCCCTCCCTCCTCTTTTTTAACGCTGAGGGCGGCTGTCACCACGACCTACATGATGTAATCACCTCCATAACCCTGATACGGGCCCCGGGAGCCATGCGAGGGGAGACGGCGAGAAAGAGAAGGTTGTAGGGGAGAACTTTGGAGTCCTCCAAGCTTCAGATTATTGAAAGTCAAAACAACACAAAAGGCTTTTTTTTTCTTCTTTTATTTACTTTTTGAATATACATTAAAAAATCATAAACATAAATATATTTACAGATACGAATCTAAGAAAGACAAGTGTGCTGCTGCAGGCTCCACGTTGGCTGGAGCTGTAAACATGCTTGATAATCTACGTTTACATTACGCCCCCCGATACGACCGGGTACCTGCCTGCTTTGTACACAGCTCTGTGTTCACTGTTAGTTAAGATTAGCTTCATGTCCATGACGCCCCGGTCTGGATAAAGCAGATAAGAGATGCGTAGATGGAAGAAAGAAACTACTTAGCCATATGAGTAATGAAAGTTCAAGCCATATCTGAAGCTTTGGTTTTTCCAATCTGTTGCCTTCATACTTTGTTGTAAATACACAATCGTCCGAGCTCCCACTTTCTGCAGTTAAAACTTAAGAGCACAATAATTTAGGATTTTACTGTGGATAGTTGGGCTCAATTTAAAAAAAAAAAAAAAAAAAAAAAAAAGTTCACAACTTCTGAAAGGCTCAAAGTGCCATGAACTGTCACGTCTCCAACTTAATGGACGTAAGACTAAAGCCGGCGGTGGAGTTATAATCAGTCCACCTTCACACTCCATGAGAATACTTTTCAAATTTGTGTTTCAGGGGCTTTTTTGACAGTAGAGAGACGGGAGGCTTTTGATGCAACACGCTGGTTTTGATCTAAAGACATTACAGTTTGTTGTCAGCACATCCATATTTTATGATGCCAATATGCCTTCTGTTTGGCACTTGCTGCTGTTTTCAAAGTTCTGATTTTCAGACAGACAATAAAGTGCCATGGAGCCAGAAGCACTTACTGCCAGAACAAAATGAGATGATCCCTTCTGGATCGCTGACGGACAAAAATACTGAAAAAGTTACAGCGGAGGCAGTATTGCGTGTCTTCTAAGTGAGAGCGATGTTTAACAAAAGATCTTTCAAGTTCTCCTCGGGGTGAAAAACGGGGGGATGGATGACGGTAAGATGACAGTGAAATTTCAATTTTAACAACATTAACAAGTAAAAAACACCGCCACACCGAAAGCCAGGAAGTGAAGTGAACAGAACAAAATGAATAATGTGAATATATGATTGCTGAGCCCGTTTCATGAATGAATCAAAGGCCGTTCATGTTAACAAAACAGTGGAGAGTAAAAGTGAAGGCAATAATCAATAGCAGAGTTGCCCTTCTTACCCCATTTATTGGATACGTCTTCCATCCCAGCTCCCCGAGCACAGACGTCGTATCCAACAGCACAACTAAAATGAGGAAAAATGGGGAGAAATGCAACCATTAGCAATCTGACAAGGCAGAGACGGCCCTGCGTTCACACCGCAAATTGAAATATTCATAAACATGTTCATCTAGACAGTTTTCGCATTAACAAAAAATTTCTTTCTCGGAGAAATATTTATGAGCGCGGCGGCACATTACAGTGGGAGCAACATTTTTTGCCACTTGCGATGCAATTTGTGGACTGATGGATTGTGGTCAGATTGCCGTCAACAGTTCATCCTTTCCTCTGCCATCTCCGGCTTTACCGCAATCCAACAACAGTCCGCTCTTCCGCGGGCCGTGACGGAGACTTTGTGCGGGACATAAACGGTGATGTATTTGTCATCAAACCCCCCTCGGTGCCGTGGAAATATGGGACTCATTGCACAAAATTTCAATCAAGATGCTGGTTTTGTTCCACGTAAATTAAAGGGCCGCTGTGATATATGGTGACATCCATCTCGCTGCGATATTATATCATTCACTTGAGTCTAACCTTCAAGTGGCGTTAAAAAGAAGGAGGTTGCTATTCTTGTCAATATTTTGTCTTGCTCTCAAGGACAGTACGTTTAATAATTCAGGAAGAAAGCGGCTCTCCCAGTGCCGAGTGATTTACAGTGGAAAGGAGCAGGTGCAACTCCCTGAATTCAGCCTCAGTGGGACGCCAACATAACAGCATATGTCTGAGGAAACGCTCTTATACGCTACTTTCAAACACTGCCCACACTTGTGACAATATTATAGTACAGACAGGAAAACCGACAGATGTCCTGATACATAAAAAAAAATACAAAAAACATAAATATTAGATGGAGAGCATTTGACAATACAGTTACAGTATGTCCTAATTAAGTGTGTCGCTTCGTGGAGGAGGTAGAGAGGGAGGAAAAACAGTGAGAATGATTGCTGCCAGAAAAACAACACTACACTCAAGAGGCTCATTTAAAACTATTCATGTCTCTCTCACACAGTGAGTCATCATTGTTGAAAGTGATTACCGGGACCAAAAAGAAAGCGAGAGAGAGAGAAAAAAAAAAAAAATCTTTTAACTTTTTCCTTGAAGATCCATTCGCGCACATCTTTATGGCCAGAGCGTGGCTCATCCATGATCGATACTGACACAGATTTCTGACAAATCACAGCGTCTTTTCCATTGGAATGAGGACTGAATTTTAAGTGTCAGTCAGCGGTGAGTGTCCACTCCGAGCTCTCTAAGTGGTCCTTGGGGGGCTCATTAAGCCGGCACACATCACTATCAGTGACATTTTTGCCTGAATAAATCTCCATTAACATCATTACTGCGGGATAGTTATTACAGCCAAATGTACATCAAAAGAAACAATTTCGTCGCTATGATATTGTGATTGTGGTCATTAGCAAATTACAAAGTCAAATCTGTATATTTGTTCAGGCGTGAGAAGGAGGGAAACACTTTAATCTGTTTCTTTGTTATGAGGCAGAACACATTTAATCGAGCAAGACGTCGTCCTCGCAGCTGCTCGCGACCGCACGTGTGTCATGCCCAACTTTAAATGCCCTTCAGCTTCCTCTCACCTCAAAGAGAATCTAAATGGTGCACATCCGCGTGACACATTGTAGCATCTGTTTAGTATCGAGCTCAATGGGTACATCGCAACGCGGCGCTGAGAGAAAGCCCCACAGGATCAGCTCCGCGAGAACCGAGAGTCAATATTCAAGCAGGAAAACACAACTGAACACTTTATCCCGAGAGTCAGCATGCTTGCTAACTTGTACTCTTATTTCCTTCCGTAATTAATAACTGTATCATGATGGCAGTCGTACAACACATAATTAAATTGTTACAAACTGGTAATCTTTTGATTCCAGTCAGTTCGCCTGATTAAACCATTTAACTTGAAAATAAACAATGAAGAATCACATTTGAGCAAAGTTTTATGCACATAAAAAGAAAGCAAATTTTCAAACACATGCGCAATGCTTTCGGAAAATCATGTTCGGAGTCCTTTTTCTGCAAAAAAGTTGAGTTTAGAGTGATGTTTAAAAACTTTTTGACAAAAAGACATGAGAAATATGCCAAATATTGAGTTTTTATTTCAGCATAGAAATGCTGAAACCCATGTGATCTGGGTTTATTTGTTATCTTCCAACATATTTCATCATATGTAAATGGTAACACTTGTTTGAAATAACTTTACAGTATTAAAATACCTTTACATATGGTATATGTGTATTATTTTAATGAATATTCCATAATGAGATGAACCAAGGCTGTTAAAACTGCACAAGCTTTGTCTCCATGTAAAGTAGTAGTTTTCGGTTAAATGCCAGTCTTCGTTTTTTCCACATTATATAATACAGCTGTTGGGCTTCTTTCACAACAAAAAGTATCTTTTTGACACTGTCTAGTGCTCCAGTTAACCGATTTTAATTTGAAACAATGGGTTTTAATATAAATGTAATTTCTCTTTTTCTTTTTTCATCATGATTTTCTCTAAAAAATAATAAAAGACACTTAATAAGGGAAAAACTACTATCTCGATAGAAGACGCCAACTTTATGAACCAGATTAATACCGTACTTTTTCTTCTTTCACATATGAAGTGCTTTTAACATTTCTCAGCAAGACGGGAAACAAAGTGTGTGTGTTTCTCATTTCATTCAAAGAGCCGTTCTCCATAGAACAAATGATATCGCTCACTTCCAATCTCATATGTGCGATTTCTCATTACAGATATCAGCAGTGCCATTCCACATTCAATATCTGTTTAACTTTCATTCCAACTTGTCACAAAATAGATGACTTCAATTACAGCTTTGACAAGGAAAGGACGTACACAATTGTCATTTTCAAACAAGAATCCTCAAATGAGACTTTTTTTTGCTTTAGAACACCGACATTCACTGTGCTGCTAGTTTTTCCCCAAGGAGAAAAAAGCGAACCAAAAAACAACATATGCAACAAGATGTTAAAATGATAAACTATAGAGATTACAGAGGAAGGACATCTTTAGAAACACAGATTGTAAGTCTGATTTCTAAATGACCCTTTCATTAAAGCATGAACTGCATCTAATGATGAGCATTACACCATCATCTTTACAGTAAGGATCAGAGAATTAGCTTCCTGCAGCAGCCAAAGTGCTTCATGATTCCTGTTGTGCTACAGACACCTGGAATTAAGTGCAGAAAATGGACATTGATTTATATAAAAAATGTGGCGGATTATTCTATCGATTGACCATCCTGTCCAGCGCAGCAAGGAGAGACTTCACGCTGATCCTTTCATCTCCCCGTCCCATCCTCTCTGCCCTGCTGGCTTAGTTTAATATTTCCTCTATTGGCTGGTGTTGGATGAGCTCCAGAATCGCTGTATGCCTTCCTCTGCCTTCCTACCAGCGCCCGGCCTGCGCCACGTCGGAGTCGGTGCCAGGCTGTGGGGGGGGGGGGGGGGGTGAGCTGGCACTGCCGTCGGTGTTAATGGACGCCATTAGGCTACTGTGGGTAGGTGAGCGGCACCGCTCCCGGAGAACGGCCTAATTGCCGAGAGTTGGCCGTGCGGCGCTCTGCAGCCGGCTAATTCACACCTCGCTTCACCATATATAAAGAACAGCTGATAGGCATTACCGTGGGAGTCGGAGTCAATGAATTCAGCTGATAATACGACACTGATGGGTAAAAAAAAAAAAAAAAAGATGCGTTCCTACAATTAGACGTGTTCAAGCTCAATAGAAGGGTTTGAGGAGCTGATTTCCTGATTCTTGTGAGTGAGATCGACTGTAAATAAAGGTGCGACACCACTGAGATTAAATGTTTGTTTAGAGACAAAAAAACTGCTGATAAATGGAACGCCTCTGCTGTCACCGTTTCCAGCCGTCAGAATAACAGCTCCGGGTGTGACGGTGCCAAAGCAGCAGAGTTCCCGGAGAATCAGCGAACTTAAGCGGCCTGCTTTGTGTTACAGCGACCTGCTGCACAAACTGTTACTTTAGCTTTCTGTTTCATCAAAAATACAATGAAAAAATGGACGGCTTTACGAGACAAAATGCGGTGACATTGTCAGATAACATCAGTGTGGAACGGATGTGTGGTCGCAGTTTTAGTTGACACATTGCTTCATATCTCTTGAACATGCAAAAAAAAAAAAAATCCGGCACGCACTTTTTCTATCCAGTCCATCTATCCTTCCTTTGTGTTTCTCACCAAGTCTGAACCATTCTGTATAGAGTTATCTTCCAGCAAGGCACCCACAGCCCCTGCCTGGAGCGGAGGGTCCTTTGGGACTTCCACTGGGAGGCTATAAATAGAACATGAGCAGGCCAACTCATAAATATATGGAGCTCCAGTGGAATGATGACATCTCTTGTCTGGCCTACGGCTTTCACAGGCCACACAAACACCCAAAATAGCTGCAGCCCCAATAATACAGCCCAAAAAGCCGCCTGTTTGAGGGTTACTTCATGTAAATTACAAGTGGGAGCAGTGTGAGGATCCAGCGATGCTGGCTGTTGACGAGCGTGAACATCCTTGACTCTAAATGCGAAGCAAGGAAAAGGAGACGCTACTGTGAGGATGACGGCACCGCTGATGTCTTTTTTTTTTAGTTGAAGGACTTTCTAAAAACTGGTGTGAACTCGGAGGCAGACAAGCAGCTGTTAGAAAAAAAAAGACAACATTTCATAATCAAACCTTCAAAATGTAAACAAGAACACTTGATTAGCGCTGACTTGTGGCAATTTGCTTTGCTGAGTTCTTCTTTTTTTTTTTCCAGGGTTGTCATTTAGCAGTGTAAACAAAGTGCAATGCGTTCCACAGACGACAAGATGATTTGGTGTGAAATGGAAAACTATCCATAACAGAGGCAGCCTGACAGGCATGACAGCCACCTCTCTGCACTCCGCCGCCATCAGACGCTCGCCGCCGCCGCGACGCGCGGCCGCAGCGCAAACCTCCGAATGTGGCTGATTAGATCTGATAATAACTGTAAGTGTGTTTGAACGGCAGATTAGCGGAGGGAATTAATGCCAGTGGGTTCAAGCTAGGTCGGGTACGAGAGCTGCGCCGTTGGCCGCGTTGCAGTCGTTCCAACGGGAGTTGTCTCGGCGGGAACTTTCTCGCCATTATCCAATCCACAAGAGCGCGCTGGCGTCAGTGATTAGGGTCCGCCTGCAGAGCGCCGTGGCAGTGTTGTATGAGATAAGCATTAGATTACCTCACGCATGGAGAAAAGCACAATCGGAGATTTTATGTGCCATTTAGCCTCCTGCTTTTATTTCTCATTTAGCTTGGTCCTTGCAGGGACTTCAAAAATATTGCTAAAGTGCTGTAATATCTTTTATTTTGTTACAGCAGTCACGTTTTCAATCTAAAAAGGTTAATCACAAACTATACAAGTACATAGAGATTCTGTCTACTCTTTATTCTGATACTTACTGCAGCCAGAACAGTCTATTAAATAATGTTAACTACTCAATGTCAACAAGGTATTTACTTGCAAAGCTGTTGTGTTCAAAGCCAGTTTCCACACACACACACACACACACACACACACACACACACACACACACACACACACACACACACACACACACACACACACACACACACACACACACACACACACACACACACACACACACACACACACACACACACACACACACTGAAACACCATCAACAATAGAGCTTCAACTTCTCTCAGCAGGACTTCTGGAAGAGACGTGTCACAATACCGCAGACGAATAACACCTCCTTCAACTCAAATTTCAGGTGAGCGCAGACAGAAACTTTTCACTTTCAGTGGAAAAACCTTGAAAACAGCTTTTCACTGTCAGACTCCGAGCGCGCATCGATCTGCGCGCTGAAGGTCAAACCGAAATCCAAAAGAAAGTGAGTCTGACCACAGCAGATTTAAACATTCACCCGCATCCACTGAGTTATATTTGCTAGATAATTCATGAGTGGGAAAGGAGTTATTTTCATCAGGGATAAAATATGAAGTGCCGTGCGCCAGGTGGGCATAATTCTCACATAGAGCACGAGTCAACGATCACGCAGGAATACTTCCGAGGAGGCCAAGCCCCGACAAAATTAACAGTCTGCCGCCTGGAGCCATTTCAATCTCCCTCCAGAACTTTGTGGCGAGTCCCTTTATTACAAACAGTGGCATGTTCTCCACTTAATAGTCGCACGGAGCACAATTAAATATCTAACGTGGGTAAATTTACATGTTACAGACATAAATTCCTCTACCTGTACTAATCTCCAAACTGTCTTGGCTGCCTTTAATAGAATTGGAAACAAAGACACATGGCATAATAACTTCTCTCTCCAAATATTACACTAAGGCAGAGTTGGTGCAGAGTTTACATTTTTGGGGGCTGCTCTAGATTTGTTAGCTGATTGATTTTTCTTAAAAACAATCCACTGGTGACTATCTCTTCCATCTGATAACAGTGATATCAGTGGTGTGTGGGAATCGCAGCCAAAAGACTTTAATCCACCTTCAATAGAAATCGATGCAAACAGCAAAAAACATTTTCCAGCTGTTCCTGAAGAGGGGTGGAAGTACGAAAAACAAACACTAACATTATTTTAATTATTATAGATATGCAGTTGTGCTCATACTTAAGTACAGTATGCAATCATAAGTCATGTAAAATTTTATAAAACTACAACACAGTAATCTTAAGTGTAATCTGTTGACCATTTGTCTGAGAAAAGGTAATTAAAAACGTTTTATACTAGAATACCGAGTCAAGAGTATCACACTAAGAATGCAGTAAAGCTTAAACTATTAAAAACTGTTAAGATTTTATCCATTTTTGAAGTGATTTTGTAGAATGTGCCAATTAAACATTAGTTTGGGATAGCTGATATGTTCTTTATGCACAAGTATTTATAAAACTTGTTCCATCTCTGGTAATAAGTGAGGGTGAACAGTTTTCTACTCTGTTTCGCTGAGTTCTTTCACATATATTTTTACCACAAAAAACCTACACATGCAGTGCTTTCACTTGACTCATCTGTTAGTCTGTTCTTGGCTCTTTTTTTTTTTTAATTATTATTCCATCAGTGTGAAACAGAGACATCATCTCCCACTTTTCTCAGCACAGGCAGAAAAATCCTTCATGGAAATACACAAATCAGTGTAGCAAATGAGATTTGGGAAAGTTAGTTAGAATAAATATCAGAGCTGCCGCCAGCTTCCCAGGTCAGCTGAATAGACGGGGAAATTAATAGGAGTGAAGATAATGGGGGAGATGTTTAGATGGAGAAAACAGGTTTACTCACTTGGCAGCGAGCGAGGACGGCGTTATTAATAACTGTCTGCCGCCCCAGCTGGGTTTGTGTGCGTGGCGGTGGGAGCTACCCCAAGAAGCAGGAAGGCCATTGTTTTTTTATTGTTCTCTCAACAGCTGACATCCCAGCCAATTTTGTCCATGAAATCCCCCATCTTTGAAGTTCTGCTTGTCTCTGCTCAAAAGCACTGATCTACACCCCCTCTGTGTAACGTTATCGAGTTCTGTCCACACACCTCCAATCTAACATGGTGTGTATCTGCCACAAACGGAGGAAAGAAAGTTTCTTCTTTATGGACTGAAAAATGGAAACAGGGTGCAACTTTAGCAATAAAAGCCACATTTACTGACAATTCATACAGCTTTAAATAGAAAAGGAAAAAAAAAAAAGCTGTGAGCCACCATCCACAGCAAGAATCTGATGATTATTTAATGAAATATGAAAACAACAAATTGAGAGGTCACTGCATCTAATGAGTCACTTTTCTTTGTCATCTGGGTTTCTTTTTTTTTCCTCCCCTCCACACTGTGGTGGACAATAACTGCGACTGAGCCACTGAGGTCTCAGAGCAGTCAATATGAAAGACTAAAGTACAGTAGAAAGCAGACATCAGTTCAATCATTCAATCTGTGGCAGAGAAAAAACACACAGCGAGCCTGTAATGTAGCAGCTGTCCGGGAGAACGGGGAGCAGCATCGCTCCTTATTGAACAGAGAGAACAATAAAATCTAACCTGGGGGGGCAGATCCCGCTGCGCTCCTGCACAATCAATAAAACTATTTTAAACCTCACCGATGCAGCAAGTGTGTGCATGTGCGTGCGTGAAGTGTGTGTGTGTGTGTGTGCGTGGATGAAGGAACACACACCTGCTCGCAGCAGACAGTGACAGGACCTGCCGCCGTGCACACAGAAAGGGCATGCGGACCGCGTGCGCAAACAGAGAGAGGCGTGCAGGATTCGCTCATTCCGACGCAGCCGATCACTAATCTGCACTGGACGCACGTGCACACGCCGTCACGGATTGGATTCATCTCGAGCAGCTCGGGACTTTTATTGACAACGCTCCTCAGGTCACACTGCCCTGCGTGTTACGGATGTGCACGTTCACGAGCCTGAAGTCTCAATTTTGGGGTAACCTCCCCTAACTACCCCCTGACTGTGTTACATAGACTGAATAATCAAAGCAGCCTCAGAATCACCATTTCTGCAGCTGAATAGAAAAAGTGTCTTTCCCTTTATTGTCTACCAAATCAAAAAGCACTGAACCGCAGTATGGATTTAATAAACTTTACTCCTCAACCTGAGCTGTGCCATTAAGCGCTCCTATGAAAACAGACAATTAATTTTGGAAACGGGAATGTGGAGTTTAAATAGTTATAAGCAGCTTTTCAAAAACTGCCAACATTTAATTCAATTTGACAATAAGTAGAGTGTGTTTCAAACTTATTGTTTTGGGGGCTCGTGCGTTCCACCAGGTTGAGGTCAACACTGCACAGTAAATTATCTCATGAGCAATAAAGAGAATGCTGAAAAGCACAAGTTGAGTGGAGCAGATGCAAACAGGAGGAGAAACAAGCGCCCCAGAGTGAGGTGAGAGTGGATGCGCCTGCAGGGATGTTTCTTACCTTGGTTGCAGAGGCTGAACCGAGTGAGGACAATTCCCAGAAAGAGTGAAAGGAGGAAAAATCTCTTTCCAAAACTCATGTCTGCTGCAACATCTACCACGATTTGATCTGGGTACTTCTCCCCGAGATGAGAGAAAGAAAAAAAAATAGAGTATAGAATGATTCTGGTCCTCCAGAAATCCCGATCCAGCGCTTTGGTTTGGGTCTTTTTTAGCTGTGATCCCGCTCGGAGAGAGCAGCCGGCCGGCGGGCCATCCTCTCACCTGCTGGCGGCGGCGCGAGCAGCCCTGATCTGGGGGGAAAAGTCAAGATTTCTTCAGAGGAACTGGGTTTTCACGAAAGGCAAGAAACACTTAGCTCCCAACAACTTTGCAAAAAAATGTCCGCGGACTTCAGCCGTCGCTTCACCGCGCGGCGCAGAGACTCAAAGAGAAGCGACGCGGTGCGTCTTCGGAGCGCACGGAGTCGTGACGGACCGGAGGAGGAACCAGGAGGCTCCACAGCGCGCCGCCGCTCTCTGCCGGCTTCCCGACTTCCCGGCTCCCGGTCTGCAGCTGCCAGACGGGGACGGGGGAATGGAGGAATGGCTGGGATGCGGCGGGAGAGCAGCTGAAGCGGGTCTGTGCTTGGAGACTGTGCGCATCTGTGTGCAGGATGCTCGGCACTAGAGGGGGTTAGCTGACAAGGCAATGGCGTGTGTGTGTGTGTCTGTGTTAGAGTGTGTGTGTGCGTTGTCTCCACTGATTCAAAAATCTGCTTTTTTTTTCCACACAGGAAATAGAAATCATTGATTGTGTTCCTTTAATTGTTCAGATTTCAAATTCACTAGGTGTTTTTATGTAAGATAATCGGTTACAACTGACTGTAGAGCTTTTTGTACATTTAAGTTGACTATTAACTTTTGTCAAAGGTAAACAGCTTCATTTGCCCTTGTATTGCTCGTTACTCCATCATCAAAGTCATTAATTCCACTTAGAAATCTCAGCAAATCTGTATATGAGTTAACACTGCAGTGTCACTTTTGTGGATGATCTTTTACAATAAATTTTGTGTTGATGGTTAAAATCAACTGGTGTGATGAATTTATTCATTGATTGAAAAAAATGCATATGTTTAGGGAACACTTATCTATTTTTTGATCTTCCTCCAACACATTGATATGGAAAAGACCACTACTGGATAACATTATAACATTACGGGTGTATGCGTGGAACCCGTGAGGAAAAGTTGGACTTGATGTCATCCGTTCGAGGTTTTTCAGATCACATTTTCACTTGGCAATGACTTCTTATGCCTGGTGGAAATGATTTCCAAGAAAAATTATATTCCTGGACTGAAAGAATATCACAACGCTGGCTGGATCTCATTCCTCGTCAATGTCGCCGGTGTCCTCCCACTCCGCTGTACTTCATGTCATCTTGACCCTCTGAACCTCTGACACTTCCTCCTCTCTGGACTCTTCACTGTCAGCCTGGCGTCTTTCCTCCAGATCGCTGTCATGTTTAAATATGAGGTCCAGATCATCTGCAGGTTCACCCGAAGTCTGAAGGCCATTGTTCTGTCACAGACTGAGCTGAGAGCCTCAGACGTGGAGGGTGTGTGTGTGTGTGTACGTGCGCTCAAAGTCACCTGCATGCAGAGGTGTGAGAAAGGCGAGCTTGAACTTAGTTTTAAACCGGCCATTTTGGAACAGGAAGACAAGTTCCATTAAACAAAAACGTGTAAAATATACAGTATGTTTCTTATACGTCCACGTACCATAATACTGGTGTGGAGCAACCACCTTCTGCTCTGCTTGTCAGTTCAGCAAACTTTATCCCAGTGGAGGCGTCGTTTCAACCATTCACAGCGCAACAGTGAGCTGCTCTGCCTGCCAAGCCGCCAATGTCAGCCAAGATTAGGGAAGGTCTTCCTCTCATCTTCATGGACGTCTCATCGAGTGAGTAAGCAAACCCTCCCCAACCTGACCCGGTTAAACAAAGCCAAGCTGGCTGCCGTGATGAGGCCCAGTCAATCAGGATGTGGGAACAGCTTCCTGTCAGCACGGAGGAGGTAAATACATCAACATCACAATCCGTCACCGCCACTTAGGCTCCGGCCGATCACCAAAAAACGCAGAGGAGCTGACAACTGCCGACTGACTTTGAGAGAACGATATGCAAACGCACTGCAGGACGCGGGGCTGAAGAGGAGAATATATTGACCACAGAAGCTTCTGGTGTCTATTGTAGCTGGAGGGAGATGGCGAGCTCAAACAGAAATGGATCAAGCCATTAATGTCACCGCGCAGATGTATTGCAGCAATAAAGGCGTAGATAAATATTGTGGGGTCTATCAGGAAAACAGAAAGTTAAAAATGCTCCAGACTGTTAGGAGTGTGTGAACTGTCGATGTGCTCCCCAACAGCAAGATGTCTGAAAGCGCTTGAGTTTTTGCTCGAGCTAATTACCATATTTGTCCTATAATTCTGAAATAGCACTCACATTAACTTCTTAAAGGAAGACTTTTGCTTTCGGTGTTTGCAAAGTAACTCGGTTTCCTCTTTCTGAGCTCCCGTACTGCCGCGCCTAAACAGGCAGAACACCATTTTGATGACTTAAATCATCTTTCAAGCTACAGCAAGCAAAACCAGCGACGACACCGATGATAAAAGAGGGCAAAAGAGGTCCTCTACTGCCACCCCTCCTCCCTGCCAATGATTTGGTTTCCTTTGCTGTAATAGTGCTCAATGAGGTATGACTGTAGTGTATAGGGGGCCTAACTGTGAGCTATGATTCCCCCTGTCTGCAGAGAACAAGCTCCGTCCATCTGTACTCATCACAAGCAAAGAGCTGGAACGAGACCACATCAGCACAACTGACAGAGACAATGAGACTTTATAACGCTAATAGGTTCACTAATGTCCTGCTCACAATGAAGTGCCGGGCCACACAGAAGTACTCTGTGGACTGAATCCAAGCTGCTGATTAAAAAAAAAAAAAAAAAAAAAAAAACTTAAAAGGAAAATTTCACCCAAACCCACTGCACCCTGTTATCAGTGGAGAAGTAACCTGCTTTACTGCGGGTCTCACTTCTGAAACTCTTTCAGTTTGCTTGTATTTACCTACATGCAATCATCAAACCGGGGTGTTTATAACAACAACAAAAGGTATCCATAGCAAAAGAAAGAATTAGTGATTCATCTGTGTGTAATGAGCGGCTCTGCTGCGCTGACTTACAAGCTCTGCGCATTGTGAACAGAAGCCCATGACTCAAACTTTCTGGATCACTCTGTGACTGTTGTTCTTTCCTCCTACACGTGAACAAACAGCTAAAAGCAAGTTCAGATCTCCCAGAAATTCAGAAAACGATACAGATTCATATCGAGCAAGGACATGTGGAAGAGGGTGACTTGATCAGTGCTTAGTTCGCTGTGCCTCAAACGACACTGAAAAACTCACAGACTGTGTGATTGGAAGATTGTTTCTTTATTGTTCCAAAGCTTTTTGGCTATGAATCTAATACTAATGGACAGTGGAATGATTTTCCTTGAAACCTGAGTTTTTTTTCGGAACATCCGGTTCAGACGTGAGTGGGAAGGAGTTTGGCTTTGTGAGTTTCTGGTCGACCAGGAGATGACGACGTTTCTGAAACACACTCATCCAACAATTACACGTTCCTTACAAATGTGGCATCATTTAAAAGGGAACATTCACCTCTCCAGTGGTAAATTTAAGGATTTATCGACCTGGGGCGTTTTTACTACAAAGAAACAATCTACGGAAAACAACTCTGCTTAGTTTTGTGCATAATTTATTAGGATTTCATAGACCGTATCTTTGCAACCAAACAGATAATAGAGCTGCCCTCTATAAATAATAGTAATAAAAAATAATACATTGGTTAGGTAAAAAAAAAAAAGTTATCAGCCTTGTAGTTTTGTAAAGAGTGTAATGAAGTTTGCATCGTCTCAAACAGCTCCTGCATTTAAAGAAATTTCAGGCATTGAGTTTGAGTTATATTTCAGGCATTTGAGTTATAGTTTCAGGCATTGGTTTGAGTTATAGTTTCAGCTTTTTAATGACTTTTGCTGTTTGAGGCACCTCCAGCAAGAATAAAAATGTCTGCAAAATATATTTCGTTCAAATCCAAGGACACAGTTTACCCTCTGCTTGTAAAATTGGCTCGTTCTAAAACAGTGAACAAGTGTTGCTTTGTACCAACTGTTGTTGATCAAGTTCGGTTCAAGCAGACGCAGTAATTAAAGCGGCTGTGAAGCTTCGGTGTCTACAAACCAGTTGAAAGCCTAATTCTCTGTATTCATTATTCCCATCAGTGTAGCACTTAAAGAAGAGACAAATCACAACATTTAATCAGTTTGCGGGGATCAAGATGTGATTTATATGCAGCTTTCAAATTCATGCAGCAATGTTTTTAGTGAAGATGCATTATATTGCCTTTTGTTTACAATATATTTTGCATCTAGTCGTCAATATATTTATGGGGCTCTAAGGATTTGGCGTACAACAGCAAACCCATTTTCCTGTTCTTTGTTATTGCGCTGGTCCTGAGGGAGCGCTTGATTATCGATGTGAAGCTTAATTCTGTTTCCTAAGGAGAGGCTGACAATGAACATTTAAAAATCATATAATAAATGGTGGCAGAGGAAAAACAATTCAGAGCTGAATCGTGATTACAGTGTGCTTCACAATCGCTTGCAGCAATTTACAGTCTGCTGTGTCTTCTCAGTTTTTGATTTACATGTGTGTTTGTGTGTGTGTGTGTGAAGTTCTCTGGTCTGGAAGCAAAGGCTCCTGCAGGCTCACAGAGGAGCGTCGTCCTGCACACCATGCAACGCTGTGAAACCTTCATCAGCTTCTACCTGCGGAGTGGTGCCGCAGGTTGGACTGTTTCTGGTGCTCTGTGGTCATTTTGATACGATAACATATTTTCCTTTCAGGTTTATGTGGCACAGCCACTTATTTGGATATCCAGCAAGAGCACAACAACACTATCATTCTTCTATCCACATGATAAATGTCCAATATTTACTTGCTTTATCGCTTTTTTTTAGGTCTTCACCAATTCCTGAGCAAAATATCTGAGTTGGTAGCAGCCAGGTGTTACTATCTTTTGTTTGCTTTTTGGTGCTGAGCAGATAGTGAACAACAACTTTGCAGGAGTTTGTTAAAGGAAAGAGATGCTTACTGCGACCAAAAACCAACACTGCAAGGAAATGAACTGAAAGCGGAGCAGTGAGGGGAGAGCTGGGAGTGACTGTCTCTCCTGACACCGTCTTAAAAATGCTTTTGAAGCGATAGTGCAGCAGGTAAGTGCTATGTTCAGGAGGATATCTGAAGAAGGTTCTCCAGAACACACTCCTTCTTTTAGAGCCACCAGGTAGCATAAAGGTGACAAGTGTATCTCCGGATTGAAGGAGAAAGTCAGAAAGAGGTGCATGCAAGTAAAGAATTGGGGGGTGGATATTCAGCCCGGAATGGATGAGAAACACTGTGTGAGAACTGTATTTGGAATGCTGGCATGATAGCTTCATTCCTCTGTGTAATGTCACAGTTCAGAGGAGCAGAGCCTGACAAGGGCACATTCACTTCCTGCGGCCAGATATTTCTCTAATGTATTCACCTCAAATGAGTGTCGTCACAGTTAAGAGGGAACACGCAGCCCAACCATGATTAAACATATTAAAATAACTCTTGATGTATATTCCATGCAGGCATTTGTTGATTTTAAAGAGAAGGAAGAGCAAAAACTCTGCAGGCATTTTTTTTTTTCCTGAATGACTATCACACCGCGCGCAGACAGACATGCACACGCTTTCACACACTCGAGCTACAGCACTCAGGTTGCCCACCTCCCTGGCTGCTTAATGGGCCGTGGGCCCTAATCTGGATGGCCGCCGCGCTCAGGAGAACGAGCAGAGCAAATAGAGAGAGCAGCTCATCAGCCCGGAGAGCCGGTGTGTCGGTAACCCCAGCTGTTAAAGAGACATCCGCCCATCGTTTAGAGGCGGGGGGAAGAAACGGGACCACTTCACAAGCTGAGGCAATTTTCAGAAACTGACAGCAGTTCCTCATAAACCTCTTTTTCTTCTTTTTTTTTTTTTTTTTTTTTTTTCAACCGCGACAAGAGAGCATCAACACTTCTGTTGGCTCTGTCTCCCGGCTTTATTTATCGTCACCACAAATGTTTATTTTCCTCTAACTGTCGTATTTCTACAGAGCAGAAAAGTGTATATATCCTCCATGGCTAATAACAAAAAAAGGAAGGCACTTCTGTCGTTACAATTTGCAAATGTGCTTCACAGCTGTACAGCAAATAATCTGCCAAATGGTTTTCATTGAAAGGGGAACGTTTCTAATGTGCTCCTCCACTCTCCAGACTTTTGATAAAAAGGAAGGAACAATGTGACAGGCCCTGGAGTGCAGCATGGCACATTGTGTAATTGCATAATATCCCATAATTCCTGGGCATTTTTGTTCACTGAATGAGTTTCAAAAGGTGTCGAGGAACAAATCCATCAGTGTTCTGCATTGTTTCCTCGTGCGGCGGAGGCCGAGTATACTTCTGTCAATCAGTGAGGCACTTGTCCCACAGTGAATGCCTATTAGGCAACAAAAACACCGAGTTGCACTCAACGGTTTATGTTTGCAGCGCAAATACTAAATGGAATCCAAATGGAAATGACAGTGTTGATAATAATCAGGATGGCAATAAGCTTGATTACACCTATCACCCACTGCATCCTTTTCTGGGGGGGATGAGTGTTCCCATTTCTCGTCAGACAGGTTCGGTAATTAAAGTCAGCAGTGATACAAGGTGGCATTCAGCCTCTCGCCAGCTCCTGAAACCTGCCCTCCCCGCCACATCCTCAACCCCAAATTTCCATTAGTAATTGACAAACGGATGGACTAATGGTGTATAAAACGACCCATCCATCACAGTGGCTAAATGGGGTGAGGGAGCACCGTCCTGTCAGATTTGCCATTTTAGAGTCTGGTTCTTCTGACCTCTGGATCAGCTCCGCATTGTTATGCCTGCTGAAAAGTTCAGCTTAAAAGAAACACTGCATTTCTTCTACTATAATTTGTGAGTTTATAGAATTAAAACAAGCTTTTTGCATGCATACATAGCTGAAGATGTAAAAACAAATCAAACAGCACATGGTCAGGTGCAGCTTCTTTATTTTTTCTCCTCTTCCGAACTCCTCGTAACACACCTCGTCCACCATACCCTACACGACCTCTGGACATATTCCCTGTATCCCTGTATCAGTCCAGTTTCAGCAATTCACCAGAAAATCCTTTCAGCTCCCACTGGGCCTCTCCTTTCATACTTTGTGCTCTTCTTTCTGCCAGACTAATTGAAGTTAGCTCTAAAAGGTTGAATGCGAACTGCAGTTCCCTGTTAAAACAGCCAACCTGGTCGTAGTATGTATCGACTCTGAAAACAACTCAATAACACATTTTAGTCAAGTCCATATCTCACTGAGCTGCAACTAGTTTGCAACATTTTCGGCAGTCAGGCCTTGCTGTCTAAAATTACTCAAACGTGACCTTGTGACAATATTAATGACGTGCTCGATATTTCAGTGAAGAGAAAGGCCTGACCCTAAAGGGTGAACCCTCAAAAACAAGCCCCATGCAGCAAGTCAGCTCTACTTTAGTAGTTTAATTGATCAGTTAAATGGAATGCAAAGAAAGAATAACTGCTGGATTCACTTGATTGAAATCAGTGAATTATTTAAACTCCAACTGAGAACATCTCACAGTTCGTAAGAAAACACTTACAATAGAGAGAAAAAAAAAATATCTATCATTATCTTGACAGTTCGTGTTAAATGAAATCACCTAGAGAAAGCGATGGCTTCAATAGCTCTGCATCAGCACTTATTTTCACATATTTGATAGATTCAGAGAGAATTCCGTGTCCTTTAAAGGTGTCTGTCCATCTTCCCATCTTTATTTTATTTTTAGCAAATTTTTAATCACCTGAGGGATTAGAGGGACCCATCCAACTCAATTAAATCAATGCTATGAGCGATATAAGCAATGACAGGGCAAAATCTGCTGTCAGCCATGGCAGCTGCAAGCTCCTGAGAAGGCCATTGGCTGAGAGAGTGCCAAGTCCTAGCTAAAATATGCATGTATGTTTTTTTTTTTTTTTTTCCTGAAGAAGAAGTAGAGGAGCTTGCCTCTGCGTCACTGGCCAGCTGATCCAAGACAGAAATGAGTCATTTTCAAAGTATAAATCTACAAAGTTCAAGGCAATATGAAGGGTTGGTTATATTATTGTATGACTCGGAATTCATTCAACCTCTTGTCACATTCAAGAAATGTGAGCAGCAAGAAACACACACACACACACACACACACACACACACACACACACACACACGCTCAGTCTCGTATTTCTATCCTTGTGGGGACCGTCCATTGACTCCCATTCATGTCTAGCCCCTAACCCTGACCCTTACCCTAACCCTAACCCACACCACAACAAAGCCTAACCCTAAAGAAATGTTTTTGCACTTTTACTTTTTTCAGTAACAACAACATGGTCAAGAAAACACTGTTTCTCCTACTTAGGACCGGAAAAAGGTCCCCACAAGGCACGTCGTTCCACGTTTTGCTATCCTTGTGGGGACATTTGGCCCCAACAAGGATAGAAATACGAGAACACACACACACACACACACACACACACACACACACACACACACACACACACACACACACACACACACACACAAAAGACAGTGCCTTGAGTTATTTATTTAACAAAGAAAATACCAAAGTAAGCCCCATCTTTCAAATGCTGTAACTTCAAATCAAACAACTTTTATCTGCCTGAACAAAGCTGTGGCAAATCGTAATCTAAGCAAAACCCAACTGGTACCATGTTAGCATCCATCCTCCTGTCTGCTTTATCCGGGCTGCAGTCATTACGGGGCTTATCCCGGCCAGCAGCGGGCGAAAGGCAGGTTAAACTCACCACATGTCACTCATCCATCACGGGGGGAACAAAGAAACTGACACACACATGGATACACACACAACTACGGGCAATTTAGAGATACAATTACCCCAGGAAGACGGTTTGTGGCTTGTTTAAGGAAGCTGGGACTCCCACACACGCAGGGGGGGGAAATGAAAACCCCACACAGAGAGGCTCTGCTGGCCTCATGCAAATAATATGGCATTGTCCCTCTGGTACAAACTGTGTGTGTGTGGCTGCTCGCTGATCGGAGGGACAACTGTCATGTGTAGCTTGGGTGTGAAGACACACCGAAGATGAAAGCTGATGACATTTTACCTGTCAACATTAAAATATTCTCTGCTATTCCACTATGTAGATGATTTTTTTTGGTAATGGTCATAAATAAAGTTCCCTCTTCTCTGCTCTAATATAGATCGATCGCCTGCATCAAAGTGTCTTACTCGGGGTTATTTTAAACAGTCTCTCATTAGACTAATGCATCATATATGAGAAAAACAAAGTACTTGTTCGTAACTTAATTGGGAGAAAGATCAGCTTCACACCGCATGAGGTCCTTAAAGCCATTTAAACATGCCACACACCAGGGGACCACAAATTGCGAGAAGCGGCTGGATACCAGAATGACCTCGGATTCGAGACTGATGCTATTAAAACTTGTGAAAGTTTTGAGCTCAAAGGACAGGAAGGAAACTTGGTGCAAAGTGTTCACTAATATAAATGTATGCAGCAGTGAGAGGACACTTAACTTTTGATGAGCAGCACAGGTAACATCAACAAACTCTCCCAAAAAAGTGGCCAAAACAGAGAAGTCATTTTTAAAAATCCAGTGTGGAATATTTCCATTTCAAACACTTTGAATCACCCAGCTGGGAAACAAGTTGTGATAAGAGTCAAAGCGATGAAGGTATCTGCAGTGAAGCCAACTGAAAACAGGGAGCGACGAAACGAAGAGTTTTAAAGGTAATTGTCTGCATTTACTAGTTACTTCTTTTTAAAGAAGTGAAGTTACTTTATTATCTAGTTGAAAAAATAAGTTGTAAATTTAGGTTCGACTTACACAATGTCTCAAGTGAAAATGCTTCACTTATGGGCAGACCTGGACGTTAAATTGCTGTTAGAGGTGATTCATTCATAAAACTAACAAGATCCAGGAGAGCATGGACTGGGAGTCATGCTGTATCGATCTAAATGGAATTAACTTTTCAATGACTTGAGCAGCCCCAAAGCTTATCACACAACAGTGGAGACGACTGCCATGCACTGGCAGCAGTTTCAGCATTTTGCACTGGGGGGGGGATTGAACCTTCAACCTTCAGATTGAAGGATGGTCATGCTTCCAACTGAACCGAAGGGTTTAGGTAACTCAGAGCACCGTTGTCATGTGAAGGAACACCCAAAACACAACAAAAGTTTTCCGTTTTCACATGAAAATGTTGTCATGTGAACAACATGTTGGGACCTCATAAAGTTCAGTTCATACTGCATCGATTAGAAAGAAACAGGTACGTAACTTGGCCTGTTTGAGGAAATAATTTTTTTACATACCTGAATTCGTGAAAGAAATGAATTCTAAACAAATGCCAATGAGAAAAAGCAAAAACAAAAAATAAGCAGAAAAGCTATTATCAGCTTGTGGACAACAACAGGTTCTAATAATAATGTAACCAGAAGTTTAATAGGGGCTTCACAGCTGTGGAAGCAGTCTAATGTTAAGGCTAATAGATGGCAACTCCTCAACTGATTTCAATTTTAAGCCCTGCTGACATTCGTATGAAAAAAATATTGAACTGATGCTTAACAATAAAATGAAAATATTTGTTTTACCAACCTCACATAAATAGGAGGGACCTCACTGGAGGTGTTGGGGACTCCACTGACAGGAATAATTCCCTGCAATTTTAGTCTCAACACACTGAAACAAGACACCTGATGAATTCATAATTACTTCCAAAACGACAAAATGCAAGTGGTTTCGACTGAATAAACATGCAAAAAACTCTCCGGGGGAATATTTCAGAAGAATCGTCACAGGCGCAGCTGATTGTTCTGCTTTAAAACCTAAATTGTTACTACTTTCCATATCCTTTCTGCTCTGTATTGACTGATAAATATGTTGCACTGTAATGGACCAAGAGATGAATGGTAATTTCCCCATTATTCATAATATTATCTAACAAAACTACCACTGACAGAACTGGTATTGATATTGATATTGGTTTCATGTGGCGGCCGCCTGTGGTTAAATCAAACTAATCTGGTTCCTGCTCAGACTCCATCACTCTTTAAACTGACTGACTTTGTCCAGTGGGATTGTCAGAATTTCTGAAACCACTTTTTATCACAAATATTGGTCACGCAAGTGCAACATTCATTAATCGATTAACATTTAATTCTTTGGTCTGAGATGATCTGAGGCTGGCGTTAGAGCAGGATTACAGGTGATACCCCGCTTTGAGCTAAAGTCCACATCGGAAACTCTCCAACCGTCTCACTTTATAGGTTTCACAAAAAAATCCCAGAGCTGTTAAACTACCAGCCGTTCAGTTTTCAATGATCAGCGATAAACTTGCAACTGTCTCTCTTTAGTGGAAGCATAATCATGTTTTGACAAACTGTGCCGAATGTTAACATCTGGAGGGCGGCGGATCACATTTAATCCGTCTGCTGCTTCAGACGTACCGAGACTGTCCATTTCGCCCTTTCGATCTGTTTTCAGGGCGTCTCCTTTCGTACTGAACGAACAAGAGAGCGAATAATTAGCTTAAGCTATTTTCTTCATGCTAGCGGTGCGGCAGCTGACGTGGTAATTGCAGCCTTTCACAGAAGGGGGAAAGTGTACAGAGACGAGTGTCGCTGCTCGGAAAGCTACTGCCTTATTTAAGACCTCTTCACTTGCCTCCAGTCGGGCACTCTGTCACACTATAATCACGTTCACCCAGCTGCGCACATACAAGCGCACACGGACACGCATGCACATTAACGCACGTGCGGCGAGACAATGACTCCAATCAAACTTTTTTTTTCCTTTAATTTCCAGGCTAATTTTGTTGTTTTTGTTGGGAGATGAAGCAGCCAGATCATACAGCATCAGCCACGTTTCAGTTCGACGTCTATTTCAGCCCTCTTCTAACCTTGTGAAGCGCTCTTACGTTTCGGAATAGATCGCAGATAGCGTAGTGCCAGGGACAGTTGCTGAGCCCGAGGCATATTCCTATAATTAGCGCCATAATAGATAACCACAGTCTGTACTCTTCATTTCTCCACACCCTCCGGCTGCGGCGACGAAGCTGTTACCACTTCAATTAGATCAGTAATAACACACAGCAGTCTCCTCAAAACTACTATCCGACATTCCGGGCAACTGTTTATGCTCGATGACGATGGTGATAAAAGCGTGACTTTCCTGAGGATCAATATGATAAAAATGTTGCCGTGTTAGTGCTACTTTTTCCTTTTACTGGTTGAGATAAGTGACATTTAAAAATCAATTTGGAGCTAAAATGGCTTTCATATAATCCAGGATATGTGCAATCCGGAGAGAGGAGGGACAGTGTAAAAGTCACCCTGCCATTTGTGGGGCTCTCTAACTCAGACTGACACGTTTGTCAAACAATCAGACACAGTCGCTCAGTCGGATCCCTCCAGTCATCAGAAAGAGCAGTTCACTCAAGTGATGGCTTTGATTTGTTCCAGAGCAGCAGGCTTCCTCCGCTGCAACACATTTTAGAGATAAAACAGCAAGCGTGCCCCCCTTAAGAGCAGCCAGTATGCAAACTTGACCTTTTCTCCTGACAAAATTGATTAATTGGAGGTCTGCATGGATGGGTTTGATGAGCGCCCCCCCAAAAAGAATCCTACATTTGTGATGGTCGGCATTTACTTTTTAAAGACCCGTCAGACTTCCTGATTTAATCATGCATAATGTATATCACACATAGGGATATACTCAGCATATAGAAAGAAGAAGAAACTCATTCTTAAAGTTGGTCAGGATGGAACACAAGGTCAAATTAGGGAAAATATTCATGCTGCAGTCCAGTTTATCAGAATGCTCCATCATCAGGTATTTCCGGGCACCTGTATTTTCTGAGCCAGACGGAGACTTGACGGAAACGGCTTCATCACCGGCAGACTGAAGCCGTGCGGCGCCGCGCTCCTCCAAAACTCGGCACAATCACACAAAGAAGTTTCGACCGACTGAGAGGAGGGAGCAGCTCTCTCTGCTCAAAACCAGGGATTTCCAGTTTGTTGACCCTAAGAAGCCCCTTCTGCTGAGTCTGGTCTGCCGCTCCACTGGGCGGCTGCCGCCATGAGGCAGCAAGCATCCGCATCAGATTCATTGTGAGATATTACATTCTCACGACTGAATTTAAAATAATAAAGAAGAAATTTCACTTCAAATATACCTTCTAGTTTTAGGCTGAAAGTTCTGTCATTTTTTTAAAATGTTTACATGGTTGTTGTTTTTTGTGTGGCTCTTGTTAATTATTAAAAAAAAATAAATTTGTATTTGAGTAAGGTAACACAAAAAATAACCATAAAATGTTATTGTTTTTTTTTTTTTAGAGAACAGTGGGATGAACTTTTCAACCATTTTTCCCCAACTCATGCCTATTCTGCAAAAAAATAAAAAATAAAAAAATAAGAGTGCTGTAAAAGTGAGTATTTCTATTTATGATCAGGAAATAGCTTTGATTTACATACATAACAATGAAATCATTTAAAAAAAATGATTACAGTAGAAAATAAACCAGTAACATTACAAACAGAAGGGCCTTTCTGTGTGAGACACCAGAAGGTGAAATAATCACACCGTGTTTTAATTTACATTTTATAAGGAAACAACATTTTCAATTGAAGCTATATAATTTGAATTCCATGTACATTTCAATGGTGAAGAGTGATTTTTTTTTTTTAATCAATTCACCAACATTTCTATTTTAGGCCCATCTATAATTATTATTTCATTTCACATTCATCTCCTAAAAGTATGATTGGTGTGAATGTACTTCACATACATTTAAATGTTCAGCATGGATTTATATATAAAAAAAAAAAAGCGAAGAAATTCAAATGATGGCGATGACAACCACATTCATAGGACTCATGCTTCACTCAGACGGGTCTGAGGTCTCATTCTACTGGCATATGTTCAATAATGACATTAAATGCATCATTGGTTCAACCGATGACAGGAGGTTCGATTGAATTAAAGTCAATTTATCTTGAAAAAGGTTTTGGAACTGCTGTGCGCAGGCGGTCAACATAAAGAAAACAAATTATTTGTGCAATCTTCATTTTTCATTTTAAACGAATTCATCTCCTGACTAAACTTGAATTTGCACAGGAAAAAAAAAAACACAAAAAAAAACTACATTTCTCAAAATCAGTTTTCTTGCTTCCTTCCTTCTTGACCTGAACTGACATTCAGAGCATTTCTGTTTGAAGCGAGGCGCCGCTGCGGTCAGCCCAGCTTTTCATGTTCACATTACTGACAGTGAGACAAACAGCTGGGGTTGTGCTGCGACCGTCCTCACAAATACAAAAGTGCCTTAAAGTGAGTGCACTCGGTACACACACGAGCATACTTCCACCGCCGTCATTCTGCGCGCGCCGGAGAGCCACAGCCAATCATCACATCTCAAGCTGGGCCACACATAAACAAGTCTGCGTTTGGGAGGCTGGAATCCAGTCTGTTAAAGCCGGGCACCAATAATCTCGCTCAGGTGTGTGTTTGTGTGCCTGAGAAAAATCAAAAGGCCAAATCGACAATGTTGGATTCAGCTGACAATCATCTGGTGCAGTGGACCAGAGGCAGGTGTGGAGAATGACCTTGAGGAGCGCCGGTGTCTGAGAAAATCACCCACACTGTTCATCATGGAGCCAAGCGTGAACGGCACGCCACATTCTTCACATATTTAGCTTTTTCCACAACCTCCCAATGGTAAGAAATGCATCGCAGTCAGATTAGAAGGTGGATACAATATGGCAGGAGAAGAGGTTTACCGAGTTGTGTTTTTGTCTGCGAATCCCATCTATATTTCATGGTTTCCTAAAGCCAAGTCAGAGAACGTGGTCGTTCAAGGAGCGGGTATGTCTGAATCTTCACCGAGCAGCAAACTACATTTACAATACAGCAGCTGCGGCACGGCAGCTCACTGAAAGGCACTCGCCAAACCGCTGGACTGGATTGTATGTGTGTGAGGAAATAGAGACATCTGCCTCGTCTCAGTGTTTTCCAGGACCACAGGCGATTAAAAAGTTGAAAACCTCCTCGAAAAATCTAATGAAATACACAAAAGGAATGTTTGCTCTAGAATTCTAAACCACTTGTTTGGAACCTTAGATGTTTTGTTGAACATATTTATTTACCTTGGTGGTTTTCAGACGTTTTTGGAGGAAGCAGCCCTTGACACAGACACAACTAGCAATTTTGTGTTTTGACATCCAAATCTTCTTGAGATTCTATTATTACGATTATTATCCTGGGCAGTTAAAAGTATAACTTTTCTTGTGCTAGTTTCAGATGCTTCAAATTGAACATTTTGTACTGTTGTTTTTTTGTTTTTTTTTTTCATCTTTTTTAAGTCATTTCTGTGGAATTTTAATTAAATAAATCAATGAATTTCTTTTGAAAATACATATGTGGAGAGAATACTTTCATGGTATCTTCTCAAATGTTTTAAGAAGAAAAAACTAAAGCTGGGAAAAAAATTGTATTGCTTATTTGCTCCTCATCTGAAAAAAAACCTTTCAAAAACACCTTATGTATAAAATGCAGTCACTTTAATTTAGGCACGTTCTTTATTTAACTATGTAACTAAACAATGTAGTTCGGGGGGTCATCTTTAAAGTCAAACAAATTATTATTATTAGCATATTGTAAAATATAATAATCACTATCATTTTTATTTGCGACCTCAACACAGACATATTGTCAAAGTAATTCATTTATGTCAAAAAGTGAAATAAAACTTGAATAGAATAATCTTTTCCACGTAATGTTGCATGATGGCTTTCAGGATTTGCTCTGCCTTAAATACTTTAAATTGCCAGCCAGTGATAATACAGAATTGTTATCTTCCATTAGCATAAGCTGTGTTTGTGTGGAGGAGCATGACTGATTTCACCATTAGAAGCCCCCGATGCTCATTTCACACTCGCAGCAGCGGAACTGTTGACGCCACTGCTGTTATCACAGGATAGTTTTGTGCACGTTGATTTTTTTTCATTGTTACTCTCTTCATTCTACATACCAAAGACTTTCAAGCTGACCGTTTCACAAACACTTAGTTCCTCACATCATGCACAGCTCAGCTGTAATTACTCATTATAAATGGTTCAGCATAAATTACTGGGGATAATTGCAATATGTGAGAACATGCATAGCCAATAAAAGGTGAATTAGTGTATGAAGGAGAGGAGCTTAACCTAACATATGATATGAGTTATTTGGATAGATTATTTTTTTTCCAGAAATCTCTTCCATGTGATACTTCTTGATATGATAATTATAAAGAAAGTTCTGTGACAATATATCAATTTGAACTTTATAGAAAAACAGATAAAATCCTCTTGTCTCCACTTAGCCCTGTTCAGTCACTATATTATGCAAATTAAAGCTAATAACTACTGAAATACAATGTTTTAAATTATCTGGGCCATTTTTTTTAAAGGTTTGGCTACAGATTGATGAATGAATTTCAATTACTAAGAATATGTAAGACATAAAATGAATCAGGTAATAGAGGATAATGTATTGCCAACAACAAGATGGTATTACATAAGATCAAGCACGTGTCCACGGGATGGACAGTTCTTGAAGGATTCCTTTTTTTTCTCGATAAAAACTGCCCTCCCCTTCAGTCAGGCCGAGAAAGCCAGAGACGGCGTCTGGGAAGAGGACAGCCTGCTCCTCCTCCCGCACCTCTTCGTCCTCCTCCTCCTCCTCCTCCTCCTCTTCTTCTCTGGCTTCCGTGACTATCACAAAGATTCAGAGCTGACTCTAATTCAACAGGACTGTCATAGCTCATGAAAAAATCATGTCGTATAATCAAATCGGAGTAAAAACCCTGCGCCGGGCCTCACGGGAGTCTCCGTGCGCCCTGAATATTTCATGTAATGGAGGCTCTCACCACCATGGAAACTCTCAACAGTTCAGGATTGCGTGCAAATATTGACTGTAGTGTGCAGGGACGAGGGCCGGGAGAGGCCGGCGACGCAACCGAGCCTGAGTGAGTTTTATAAATAATGGTAATCACATGTGACACCGCGAGCAGCAGGGGGGCTCGCGGCCACTCGTATCCTCGCGCCGGATTGGTGTTACTGAGTGCAGCGGAGTTAAAAAGGGGGAGGACACATCTGAGAGAGGAAGTGGCGGGAGATGAGCGGGAGGGGGGTAAAAAGTGCCCTGATGCATATGAATTGACAAATGTCTGTTTTGGCTGCTGAGAATGGAGCTCAATTGTAGGTCTGAAGAAACATCAAAACACAATTCAGGGCTGACATCCAGTGGGCAAAGAAGAGGGGGGGGGGGGGGGGAGCCCGGCGGCACAGCTAGCCGGCCTGCAAACGCTGCACTGCGGCTAACGTGCTAGCTTCTTGTACCGGCTATAGGGGCAACTGCAAAGCTGAAGAAAAACCACAGGAGCTGCAAGTTTTATGTTTTTTATCATTTTTTATGTGAGCGGCGCTCTAAATTATTCAAGTCGAGTTTCAAGTCTGACAGAGAACATCATTAATCAGGAGCAAAGTTCAGGTCAAGTCTCGCAGAAGTTAAGTCTTTTACATCCTGCTTGCTGGGGCTTCAGTTCATCGGTCAAATGATGCCAGAGAAATTTTAGCGGTGTGAACACTAACATCCAAAAACATATGGACGGTTTTTATTTCCTAAATTGTGTCTGGAAAGGCAGGTGCTTTAAGCCATATCGTGGGATAAAAGTAATTTTAGCAACATGTAACCATACACAGCCATTACATTATGACCACCCTCTTTTGTTGCAGACCCAGTTTTAATTTCGGCAGAGAGGTTTGAACTGCAGTGAACTCCAGCGGCTCACGCGGTGGACTGTACCACGCTAGCCACGCTTCATTCACCACCTGCACGGATGAACCTTGGCTGCTCGTGCTTCTCTCACTGGTGCGCTGCTTTATCTTCCTTGGACGACTCTTGATGGATACTTATCGATGCAGGAGCAGGAACACCTCACAAGAGCTGCAATTTTGAAGATGCCCGTACTCGGTTGCCATTACTGTTTGGCTCTTGTCAAAATCACTGCTTTTCTGCTCCTAACACATGGACTTTGAGGACAAGATGTTAACCTGCTCCCTCTAATGTCCCACCCAGAAACAAGTGGCGTGATGAAGACGTTCCCAGTGTTGCTGCCATAAATCACATGAAGTTTACAAGACAAACATTAGAAACCACACGTGTTTGGCAAGCTTGGATGCTTAATTGTGCATAACAACACAAACACACACACACTCAAACAAAATTGAGGTAATCACTCGACTGCATGTTACAAACATTGTTCAATGAAGTGCGGTTCAGACCGACACTGTAAAAATCAAACCGTAGACATGTGCTGGTAATGGTTGGGAGTGGTGCCGTTTGCATGTATTATCTGCACCTCTCAGACGTGGTAATTGAGGCTCAGTGCTGTTATGAGTCTGTGTGAGAGGCAAATAAATGCATCTCCTCACTGCTAATGCTGAAATCCGATCCTGTCTGCACATATTTACTGTGGGCTGCGCGCTGTCTGTGCCCGTAAGCCTGTGCATTACGCCTGATTCATCAGGCTGTTTATCTCACCAAGTGAGCAAGGGAAAAAAAAGACCTGCAGTAAATTCCCATTATTGGATGAAGTGTGAGGAGGCCGTGGGGCGGCGGCGGCGGCGGGGGGAGGAGGAGACAGACAGCGCGGCTTTGATACAGCCCTTCAGACCGAGGGTCTCGTCAGCTGGGGCGCATCATTAGTGGCATCACTTCGAGATGATGTTTTACGGTTTGGTGAGAGTTGATTTACTTTGATCGATGAGGGATCTGACTCTCGCGCGTAGAAACACAGTAAATTTTAACAACGGTGATGTTATTAGCCTCATGGTTCCCGGTCTGCGAGGCCAACAAAGAGTTTACGACAAGCTGCTTCAGATTAGACCTTGGTACAGATGGGCCGACTTTTAAAAGTGCAGTCCTGGAGTGTCAAAACACACCTCAACAATCCCACAGTGGATCGTTGACTTTTCAATGCTGACAGAAAGTGTACACACACACACTTTTCTAATTGTTTCCATCCACCATAGTGACAATATGCTATATACAAACAGCATTAGTACAGTATAATACACAGAGGTTTGTTTATATTTTTAATTTGGCAGTACCAGTTTGCATTTTACCACATGCACTCACCTGTGCAACTTTTGCAAAGACTTGCAAAAACTGCAAGTCAGTTTTGAAAATGACCCTGAAAAATAAATAAAGTCAGATGAGAGTTTATTTAATCTGCATCTGCTGCCACTGATACTTCTGGTTTTATTTTGAATAATCTATTAACATTGCAATATATTAGGTTTTAAAATGTGTTCATGAAATAATTATCAGTTTTACCCTTTTTACCCTTCAACTTTTACACTTTATGCGTTTAACTATTTTCGAGTTAAGGTCAGAAAACATCATCTGGTTAGTTGAATTTTTCAAGGAGCAATTTCAGCTTGATTTTATTTTTCATTATGATTTAGAGAGAAGAACAGAATGAAATGTCAGAAACCATGTGGTTTCTCCCTTTGTGGTTTCTGCCGTCACGATGAATTGTATTGCTTCTGAAAATGCAAGAAACTGATCAATTTCAGCTCTATTTACAGCGTACTTTCATGAAATCTAACCTCAGAGAATCCCTTCAATGCTGCTTCATTGGCAATGAGATACCAAGCTTTTACTGCTGCAGAGACGATAATCCTTGTTGAATAGATTAGTAATAGCAGCTACTTTAATTCTAAGAGTAGAAGTTAATGTTTTCTTTGTGATTTGCAACACAGTCACTGCGCTCGATTTAATGCTGAGAGGTCCGGTGGCCCAAATGCTTTGTTTTTTTTTTGTGGCTTTTTTTTGGCACCAACATGCATTAATTTCCACATTTTACGAGCAAAATCAACTTTTAGCAGCCAAAAATATAAATTCAGCTTTATGCGTTCTATTTGCATTAAATGTGTAAATTAGTCTCCGTGTGCCTGATGTAGATGTTCAGTGTATTTTAGCGCATTCACCGTCTCATCTGCAGATGTGGAGGTTGGACTTTCTTAGACAAGCACGAACAATTTGAAGACAATTTAGATTTACTTGAACATGTCAGGCTTGAATGTCCGTGGAGGGAAAAAAGCAGCCATGGGGTGTTTGCTTGAAATTTCTTGTTACTTCTTTGCAAAAAGATCGAATTTCAATTAGACCTTGTCTTTCCATCTCTCCTTTTGTGAATTGGCCCACCTTCTGTCCTACAACAACCTTTTTCCATCTGTGGCACACGATAGCCTCTGTGGAGTTTTCTAAATTAATATTAATTTCAAATCACTACAAAAAAAAGTCTGTGATTATGTAAATTTCTTGGACATACTTACTTTTTTGTGACGATGAGCTGTCAAATGATTGCCCAACAAATAATTTTCTGTTAAACTGATGATTAAAAAACGAAGAGAAACATTTTTTTTTTCAAAAGTCATAAATGCAGCAAAACAAAATTACATTTGTTTGTGTGTGTGTTTTGGAAAATCAAGCTTATTTTCAGAGTTGTGGAAATGCGAGTCTATGACTCTGAAACGGTGTTGTGTTAAACTGCTTCACATTATTTCTGGATCAGTACTGAAGGCCAATAGACGTGAGGAAGAAAATTCAGTTGGAAGTCGACATGGGTGTTCCGATATTTGCGGGGCTGCTCAGCAGGATACTTTTGCAATACAGTAAATTAGTTTTATTTTGGAGTGTGGACTGACTGGGGACCATGGGTAATTTCTGAAGCTGCAGAAAGATGCACAGAGAGAGTGTGCAGTACTCAGGATATACACAATTAGGAGTATGAGTTCACGGTACAAATATTTGCTTCAGTTGCAGTTTGGGTGGAAGGGGGTGAATTTGTTACGATGTCGTTTCCATCAGCTCGTTCTCACGTTAATGTGGTGTAAAGTGTGTAAGACCCTCAAATGAATGCTCCTTCTTGCAGATGCAGCCACATCTGGGGTTATTCTGAGTAGATCACCCACAAAATGCACACAAACTAAGTGCACTCATTTTGAGTGAGCAGCCAATTTAGGACCCTTCATGCAGGATCTGAGTCAATCAGGCTTCAAGTGTTTCTAGCCAGAAGTAATTTGTGCTACCTACCTCTGTCAAGTCGGCTGTGTGTGGATTAGCCTGCTGTCTGATGATGTTTATATGTTTGTGTCCAATCCTTTTCTCCGTTACGATCCCAAACAAGCAGGAAGTTGTCAACTCAGAGTCTGGATTTGCAGGAGGTTTCTAACAGGTTAAATGAATTTTTTCATTTCCACGGACACCAATGCTTGCTAATGTGGAGCAGTATCGAATTGGATGTAAAAGTGCCAAAGGAATGCTGTGTTGCAGTTGTCTGTATATAAAGAAAACTAACTTAAATTGAACAGATTAAATTATTGTATAAATAAATTAAATTAAATTAAAAAAGGTGAATATCTGCACCAACATTGTAAACTGACGTACATTCTGGTAAGTTTTTACATTAAGGGCACACAAATCATTTTTCTCTGACTGGGTGTTGTAGGAGAGATGATGTGTTTTACTGATTTCCAGTACTTTACTGTAATATTTGTTAATTGTGTTTGTCACTGAAGCTCAAGACCTTCAGTTCATGAACGTGGTATAAAATGGCATTGAATTTCCCCCACAGATCCGACACATCTTCAGGACGACTCTGATTCCTCCAGACCATATGATGAGTGTCGGGTGCTAAACTCATGCATATTTTAAAGAAAAAAAAAAGCACGGGACAGCAGCTTCACAGCTGGACTCTCAAGCTGTTGTCTCTTTTAGCTGTTTGATTAACCCAAATTGTTCCTTTCTGAAAACTTTGTAGCCTGTCATACATTGTGATCATTCATTGAGTGTTATTGTCACGGTTTCAGTGTAAAAAATGTGCATCCCTGTCCTCCATCTTTACACCCAGTAATTATACCAGCGGAGTCTTACTTCTGTGTTGGATTAAATTGATAGTTCACAACCAAAATACTCAGGCTTGTGATGTGATGAGATGTCATGTGATGTGATAAACTGATATATTTTCTTTATTATTATTGTTCGATAAGCTGAAGAATGTCTCCTGGCAAATAGTTCTCACAGACTAGTGTAGCTTTACTGCTGCATGATTGATCTCATGGACATGCTGCCATCTGCAGTTCTGGGTCTCAGCATTTCACTGTGATTCATACTCAGTGTGGGAACAATGCAAAAATCTAAAGTTACCTTTATTGGAAAAATGCAGGGAATAACTAATTTTCAGGTTGCAGAGTCATCCCATAAACTGGATTGGATCCAGTTTTGGCCAACGACATGTTTGACACCACTAGTGCAGAATATAATTGCCTTTCTTAGCAATATTTCTCTTTTATTTGTTGTTGTTTTATGCAATCTGACATTTAAACCAATTTTTGTTGGTGGAATAAAAGAAAAAAGAAAAAAAATCAAATTTTAACTCCTGCACGGGGTCTCAAATTTTCACAAGAAAACAGCCTCTTTTTCCAGAACAGGCGGCATCGACAGTGAGCGCCGCCGCCTGGCCTTTAAAATCAGTCCCACGAGAAAGTTCTCCCTCACTTTTCGAGCTGCGGCGTGGCTCCTGCGCTGCCGTCACTCGCCTTTCCCCGATGTCACGTGTGACCTCTTTCTGTTGCCTCTCTTAAAAGGAGGCAGGCACGCAACGCTGGGCTGCAGGGAAGCTGTGGCATATTATGTCATTCATAATACATGCACGGCCGCCCATGAGTTCCTGACGTCTAATTCCATAGCTGTGTGGTATTATGTGCGTTTGCATACCGGGCCATTTGTGTTAAAAGCTTTACATGGTGCTTTATTTTTTTTTTAGGACATAAAAAAAAAAGAAAGAAAGTGAACCACAACCAAAGGGAATGCCATGTATGAAGTAAAACAACTCCCTGATTTTAAATTTAGATCCACATTTACATAGAAATCAGCACATTTTGCACAATTTAGCGTTAAAACCTTTAATTGAGCCGGCTCGCCGCCGTGCAGCCAATCAGATTTTGTATTTACTCCTGTTTACTGGACCTGTTTACCGCCGCACAGTCCACAGGTGTATATGAAATGAGCTCTGGGAGATGGGCTGTTTAGACAACGAAACCACACAAACAGCTTTGCCGACACCGTTCTGTATGTAATTACTTTTAGAGGTTGCACAAATAACAGATGGAAAGGTGACCTTTTCACAATATTTATTTATGCTTGAAATTTAATCTGTCCCTGTCTGGCCTTTGTGGAAGAGAATGAGGGAAAAAAAAAAATGTTCAAATATCAAAAGGAAGCAGTGTTTGACTGAACACATGGAGGGAGACGCGACGCTTTGATAAACACTCAGTTTGGCTCCAACACAGCTGAGAGATTTAATGTGTAATTGACTGAAAGCGTATCGGAGATAAAAAAAAAAAAAAAAAAAAAAAAAAAGACTTCTAAAGAGTCTGACACTCATTTTTCAATTTGTATTAGCGCGTCCTCGGGATGGTGAGCTGACCAGTTTAGTCTTCCTTTGTCACGTTTAGCTCATTGCTCATTATTTTCCGGCCAACTGACCCTGAAGCTTGGCGGCGTGTTAATTTTTCCCACCGCCGTGCGAGCTCCCAGTCACGCCGGAGCGAAGCCAACGCAGCACCAGTCGTCACTCAGGACATTAAAACACCCCCAATTTGTCGCTGAAAGTCTCTCAAATTCCTCAGCAATGCTTCTCTCCCACTGCGAGCGAGGCCCTAATTCAAACATACTCATCAGCTTATCTCCTCTCCTCCTCCCACTCCTGTCTCCTCCCATCTCCTCCAGAGCTAACGCAAAGCTAATTTGCAATTCTCAGTGGCGGGGAAATTGATGTCTCATCTTGGTGCTCGGTAACAGAATTATGTGAGTAATGAGAGAGCTGATGAGAGAAACGACAAGGTGGGAAATAAATAAAAAAAATAAAGGACCCATTTTCTTGTGAAAAATTGGTTGCTGTTTTTGATTTTTGTCTCTCCATGCGATGCAGCGAGCATTCACAGCTTCCGAGTTTACAGGAAAGGTGGGGATGTGACGGTTCATTTCATGGTGTCACTTTAACGCTCCGCCAAAAAAAAAGTTGAGAAAGTCACTGCTGAAAGGCATCGTTCTGTAGCGGTTCACATTATGAAGGGAAAGATTTGAACTTTGGCAGAATCGACTGGAAGGGAGTTAAATGACTGAAAGAGAGAAAGAATGAAACAGAAATCCACAATTTAACAAACGTGAAGATAAACAAATGAACTAAAAAGCAAACGAGGAAACCAAAGAACAAACAAATGAATGAATGAAAGAGAGTAGAAATGAACGACTGAATGAAGGAGTCAAAAAATGAGATAATGAAACTACGAGAGAGAAAAACACAGACGTCAACAAAACAGAGTATGAACAAATGAACTCACCAGAGAATGTGAAAATGAATAAATGAATGAATGGATTACCAAATTATAACAGAAATCAATAAAATCAACTATCATATTGTCAGAAATCAGCTGTCATATTGTGACAGTTGGGTCACTAGTGTAAACATGAGCATCGTAAACCATCAACATAAAGTTTTTAAAGGTGCATTCAGGAGTTTGCACGTTTTATGCGAAACAGCACCCCCTACAGACCTTGGGCATAATGCAGCTTAGTGAAAAACTCGTGCCTGTGGCTTGCATGCACGGAAGAAGGGATCTCCTCCCTCGTTCTTTTAGTAGCGCTCGAGTAAATTTTAAGTTTCTTTTACCTGGTGGAGTCTGTGCTGGAGTTGTGGCAGTGCTAGAAGCCAGTCTTTTCTTACTTTCTGGAAGATCCTGCTCAGTTGTTGCTCACGAAGCATCTGGGGGAGTAATGGCGGACAAAACGAAACCTAACTAATCAGGCCAGCCAGAGCGCGCATTACGTCATTCCTTTCAAATTCTCCCCAAAAAAATTCTGGTGCCGGACCGGCACTGCAACTTTCAAGTGACAATTTAGCGCTGGTAGCGGTACTTGTAATGAATCAGGGCACATTGTACACATCGTTAAAAATGTGTAACATATTTATGGTGTTAAAATAAGTATTTTTAAAGTTGAAAAACTCCTTAATGCACCTTTAAAGCTTAAAGTGTGCAATTAATTGCATTGGTCAAATTCAGAACACAAATCGCTTAATTGTTCATAACAATAATATTAAAAATAATGCTGATTGAATTAGCCAAATGAAAGTTAAACTAACCCACATTTTTCAAAAAAATAGACATAAAATAATGTAGTTGCCATTTAAGGCAGCATTAGACCCGGACACAAGATTTGGATTTGAAAAGAATATTAATGATCCCTGGGTTTAATCCAAGTCATTTTCAGTGTAATCATCCCTGGGAGAGGTCAAGTTACTGTAATCCAAACTCGCGTGGATTCATTGCTGACTTGTGATGGGAGAGAAACTGTGGCGTTTATGAGACTCTGTCAGCATTGTGTGTGTGTGTGTGTGTGTGTGTGTGTGTGTGTGTGTGTGTGTGTGAACCTCATCCACGCTGAATGTCGACCGTTTAATGTTGGTACTGCATGAACCGTGAGATGGAAAATCACTCAGTATTCTCTGAGCGAGTCTCTTCCTGCCTCATAGACACAGTCCGCTCGCAGGACACTGCCCTCAAAACAGATTCCGAAAAGCTGAAAGAGCAAAATAATCTGTAATCGTGAAATGACAGTGCTGTCAATTAGTGGCGTCTTTCAATCCCAGATGAGTTCCGCTTGAGAAACATTAAATCTTAAAGCAATAAGATTCACAGTGACACAGATGCATAAAAGTCTGCCAAGTGTTGCAGATTTACTGAGGGTAATACCAACAAATTGGACATAAATTCAATGTGTATATCTTTAAGTGGTCATTGAAAGAAGCGATTATGTTTCCTAGAGTTGTTTACAACACTGATTTGATTTGGTTGAATGTGTGCAGGTTTGTGGTACGATGTGACCTTCACGGTGGCGCGGTGGTTAATTCTCTCTGCTTTTCAGCTAAGATCGGCTCCAGTTCCTCAACATTGAAAAAAAAAAAAAAAAGTGGGATAGAAGATGGATTGACTGCATTTAGTTCAGAGCGTGTAAAGTTTGGAAAAGTTACTACATGATGCTGCTTCCAGTGTTGTCCAAAGAAGTGCATCTTTGAATAATAAAAAAAACAACAAAAAAACAAAACTTAAGGCTGAAACAAATAAATAAATCTTAGATGTAAAACAACCGCTGGGAGACTGAATGTGTCTCTTCTTAAAACATACAGGTTACATTTCTCTTACACATTGAGCAGTCTTGTTTTGCACGGCGGAAAATCCAAACCATGCTGTGAAAAGCTTCTTTAGAAGACCGGGACATAATGGTGGCACCCTCTGCATAGAAAAATAGCAAAACAAAGACAAGGTCAATGACACTGCAGCACAGGTTGACAGGTGTACCAATTAGTAAAGTGCTAAGCCGCAAGCCCCTGTCGCTCTGCCGGCCACCGCCAGCAAAGTGTGAGAGAAACATGAAGGCGGAGAGAAGCTGTCAGGTAAACCAGTAATGCGGCCGTGACGGCTCTGGCCGCAGCAGCAGCCCGACGAGCAGCGTGGGTAACGAGGAGAACTCGCGTTCTGGTAATTATCATCGCCCGTCGGTGTGTCCTCTGTTTCCGAGGATCTTCTCCTCTAAGGGGTGAACATAGAGAGAGTTAAATGAAGTGAAAAGATAAACCAAGGCAGAGCGACGTCTCATCAGCAGCAGTGCAGAATGTCGCATGTCGTATCTACAGTTCACTGCTGGGAAATACTTGAGAAAGTTTCCCGGCTGCACACAGTCAGGTAACGTGTCAGCTGCACCGGTCATTTTGTATCTTTTGCAATAAATCCGTTGTGGAGCACTGCTAAAATAAAATTTATGTGTACAAGAAAATTGTCTGCAATGTAAGAGTCCGAAGCAAGGGAGGAAATCAATGCAGTATAAATTTGAAGTTAGGAAACGACTCGGGTGAATAAATCAAGTAAATGCAGGACTTTTATTACATCTTTTGTAGCTTATGTGAGGAACTTTGGCCACTGTAATTATTGGAAATAAGACAATAAACTATATATGCATCATGTGTAATGTACAAATGTATAAAGGGGATTCATGTGAGTTGAATTACAAATGTGAGTTACTAAATGATGTAAAAAGAAAACTTTAACCCAGAATAGATATTTTCCCAGCCTATTGTGTCCCTGTTTCTACACATTTGAACTTGTTTTTTTTGCTTGGCAATGGAATGTAAAGATTTAAATAGGCAGTTACATTATGATGGGCTGCTCAGTGGTGCAGTGGTCGGTTCTCTCATCCAAAAGATGGAACATTCGCAGTTTGAACCGTCAGCACTACTTCGTGGAGTTTGCATGTTTTCCTGGTGCACGTATGAGTATGTTTCTAATGACGGTCAGGATTCTTTCCTCGAACAAGAGAGAAGGGGGTTAGATGTATATTTGGATATTATTTGAATTAGTCTTATTTTATATATGATATTTTATATATGATATAGCACTTTGTCATGAACAGATTTACTTCAACATGATGCCCAGTTCCCTAAATGCATTGCGTTGCAGAAGTTTTCCACCTCTGTTTTCACAGCTTCACACCAACTGATCATGATGTGTAAACCTTGTAAATGTCAGTCGACAGCAGCGCTAACACTGGACAGTCATTCAGACGTGTGGATGGCTTCATATACTGGAGCCATAAAGTGGGAATCGTATCAGGTTGACAGCACGGCCTGATTATTTCACAGAGTTTGGGCTGAAGTTACCTATTTATCATACACTATTCAGTTAATTATCTCTGATATAAATTGCATAGTATTGTCATTAATTTAGTTAAAGCTAAACCAGCAACTAAAAACACAAAAAGAAGGAATGATCAAATAGTAATAATTTCTTCAACATCTGCTTGAAATATGATCAAAATCATTTAGATTTTTGAAAGAATGACGGATGTTTCTTTTCTCTGTTTTCAGGCCTCGAGGGAAGAGGATCTAACTGACAGCAGTTACAGTTTTTCACTGCCCTAATGAAAATCCCATTTCCTGATAAACGGATCCAGATTCTTTTTCCTCAACGGAATATTTGGTTAATAATTACAAGGCCAACACCACCATATTAATATGGATCATGCCGTGTTTCATGAGCAGGCATACGCAGACGTGCGGGCACATATCGGGACTTGAATGTGCACCCCGGCATGTGTAAGTGTGTGCAGCTCAGCTGAATTGCCTCCTACTGAGCAGGCATCTGTCTGCATAACGGCCCTCAGGTAATAACAGTAAAAGTCCCCCACCTGCTGTGTGGAATGAACCCGGTGTTACTCAGGAACGCTCCTCACACAGACAGGTTGTGTTTATATTGCAGGCTGCCACGAGCGGCCGCCCAGGAGGTCTCGCAGGGCTCTAATTAGGTGAGGGGTGGGCTATCCAGACCCAAATCAACGCTTCCCTCGACTTGACAGAGCGCCGTCTTGACCCGTCTCTTCACCTGGAAGCTTAACCTGAGTAGAGGGTCAATTGTTTTCACTCGACTGGACACAACAGTAGAGTGTTGGAGAGTCTGGGTTAAATGAAAACATTAATTCTGGTTGGTTGCTGCAACTCGACCAAAATTAACCATTTCGTGTGTAATCCCATTTTATGAAAAGCCTCCAGGTGATAAAATGCTTTTCTCTTAAAATAAAGTTGCCAGAGGAGAGAGGCGAGGAGAATCGCCGAGCCTGTACATAGATGCACGAGGATTTTCTGTCATAAAGCTGCGGCGGGAACAGATTCCAGCCGTATCTGGACAGTAACTGCATCATCAATTATAATGGCTAAATGCTTTTTAAGTCACCCGCTGATGTAGCCGCCATTAACCCCGCCGTGCTCGACCAAGGTGAGCGGAACACCGTGCAACGTATGTGGAACACACCGAGAGCAGAAGTCAGGCGCTTCAAGTGGTGCAAAACTGGACTTAAATGTCCCACCTGCACATAATTTAATGTACCTTTTTAGGTTTAATGCATTTTTCTCCTGCCTGGTTTTGTCCCTGCTTTATTCCAGCCAGCAGTTTGCTTCATAAAGAATCTGCTGGAGGCTTCCACCAAACATGATTGTGTAACACTGTGTGTGTTTTCAGTCAAACACCAGGAGCCTCTCAAAACTGAAGAAATTGAGATGTAGGCCTCATCATTTCCCGCTGATTTCCGTCCCTCCACAGGTTCATGTTCAGCCACAGCTGAGTGCTGTTGTCTGTTTTTGTCATGAAACCACACCTGTGCTCAGAGAACAGTACTGTAAACACTGACTGTGGTGAGAACACCGACATTTGTCTAGACAAACAATGTATTTGGATTGATATTACAGGAGATTCAATGATAAAACTACCAAGTTCCAGGAGAATACGGACTGGGCCTGAGCCAACAGAAGACTTGGCCTTTTAGCTTTTTAATTGTTTTCAACAAAGGACTGCAGTTTTTGCACTCAAGAATCAAGTTCTTGTGGTCCATCGTGTCAAACGACTCCTGGCCTGCAGCCACCAGGTTCTATGTAATGATCTAATTAGATGTTTGTTTTTTGTATTCCCTCAAGATTCACTGTGTCTTTTGTGTGAGGGATAGATTAGAGTCTGGGTTGTTCTGGGAATTGTTGCATTGGAGTCATTATTATCTTAACAAACAAGTCTTCAGCTTGTTGGAATAACAACCCTGAGAAAAACCCGCATGTGCGCAGAGAGCAACATGCATGTTTCACACGGATAGGCTCTCAGCCTGAAATTGAACAGGGGTTTTCTCTTTATCCTTTTATTCGATGAAGTAAATTTGTTTTCCTGCTGTATTTTGCAGACACGGTAATGTGAGTTAATATGCCCCCAGTTCTTCCCCTCTGCTGCCTGCCTCTGTCTCTGGATCTCTGACTGGGAAATCAATACTGTCTCCAGCCCAGAATAAGTCAATAAGTGTCACAGCGCTTACTTTCTCTTGAAGCATTCATATGTGTTGCTTTGCTGTGATTATATGAGTAAAGCCACGTAACTTACCAAGGCCAGTGGAGGGAATTCTTTAAAGGTGGGGAAATTTACCCAGTTTATAGATAATACTTCAGCAAACATCAGGAGTGGGGATGGAAAAATCGACCAATTATATAATCTGAAATAAACAACTGGAATGCATCAACTGTGCTTTGCAATTTTTCGACCCGATATCTGTCACCCAGAGTTTCCACAGCTGCTGGAAATAGCAGATTGCACTAAATGAAGCTTCTCAGACTTTGTGAACTTGGTTTTAATTGCTGAACAGAATGAGGACCCCTGACGAGAGAGATATTAGCTCTGATCTGTGTTCTCCTCCATGAAAATTAAACACACCTTCAAGACAGTGAGGTGGTCGTATTTCACTAAAACAGAGGAACATGCTGCCATCACTCAGTTTGACCTAAAGAGATGAATCGGCTTGCCTGAATTAGACGTGTGGCTTTGAAAAAAATAACTTGACGCATTAAAAAAATATCAGTTAGATGTCGTCTGAGTTTGCTGACTGAACCGTTTTATCATGTGTTGATCATTCCCTGCAGTCGTTTGAAGGCGTATGTGTGTGTGTCTTTTAAACCTGCTTCCATTTGGTACTGCAGGGGAATGTTGCCAAGTGTGTGTGTGTGTGTGTGTGTGTGTGTGTGTGTATGTGTGTGTGTGTGTGTAAATGCCTGAGGCCCTCTTTTACCTTCTCACCCTTGCACTCAAAGCACGGTTTGGTCACGCTACTGGCTAAACCTCCATGCTGGGTTACAGCACACACAACACGCCATGGGACCGAGGGACCGAATCTCCAGGGAGCAACGTCCTCCACAGTCAGACCGTATTTACTAGATATTTACAAATTCATGTCTCAATTCTTTTCTCATTGCATTTGGGTTAACACTTCAGTGCATTTGTCAGTCTTTGTGTTGTACACTGTAAATATAACCAAAAACATTTTTTTTTAAATAAACAAATACATGAATTAATTAATTAATTAATAAAAATCTGATACATGCTTGATACATGCTTGAAACTGTGGAAAACTTCTCCAGATATAAACATTTTTTCGATATTTTCCCTTAACGCCCTTTTTAATTTGACATGTTCTGATGGTTCCACTTTGCATTTGGAACAATGGATGGTGCCTCACAATACAAATGTTGTAATAAGCCTCATATCAGAGCTGCTATTTCGATAAAATAATTAAGAATCCTGTGATTAAAAACAGGAAATCAATATTCAGACACAGATAAATGAGGAAAAGAGAGAGAGGCGGAGAGAGTTCGGTCCCTGGTGTCTGGAAGCCTCCAGGCACAACTTTCAACCCAGAATCAATGTTACTCCACTTAGAAGTAAATTGAAACTGTTTTTCCATCGAGTCCCCACCATTTTAATTTTCACCTGAAGGGGTCACGGAGAGGACACTTTAGTGATGATGAAAGACATTTTCCCATTTTCACAGCTTGGTCACGCTCTGACACGTCATTATCCATTGACTTGATACACGGTTTCCCCTCCGTCTCACTCTCTCTCTCTCTCTCTCTCTCGTCCATCAGCCCCCCCTCTCTCTTATGTTGTTTTCTTTTTTCTGCCATTTACATTTATACACATCTGCCCATGGATTCCCTCTCTAACAATTCACAGAGCTACTGTACCTCCGACAGTGGTGCTTCAGCTTTCCACCTCCTAATCCTCTCTACCGATCTGTCCGTCTACCTCTTCTCATTTTTCTGCCATCTTGTTCTCTCTTCAGATTCTCGCAGGTTTAATGCGTTCCATCCGGCTCCACATTGAGTGCCTCCTCTTTTATATGATATTCCTCCTTTGTCATCCTTTTCCTGCACCTTATTTGTTTTACCTGCTGCATTTTCTCTCGTCTGAAATCACCCACCGGGCACACTCACCTCCAGTCCCTGCAGACATGGCACCAACGCAAAAATCAAATCCCAGCCTGGGTAAAAGAGTCTCTTCTTTTTCGTACTATTGTGCTCTTTTTTCACTGCCAGAAATGTGTTTTCACTCCCAACTCGTAATTGCAATCTATAAGACAGATAAAAAAAAAAAAAGGGGCTGCCTGGATGCTGCTTTCGAAATTCTTCACATCGGAAAATAACATAGATGACTTTTTCAGAGCAATTGATTACAAAAGAAAAGTGCATGCACACATGCAATGGATTTACACACAATAAGGGCCACAAAAACACACACATGCAGAGATAAGTCTTACATTTTAGAACGTAGATGCTTTGTGAAGATATATATTTAATTTTCATCCACTTTGAGGTTGGGAATACTTTTTTTAGCCTTTTTTTTAAACATTGGCAGGAAACTGGGGGAAAAAAAAACTGCATTTAGTATAAGATTTACACATGAGACACATTATCATATATTCAGAGGCTTAAAAGGACACTGAGACAGTCTTCATCAGAAACATTCTGAAGTGATGCTAAATGAAAAACAGTTTAAAAATGAGAAACACCCACTCAGTTCTTGTTTTTTTTCTGTTCAGTAATCAGTAATTAATGTGTTTTGGTTAATGTGATTTAACAGCAGCAAATGATGCTGCTGTGTAATAAAGCAGAGCTTTGAGTTGAACTGATAAAGTCCAACAAATTACTTCAACAGTATCGCTAATTATTTCAATTTAAATTCCTATAGTTATTAACTTCATGCTGTTATTTACTCTATGAAGATCGCTGCACAGCAAAATTAAAATCAGTTACAGTCTAATGAAAAAAGTAGATAACTTGACTTTACTGATATCTTCACTTCTCCACAACCACATGCAGTAAGCTCACTATCTGTGTGGCGTGTTCAGAATAATGTTTTCTGGTAATAAGGTGGTAGATCACACTACTTTCTTTGATGGCAACTGTGTAAGAAGTATGAGAGGGCAAATGCATGCTAACTATGATGAAGATCTCATCAGGGTAATCAGTAGCAGGATTTTACATCAAACGCATCACAAGACAGGGGGTTCGCCAACCCTGCACACAGATGTGCTGCTCAGGATCCCATCAGCCAACACTGGCTGGTCCAGTGAATGCTGGTGGCTCTCAGACGTGCTTTCATAAAAACAATAGCCAACAGCCATGCAAGCTGCAGTAATAACAGTTTTTCTACCAATATGTTGTTGATGATAAATCTAAACATACAGAAACCGCTTCACAATTTTATCCACATCATTGTTTTTGTTACCGTGACATTGTGGCTTTCCTGCTGGTGCTGCTCTTCAACAGCCAAATTATGCTTTCTGTTCTTCTATTCTTGATCATACAGAGGGCAAATAGGTCATTGTAAGATTCACAGAAAATCAGCCATCAAGCTGACTAACCCCACACTGTGTAACACATTCAACTATAAATATTTTGCTCTTGATCAAGAGAGGAGCATCTTTCCAAAATGCATTGCAGGCACACCTAAACAAGAACAGTGGAAATCCAATGACCCAAACAAATGATCCTTCAAGTGTGTGAGAAGAGAACAAAATCCCCGCATTGAACAAAATGTGCAGTAGTGCTGTTTCAGCACCATGGATAGCTACTGCCCGCTGCCAATGCAGCGTGAAAGCTTGTTAAGCAACACTGTCAGCACCTCCTACAGGAACAACAGGCTCTGGATCACCCTAATGTCCAGCAATAATCACTGTGATATTTTCAACGTGGCCTCTTTGACTGACAAGTTCCTCTATTAAAATGACTGATGCATCAATTAAGAACTATTTTGCCTTGGAATCGCATTGATGCATCGGAAAACGCTTTGTTGCATATTTGTAGCTGATTGGAACGGGTGGAAAAGAATACTGAACATTTGCCCTCAAGCAAAACTACTGTTTCATCGGTTTTAAAAAAAATAGAACAAATACTTGATCAAATTGTTCATTGTTTTAACCACATATAATAATTTCCCAAAACAGACTTTGAATACAATTGACCTCAATGAAATATCTACATCCAAAGCTGATTTCTCAGGCCAACAAGACAATACACAAATAAACCCAATGCCTTTTTTGTTAAAATAGTTGTCATGTAGATTAAAAGCATGTCAGACGGTTTAAATAACACACTTGATAAAAAAAAAATTTGGATGCAATACTTCAAACTATGAGCACAGTCAGAGGCAACTTGTGATTAGAACAGTGACAGAGTAGATTTCATGGTACAACAATTTGAAAATCAAAGATCATACTTGGTGATGTGAGTATTTTTAATTTGCTACCCCTGTCAATGATCATTTTATCAGCACCATAAAGCTGATGAACTAATGTTGAAAATTATGTATTTTCAAATGATTGACGTGAAATGACAAGCAATTCAATGCAAAAATCTCTACTTCCAGTCATTAGTTGAAGTATTTACTTGCACTCTGCACCCTGCTTCAGCGAGTTCCTTCGGCCATTGAGTCTTGTTGAACCCCGTCCTCTTCTCTATGTCTCATCCATATTTTAATGGTAGGATGTGATATATGGCCGCTGCGTGAGGGAGGGCCTCAGTCGAAGCTCCCAGCACCCGGGGTAATTAAATCAAGCTTTAAAATGTAAATATACCATAAAACAATATTGAGCTCCACTGATTTTAATTGATGCTCGTCCTGAATGCTCGATGAGGCTGTTAATTTTGACTGATGGCTCGCTGCCGCCGCATGATCACTGCAGCGGGCCGGGCGATGGGACTCTCCACAGTCCTGCCTCCCCGATACTGAAGGGAGGACAGTTTCTTTCTTTTTGAGATGGACAACAAAAGAGCTTCAAGAAACTTTTCAGGTATAGCCAAAAAAAAAAAAAAAAAAAAAAAAAAAAAGGGACGTATTCACACACACACCACAGATGGAAACACTGACGCTTTTACGTACGCTTCCACACAGCCACCTGTACATGTCAGGAAGGATCCCCTGTGATCACTTAACTGACTCCAACCGGGGAGCGAGGGAAGCCAGACTGACGCGGGACATGCCAGGCCTCACATGTGTTTCCAGCACCAGCCAATACTTCCTGCCCACCCCCACCCCCCTCCCCCGCCGCACTGTCAGCCCACCCCTGTGGTTAAACCGCCGCCACACGCGACGAGAGGCGCGGCCAGGCCGCGGCTCCTGCTGGGCCAGACAGACGGATTTAAGCCGATGTTTTATTGGTGAGCGGTGACAGTCCAATTTGCAGCGACTCCACGGAGTAGCGGTGAATTGATTTAATAATGGGTTGCTCTATGTTGGTATTTTCAGCCAAGCTTTCTAAAATATCATCTGACTGAAAGCTGAAAATGTGACATTTTAAACATTCTGTCTTAGAATTTGTCATCTTTAAATCCTAATATAAAACATAAAATCTAAAAATGCATTGATGTTTCATACAGTAACTAATCTATGACTCGCATTATAAAAGCCAACAATCGACTCTTAATATGCTTTATTACTCCAGATGCATGCAAAACAGAAACATCTTTGTAGGAAAAGTCTGCCGATTATCTTAAACACTGTGCTGTAAACTTATGTCTTTAATGCTGCTGTACTTGTGTGCGTCTGGATTTTCAGATGATGATTTATTAATGAGGAAGAGAAGGCCTTTTCTATTCAGCCCTCTCTGCTTCCACAGTCTTTACCGAAGCCAAACTTGGAAAAAAAAAAAAGAAAAGAAAATGAAGAAAGGGAATGTATAATTCATAGGTGCTAATACTGTAGCCTTTTTGTACTGTGGAGCAGAGTGGCACGGTATGACGAGGTTTCCTTAAATAACACTCATAATGCTGTTACTGCATAAAAATGGACATGAACGACTCTGTTCATATGTTTAAGGGTGTGGTTTAACTTTTGCAAGTTCAAGAAGGAGGCAACTGCAGTTACTGTGGTTCTTGTGTTGTTAATGGTGCACAAGGAACTGTGTTTTCCTTGAATTCTAGTCTAATAAATGTGCAAAATCATCGTGAAAATCTGTGTCTCTGAGAATGCAAATCCACAAGTGTAACAGGTGCCACTGTTGCAGGTTGAAAATAAAGACTCATCAGATCTCGAAGTAGCACACGTCAGCAGATATTTCCTATGGATCCAAACATTAGCTCACACCAATATCCTTTAATGTGAAACACATTAGGTAGTCTGGTATTCAGCCAGTAATGACTCCTGTGCTCTCCACGATAATTCAGACAATTTCCCAGAAGAGAGGATACTCAGATCTGAGGGGGAAAAGGAATCGACCAATCATAGGAGAGCTCAGGTTTCATCCTGCTAACAACGACTCAGCATGTACCCGGTTTCCATGTGGCTGAGGCGAGGTCATTTCAGATTTATTTAAATATCCAACTAAAGAAATGTAGCATCTGACAAGTAAAATTCATAGTGATGATCGCCTCAGTCATGACTGATGCTCCCACTGTGACTCACTGTATGGAGAACTGAGTTCACATTGTTTCACTGATGTCGCAAATTTACTACTGACTGTAAACTCAGCTGGCGGGTCTGCAAAGTGAAAGATAGGTTTGGTTTGTTCTTCTCCCGACACCACCTGCTTGAATTCGTCTCCCACGGGAAAGCCTCATCATGTTCCTCTTTTAATTGCATACTTCAAACATAATGCACGATAGCAGCACAACAGGTGTATTAAGGCCAGTGCGCTTCTGTCTGGACGTCTGCCGGTGTCTCTTTAGACTCGCATTAAAGTCACTATAAAATCCAACGTGTTTCTGCAAATTTGAGGTAACTTTCGCTACATAATGATGCAGTTCGTTTCGTATAAACATAGTTCAATTAGTTGTTTAAAAAGGGGCAGCGATTCATCACAGATCATGCTACGTAGCAATATATAGATTTATGAGATGCCATAAAGAAAAATATAATTCATAAATATCTCAACATCCGTCTTTGACCGAACTATGTGAAAATACAATCTATCCATCACAAATATACAAACTACAGACTTTATTGACAGCACCTTATCAATAAATGGCCTGAAGAAATCACCAAACTATCACCAATCACTATCACCATATAACTATGACTATCAACAGCTCTGCTCATCATTTATGGAAAGACCTACGATGCTGAAACCTTTTGACATCCACATAACTCCCAAAGTCACCAAACCGTTTCTCCTGTCCGCATTTCCTGTGTCCTTATCATCACATTTGCATAAAAAAGACACCATGATGATCGCTGGTTTTCTGAGATCTCGATGAAACGGAAATATGAAACTGAGATGTTAAAAAAAAGAGAGAGAGAGAAGAGGAAAACAGAACTGTGCTGCTGGCTTCATAAAAAAAAAAAAGGAAAAAAACAACTTTTAGCATTTGAACTATTTGACTTATCTCATTTCTGGAGGATAGAGCGCTAACACCGGGGTTAGTGTTCTTTTTAACTAATTATCTTCTTCTAATTAATGTGAAGAAAAAGCAATCAAAATGGCCACACCTGTCTAATTACATACAAGTCAAAGTGTGTGGGGTTGGATCCAAGAAAAGGTGAGTGATGATGGTCTCGATGCTGGACTCCTGAGCTGACAACCTGTTTAATTACATCAAGTAGGAAGTTGTTAATTAATTAGTGTATCATGGTTGACTGGTGGGACTGCACTCTTTACAGCCAGAGTTGATGGGCGCTTCGAAAACCTGTGGTATAAAAACTTCTCTGGAACGGGGAAATTCTTACAAGGGCATTTCTTTTTACAAAGAAAAATTCCGTGATAGTAAATATTAAGTACTAAAAGTTCGAGTCCAGTTTTTGAAGACCGAGAAAAGTGAAATAAATAAATAAGGACCAAATTGAGAGTGCATTATTCAGATAACAAGCTGATACCAGGTGACTGATTAAGGGTAACAGATTGAGCAAAATGTATGTTTCTGTTCAGTGAAGGAACTGTAGAACCAGGAGAAAACCAAACCATGTTCAGGAAGAACATGCAAACTACACACAGAAAGATTCTCAAGTACAGACTGGAGACTTCAGCATTGTGCTACCAACCTGTGATCCCTACTCTAAAAATGAACAAAATGACCTGATTTTGATTGAAGTCAATAGTGAAAATTAAATTATAAGGCCCTCCATGATTCTGATCATATTAGATCAAATTTATTAGCTTTCTTCAGGGTCTTCCATCCCATGCTGAGGCCTTTCCTCCTCCCCCTCCAGAATGCCACGCGAGCCTCAAATAACTGCTCTTTTCAGGTTTCAAACCTGAGGCAGCATCGGCGATAAATAGACCGGTTTTGTCCATTATCAGGAGGGTCCAGAGGGAACCCGGAACCTGGGACCGGCTTCCCGTTGGCACTTGTGTTGCCATATTCAGGCATTCTATGAGCCGCCGCCTGGAGGCTGGCGATAGAGCGACTCTTGTGCTGTAAAGTGAGCTGATTGAAATCAACTGAAAAATCAACCCCATCGACTTCTCTGTTCGCTCTTCAGCAATGCCAGAGTCCTGACGGCGCTGCCATTTGTGTCTCTTTCTGTTTCGGATTTGCTGGCGCAGAGACAACTGGCGCTGAGCAGAAAACAAGAGGAGAGGAGAGATGGGGGAGGGCACGGCGCCTCTCTTTTATGAAGAGGCCAGAGAGGAGGAAGATATTTCACTCCTCAACAGCGGATGCCAAGATACTGATGATACTTTGTGAAACTGATGAAATGCTCAGTAATATCATGTGGGAAGCGGCAGATGCACGCAGTATTTCAGCAGGGGCCATCACTTGAATATATCAAACACTTTAGCACTTTCTGTATCCATTTTTGATGACCCTGCATCACAGGATTTACATTTAATACTAGAAATCTGTGAAAATAGCCGGGCATGGAAGTAAAAATCTACTACTTAAGGTAGTATTTTTGGATATTAGCCATCAAATGTGTTCTTGTCACATAGAAAAACTCTTCATCTTAATTACTTGTTTACAAAAGAGACTTTCATACGTCTTTCAAAAATGGAGAGGTATTCTGCAGATCAGCTAGATCAAATGTGTTTCATTGACAAAGCAGTTGAAAAGCAAGTAAATAACTAATAAACTGATACTAATAATAAGAGAAATGTGTACATTGCATAATGGTTCTACATGAGTACAACAATTCTGTATTCTATCTTCAGATTTTGAGATTTAATTGAGTTTCACTTTCTGCAAGCTGCTTTATTTCAGCTGTTTGGCTACTGCTTCTTCTTATGACTTACTGGTTCTCTATAATTCATAAAACGGGATTTTTTTTTTTTTTTTCAAGAATCTGAATTTTGCGCATCTGCTAAAAAGCGCTCCCCCTTCAAACGCAGTTGAAATATCAATTTAATGACAGGAGATTAAGTCAAACTGATCAAAATAACCTTTTATACGACTAGTTTCAAAACCAAATTAGTGAATCAGTAAGCAGACGAACACTACAATGATTCAACTATATGTACATTTTTATAAACTCCTTATATAAAAAAAAAAAAAAATCAAAATGAACCCACAAGCAGCAGGTTATTATTGGTTTTCATTGTTTACTATTTATAGAGCAGCCAAACTGTTAACAAGAGCAAATTTTCAGTAACAAGTTGTTTATGAGTGACAAAAACTTCTAAAAAGGTAGATAATGACCTGTGGGTATCCTTGTGCGGATGGAAATTAAACAGAAAGAACAGGACAATACAGTTACTCTTCAATTACAAGATAAAATCCTTTAAAAAAGCATTTGGCAATTAAAAATGATCTCAACTGAACTTTAAATTCTATTTTGATCATCTCGAAGAATATATTTAACATCTAGATGTCAACAGGGTTATCTTTCATAATAATTATGACACAAATATAGACAATCCTTATAACACATCCTCAATCAGGCATCATAAAAGTGTCATATCTGACTGATGTACCTTGCTAAGATATACAAACTAAAATGAAGAAATCAGACCTTCAGGAAGCAGATATTGCTTTTGGCAACCCTTCAGTGCGGCTACATTTTTAATTTATACAGCAGTTTTTTAATTGTGTAATAATGAATTCAAAGTCTACATCTCAGAATCAATATAACTGTTAATTAGATGTGTGCACTTTGAATGTGAATGTATAATTAAGTGGCGCTTTCACCTTTGTCTGCAAACAAAGCAGGAGGAAGGAAGAAACTGCAGCACCAATGTGCGACTGTGTGTCACTGCGCCTCCCCTCCCTCCCTCCTTCCCTCCCTCCCACATGTTGTCAGTGTGTTTGGTGTGTGTTTGTTTGGCGTTGTTTTGATCGCCGATGCTTGTGTGTTTGGGCTGTGCTGGCTGGGCGGCGAGCGTGCCCGGTGCAGAGCTGATGGCGTGCCAAGTGCTCCCTGCGGGCCGGCTGCGCCTTCCACTCTGCTCAGCCACCGTGAACGCAGAGCCGACAGACTGCTGCAGGGGGAACACCACTTCCTCTCTCTCTCCCCTCACACACACACACACACACACACAAATACGCACATGCACACACACACACACACACACACACACACACACACACCACACACACACACACACAAAGCCTACATGCTCACTTCACATCAGTTGTCCCGCTCCCATCCCCCCACCTATTTCTCCTGGTTCTCCCTTTTCTTTTCATCCTGTTACTTTTCCAATCTTGTCATGTTATTAGAGATGTTTAAAATTAATTCAAATTAAAAAGAGGAGTCAGGGTATTATTAGGTTTTGTTTGTAATTTCAGTGTGGCATTTTGAAAAAAAATAAAAAAAATAAGTCATAGAAAACTAGTTGTTGAATGCAAATGATGTAAAAAAAGGGACAAATTACAGTAAAGCTGCAGCCCATTGTTAACCTGTATAACCTTTTTGTTCGTTCACTCACCTCAGCAGCTCGCCCATTGTTTACACTGTGATTTTGCTGCGCACAACACTGCTCGAGTTTTATGTTGCCGTTATTTATCTCGTGGCGCCGTAGCGGCTCGGAGATGCCCCGTCCCATCGGATTTTGCTGGAGAACCTTGCCCAGGCATTGAATTGCAGCACCTACTGTTCATTAACATTTAGCTCTAATTACCAGGCTCATTAAAGCATCGAATTAGCAGCAAAATTCTTTCAGCCTCCTCTCCGTGCTTAATCGTTAAGCAAATGGAGCGTCACAAGTTTGAAGTGATTACTATTGAGATGTAAGTGCCACGGCCCCATGAAATGTCAGTCAGCTGCCCTAAAAAAAAAAAAGAGAGAGAGAGAGAGAGGGAGGAAGGACTGGAAGCAATTTTCTTCCACTTGGTGGGAAAGATGTTTTGTGTGCGAGGTCAGCTCTGGCTTCAAACATCACACAGCTATTATTCTAGCGCCGCACGCTGCGAGAAACCGTTTCTCCAGAAGGTCAACAACATTTACATTCAGGATGTTGGGGGTGTGTGGGGGGGCTGGCAGCTGCTTACCTGTCAGGCTAATGCAAACTTCCCAGGGATTTGGGTCACTGTGGCTCGCCAACTTCCCGGTGCTCCATCACAGCTTCATGCACACTCGCACAGATGTGTGCATTCACACCTTAGCGTCCCGTTTATGTGTCTGTGAAACAACTGGGTGTTGACTTTGCTTCGCGGTGAACTGGAAAAAGCACAAACACGTCTATTGACACGTACGTATGGAGCGCTACTTGGCATTCAGAAGGTCAATATTAAATGGCTCTTTCATTGGTTGATCCTTCTGGGTCACAACCTTGAATAGTTAATGTCAGATTAATTGATTGGTTAATCTTCTGAGGAATGTACTGTAGAGAGAGAATTAAGTAAGGACCCGGCAACTCTCACATGCATACAAACTTTCACACACCTCAGTGCACAAATACCATCGCTGCGTCCCAACATAATGTATCTGCTTTGTTGCAGAACAATAGAGTCATGCTGAAGCTTATCAGACAACACAAAAGCTGGTTGATCCACGCATGCATGATTCAGAAACGAATTTGTCAGCACAGGGGACCCTGTGGTTGCATCGGTCAGATATTATAAAAGAAAGAAGCCATCAGCGGCATCCTGAAGTGTTTTAATACACGCTAAGCTGTCTCGGGTTTGCCGTTTTCGCGCTGCTGAAGCACAGGTGATGCTTCCAATCAGCAGACATAAAAACCCTCAATTCAATCCAGCCTCATTTTGGCCAGCGGAGCCAGCTCATCAGCCTTAAACACTAAATTAGACAATTTAGTGAACTACATTCATTTGCCCACAGATACCGTTATTGGGATGTAGCCAAGCTCTCTCCTCAATACTTTACATGAGCTACACAGCGAGTAGTTTGTAAACAGCTTGTCGTGAGGGACTCCTACATTTATAAAACAGCTTATGGGGCTGTTCAGTTTCATAGCGTGAGGGAGTCTGACTTCAACCTGTAAACAACAACTGTCACACACCGAGTGGCAGGGGCTTGAGAGATCTGCTGAGGACCCCAACCTGTCAAGAAACACATGATTACAATCAGCTGGAGAGTGGACGGATGTCAGCAAGTCACTCGCTCAATAGCTAGTTTGTCGTGAGGACGGCTACTTTCAGCCGGTAAGCAACAGCAGTCACTCAGTGTCACCGTGGCGGCAGCTTAAAGCAGTTTGTGCACTTTGAGTCGTACTGATTGTGAGCAGGAACGTCCCCTGCAGAGGGGACATCGAGCAACCATCGCGATGGCTTCCGTCTGTGGAAAGCATCTTCCCCACAACGTTATCGGCATAGCAAAAGTGTTCGCACCATATGCGACTAAACAATGGGAACAAATCTATCTGAAAGCTAATTAGTGAGTGATTTCATTTGATTAGTGGGGAGGGGGGGGGGGGGGGGGGGGGGGGGGGGAATCTCCAATTTCCAGTATGTGGACTAACTTCCATTGTGTGGTGATATTGTTTTGGATGTCTGTCTCGCTGTTCAGTCCTCATTCACTCAACAGCTCATCAATGCTTCGACAGATTTCCTTTGATTTCACGACAAATGTTCACAAGAAGACATCCCAGTTTGGTCAGATACAATTGTTCGTATGGCAGATTATGGTGACTAAACACCAAAAGGATTTGTGTCATTGTTGTCATTCAGAAGTGCTTTCAGGGAAATCATCTCATCTGCCGTGCTCGCTGAGGCTCGAGGGTGAACCGATTAGATTGCGGTGGTCAAAAGTCACGAACTTCAGCTCGTATAATGCATTAATCTAATGAGACATAATGTGACTACAGCCTACATCGCTACTGGTGGTAAAAGGCAGACAGCAGCAGGGAGCTGCACATTCCAGTTTTCTTCATTGAGCCTGCACTTCAGTTACGGGAAACATGTTACATAACTATTTGGGTGGGTGTAAGAAGCCTTTTGCTTGCAGGTCTCTGAAATAGTGAGCTGCTTAAAGCCATGAATAAAATTATACACACGTTTTTTTTCTAAAGAAGAATTATAAAATAAAATAGAATCATCAAAAGAACAGAAACTGAGCATCTGAAGTTTACTGTGGGAAGTTCCCTCAGAGGAATTTCCCCGGTGCAATGCACAGGGTTAGGAGATGCCACGGGTGTTTTACTGAATAGCAGCAGGGGATTGAGTTAATGTGGTGTATCACTATCTGAAAGACCTGCTCCTATTACAAGCCACTCATTTCCAGCAAACTCTCCCATGACTCTTCCTACCTCCACACCTCCATCTCTATCTGTTTCCCCGGGTCTCACCTCGCTCCATTTCATGGCTGTTTTCTTCCTCTATTTGCTTGACAAGACAATGGATAATAACCCTGGAATAGCACAGAGACCGGCAAATGAGAGTAATCAAGCTGTCTTGTCCTGGTGGCGTTCAGGTTCACTCATCAAACCCTAATTATCACCCTGGAAACCAATGTTCCGCTTTAATTGTTCTGATGAATGAAATATTACAGAAAGGAGTCGGGCTGCAGCCGAGCGGAATAACAGCTTTTAGCCATAAAACACAGCAGAGTAGGAGGTGGAGGACGCCGAGGAGGAGGAGGAGTGAAGGTGACTCAGGAGGAGGACGAGAGAGTGTGAGAGAGCTGGCAAAAGTCGTGGATTAAGACTGTTCGGCATGACGGATGTGGAGGGAAAAAAAAAGAACAGACGGGAAAACAGGAGGGGAAAAAAGAGAAGTCGTCCAAAAATAAATAATAAAAAAAAAAAAAAAAAAAAAACAGCAACAGCGTTCAGAGGAAGCAGGCAAATGATTCAGACTGTGAGATGCAGTCTAATTGTTTTAAGATAGCAGACAAGGAATTGCCTGGCGAGTAACTGGGACAGATTGCACACCGAGGTCTTTTACATGGCTCCCAGGTGAGCGGTAGCAGAATAAAAGGAGCACAAAATTATCGGTTTTCATTACTTGCAACACTTTGGTGTGTTTAACTATTGACAAAGAGCATCAGTAGTCAAATCCCAGGTGTTTCCAGCTGAATGCAGCGATCAGTATAGCTAACATACATCGTGACGCACCACTGACTTACATTACAATGGTTTTTTTATTAGTTTTTGTTTATTTTTTTTTCCTAATTTCATTTAAAAAGCTTCAATCCTGCAGGCATCATCTGCCAACAGGACGTCTTTGTCCAGCTGATACTGCTCCTTGAGGCTGTCAAACGGATACACCTCCCCTACAGGTGCACGCCTACATGCAGGCACATGCACCTCTCGTCCCTGGCTTCATATAAGCCCCATAAAAGTTCTCGCCACCTGAATTTATACTTGCACCTGGATGTAATGCATTGTTGAAAGGGGAAGTGCTCTGCCATTTATAATGGAGCTTATGGTGCCGGTCCACAGGGGTTTGGAGCTGTATTGGTGTCAGTCCCTCCTCATCTCCACCCCCTTGAGCTGTGCAGGATGCAAAAAAACAGCAGGGGTGGAGCCATGGGGGGAGTCGGCTCACTGAGCTCGACTTGCTGGAGACTGTTGACATACACAGACACAAAAACTCCCTACCTGGCTACACAAATCCACACAGGTAAACACAAAAGGCTACAACAAGCAAATGTAGACCTTCATCTATCCTCTGTGCCGCTCTCTTTCTTGCTGAGATTTTGCCAAACGAGTGGATGGACAGATGGAGCGACGCATGCTGTGTGTCTGTGTGTGTGTGTGTGCGTGTGTGTGCATAGACATATGTATGTGTTAAACAGATGGCAGCTGAGGAGACGGACAGAGTTCTTAAAATATCTTCAGCAAAATTGAATTAAGACAGAGGGAGTAGGAAACGCAAACTTTCTCGTCAGTTTCTCGTAATGGCGTGACGTAATGTACACACACCAATAAAGAAAGAAGATTTCAGTTTCTCCGAGACTCTAATGACAATTATAGAACCCATGAGAAGGTTAGTAAAGCTCAACCAAGCGTGAAGCATCAAATCCAATTGGAAAGTTAACTTTGGTTGGATTACGAGTTGGCAGACTCGCATGAGACGGCGCTAAGCTGGAACAGTTTGCCCATCGCGTGACTGAGCTCCCCAAACACCTCTGCTCACAGTAAATTATGGAGCAGATGTAACTCGTCCTGTAAAGCTATTCTTCACGGTGCATTATTCAAACACGCGTAAATACATAATGGCTTGGGCTCCACTGACATGTGTACACAAGACGTACACAGATAAATATGTGTGTGTACAGAGAATCTGTATGAGAGGGTCAGTTTTACTGTGTACATTTTCAACACTTCAGGCCTATTATACACTGATTTCCAAATACCCTAAATAGATGTAATGAATATAGTGTTGCTGTCTCATAACAACAATTACCTACACTGCCTGAGACAAGTGCAGCGACCTCTCCACCATCCCCCGAGCAGGGCCTTCTGACCAAGTTGAAAACGCACCACTTGATGCAATTTGTCATAAGAAGAATCAAATAAATGAATCAAGCGGCACGGACAGGTACACAGAGAGGCTGAGGCATAAATCATTCCCAAATTGCATATTCGAAATAGTAGGTTAACAAGGCGGCCGGTAGGCCGGGTTGGCTTCAAACAACGGGGGCAGAGCTTGGAGAGGGATGCAGAGTGAGGGGAATGCTAAACACCCGAACATCAGAGAACAAATGAAACATTTCCTACATAATGTCTTTTTTCCACAGGGCAGGCATCCAGGTTTGACCACCGGGTTGTTCAGATGAGGCACAATAAAAGAGGTCAGGTTGATCACACCTCTGGGTGGAGGCCAGACACTTCACACACTCACACACACACACGTCATATTTATTTTATGTGGTACTCAACATATACTAGACATATAGAAGAAAAAAATTGACAAAGTGGATGAACTTATTCATTTGATATTATCTTTTTGATATGCATTACACAACTATGCCACACAATATTTTCAGGAATAATTGGTTGCTCTTTGTGGAAATGCAGGCCAACGTTTTTACTGACTGAAAATTTTAATTATTTTAGATCCTTCAACCGTTGGACCTGTTTTGCCTTACTGCATTTTCTTTGTTATGCATGTAATGAAAATAAAAACAAACAAGCAAAAGACATGTATAATAGATGCTGGCACATGTTACTGGTGAAGTGCAAAATTATTACCGGTAAGTTGTCATTTTTAATAAATCATTGGAATTACATTAAAATATTGTCAAAGAACGCAAGAACTCATTCTTGACTGAAATAAAGGATGAATTCAAAAACACATCAGTGAAAATGAAAGGAAAAAAAATCACAACAAAAAATTTACACAAAAATGTGATTACATTTCACGAGAATAATTTTCATTCGCATTGTGAATATTGCTGAATCAGCAAACAAAACAAAACAAACAAAAAAAATAGACATGGAGAACTAACAATTAAAAATGATTTCCTGCAACAGCAGCGTTGTCATTGCAGGAAAACGGCGCCGGTTTGCGGGAATTAGGAGTCTTGTTCCTGTCGAGGGCAAACAAGTCCTTGCCTCTTATCTGCGGTCCAGCTGAGCTGGTTGGTCCTATCAGCAGGCTGTTATCTTGGTGCCCGCATAAACCGCAGCACTGTATGAGCTACCAGGGCCTTATTCACAGTCTGTCCTCCTGGAGAAGGATCCATGGCCGCCGGGCTTCACCGACCCTGGATCGACCTCTCTTGGTTCTCCTTTTCCAGCATCGCTGGCTGTTTTACCCTGAGCGTGCTCCCTCCCTCCCTCCGCACTCTCCTTCACTCACTTTCTCACATTAGTTTTTTTTCTTTCCCGTCAGCACTCACACTCTCTCTTTTCACCAATGTCATGGCCAGATGTAGTCGGATTTAAAAGGAATTCTACTGGATGTAACTCTTCAGTGGAGACAGTGTGTCTTCTTTCACAGAACAGTCTGATCGGGAAGCTTCGGAGCTCTGAGGTGGTCCGGAGGTATCGGCTACATTTCTGATCGGATATACGTTTTTACCAGTGATATACTACACTAATGATTTCTGTAGCGCAGTAAAATACAGACAGGTTATATCTTATTTTCACTTTCCAGCCTCGTATCAGCTTAGTCTAATAAATACTTCAAGAATTTGTTTTATTTTTTTATTATTATTATTTTTTTTTTTTTTTTTGCACCTGACAGCAACAATATGTTTGCATGTCTGTTCATGCTGGGATTTCACATTGGTATTCATAGTGTGTTGCAGTAAGAGCACCCAGCATCCAGCACATTACAGCCAACCAATTATTCCACAACAATTGAGAACATGCATATTAGAAATGTCAATTACAAAAAACTAAATGTGTTCAGGCTTTGCCTTGCAAACAATAAGTAGGTAAACAAGACCACACATACTCGCCAAAGTCAAATGCTTTTCTCCTGTATTAACGTTACGACGAATGGAGGCTTTTCTAATTTGTTCTGCTGTAAATTGAAACACCGATCGACTTATGACAACCTCAGAAAAGAGATAAGCTTCCACTACGTCTGGGAACTGTACAGTAAAAAGGATGAAGGGAGGACGTAATCTGGTTAACAGAAGTCAGAGAGATAATATATTCATCTCATCTTCAAACCGGGATCTGCATCTATTTAAGTTTAAGTTAAAGAAAGAAAATTAAATGTTACTGCTCGATCACCCACCAGGGCTTCTTCAATTAAATCTCTCCGGGGCTTATTACCACGACTGTGAAATGTGAGGGGGGGGATAAAGAAAAAAAAAAAAAAAAAAAAAAAAAGAAAAAAACTCTAACATGAAAATGGTAAAGACTAACATAGATTATTGTATTTATGCTCACTTTGAAGGGTTTAACACCACAGTAACTCTGCAGGATCACATTGTATTTTTACTTAATATGTTGGACACCAATGACTCGAGCTATTAGAGACCTTAGCAATGGCTGCTGGGACATATTTGCTGACTGAGTTCATTCATTGGCAGCGTCCATATGTCAACGCATGAAGTAATTCAGTATTTACTCAGAGTTTGTTTGAAGATTGGAGATTTGGTGAAACGCATGATAAAAAGACCAGAAGTGGGGAAATAAAAGCGTTCGCAGGGAAAACCGCTCCAGCGAGTTTACAACAACACATACCGTTTAATAATGTCCAAACCCTCACGCTCCTCCATAAATGAAGAGAACTCCCACAGAATAACCGCCTACAGCGGTGCATACAGAGCAATCTGTGGATTCATTGAAGCTGACTTCTTATGACCCACTATTTATGCAAAACGCTCCGTCTCTCACCGGGACGTTAAAAACGGACATTCATGTGTGAGTAAACCTGTTGAGACTCATGCTAATTGACAGACTCAAGAGAGCGCTCTGGGCCGCCGCGATCTCAGGTGGCCGAGGGCCGAGTTCAGCGGCGATGGCGAGTTTACAGTGGCAGTAATATTGGAGTGGCGACGGTTGACAGCGGCGCTAATGAGTGTTGACAGCCACACCCCCATGGCTGTTTGTTCTAATAGCCTAAACATCAGGCATAGAATGGATTAGTTTTTGCAATCAAACTGACACACCACCACACACACACACACACACACGAGCACACACACGACTACTGGTCAACACACATCTTGGTGCAAACACCCCGAAAAAACATGGACGCCCGTCTTTGAATACGCACAATTATTGAAAACATAGTGATCCACATGCAGCGCAAGTTTCCTGTTTGTGTTGTTAGGATAATTTTCACATAGTGTAACTACAGCCTGCCCTGTCGAGCATCTCGCTGTAACAGCGGGGGTGTGTCTCGTTCAAGGACACCTCAAGTGCAACATTTCCTCTGGCTGGGAGTTTCCTCTAGTCTGAGAGCTCCCACAACATTTTATTTATTTTTTATATATGATGGGTTCGCACCTAATATATATTTATCCTTCCTGAAAAATAAGATCGACTGAGCTGAACCTTTGTGAGGGAACATTCAGTTAGTGCAGATCATAATGACAGTCTGTGAAGAACATTGTAGCATAGTTTCACATTGTTTTTCAAAAGTTCAAACTTGTTCTAAAAACATCCGGGTTTGCCAAACTTGGATTCGTAATTACTTTTAGAATTAGAATCTGGTTTAATGGCCACGTTTAGTTCATAAAATCAAGCAATTTGACTCCACTTTTGTTCGCTCTCTATGGAAAAAAATAGAAAACAACAGCAACAGGATAGAAGAGAATATAAAGGAAATATAAACTATAATCTTTCTACAAATGATACAGATGGAGAATTGTTCCTGTGTGGACATTTTTTTAGGTGCGTGTGTGTGTGTGTTATAAATGTAACACTGATTGTGGGAGGTTTAGAATTAATCATCTTGGTTTACTGTTGAGATTTAAATTCTCTGTATTATTATTATTATTATTATTATTATTATTATTATACTGATTCTCGGTTCCAGAACCACATTTTCCTTTTTTATAAATCGGCAAATCAATAGTGACAGATTTTCAAGAACAAGATGTTCTCCTCTTAAGAACAGGAGTTCAGTTTTAAAATTCAAGATAAAATCAGACAAGATACAGACCACAAAGAAATCTAGCAACAGGAAGTTTGTGGGTCAGGAAGCAGTTTGAACGACAAAGACTGTTCAGGACAGAGTTTTAATTGTAGAGTGAATGAATGAATTGGGTAAAATTTCCTGTTTTATTTATTTCTTTTTTTAATACTCGTATATAAATAAGGATTGGGATTAAATTAAGCAGGTACAAAGTCTGTTTTGGCAATTTCCATCAAAATGCTGAGCAGAGTGTGTGTTGTAGGCGACAGTCATCATTTGTAACGAGCTCACGGGGAGAGCCGAGTGACAAAGAACATGAAATTTCTTACATAACCTTTCCAGAGTCCATTTCAAACAAAATGAAGACAGCAGCGGTGAGAAATTAGCACGAAACCGTGTTGCAGCAGTTGCTCCCCGACTCTGCGTGTATGAAATGTCAAGTCGCGGTAGCGTTGAAGCTACTGGGCCTGCAGCCGTCTGTGAACACGTCCGCCGGGGAGCGCGCACACACACACACACACACACACACACACACACACACACCAGCCCTTCACACGAACAGACGGGAGGATGCCGGACTGCTCTTTTCACAACAAAACAAGAGACCTAACAACAGAAAACAACCGCTTGCATTTGCCTGATCATTACATTGTGACAACTTATCTGGCTCTAATTTGGAAATAATGAATTATATTAGCCGCAAAATCCTGTTCCCGTCTAATTAGTGGCTCTGGGACCAGGTTTGTCGTTTATGAGACGTTTGAGAACGGAGTAATTACATTGTATAAATCAATTAGGGTTCTGCAATTGTGTACAGTGTGTTTTCCAAAGCAGATTAAATGGGCTTATGATAAAGACAGAACCTGTCCAGCGCACTGTGAAGTGGGAAATTAAAGGGAGGAAGAGGGAGGAAAGGAGAAGGAAGGGGAACGAGCCGGAGAGGAGGGAGGACAGAGGAATCAAAACAGGTCTGCAAGGGCAAGGGCATGCTGAGAGGATAATTTGCACTTCCAACTCGTCTCTCACATGCAGGCAGAGACAGATGTGTGCAGAAGGGCAGAAGGAGTAAAATACGAGAGAAAATGCTTAGTGTGGTTTGATTGATGTGAGCTTTGAATGCCCGTATTAATTCTGAAACGGCTTGACTTTGACAGCAGGATTTTTTAAAAAGGTTTTTTTTTTTTTTTTTTTTATGATTTAAATACAAGGTAAATTACACACGTCAAACAACTATCAGTCTAAAGCATTTTCAATTAGAGGTGAGCAACATGAGAAAGTCAGCATGGATGATTACACGTCACTCGCTTTGATAAGTCTGTCCAATGATCAACAGTCTGCAAATCAATTAATATTTCACTGTACACAAAAACTGATTGTTATTAATGATATTCTGCAAAGCTCTAACATTCCAACTGAAACCACGTTTGTGATGGATTTTATCATTAAGAATCTTCGACTCACTGGATGGGAAGAGACAGACAGACAGAATCACAGCTAGATGGAAACCTTTAAGGGAGGGTGGACGCCTCTTGCTACCTGAATATTCACCTGAACGATAATCATTGCTCGTCAGACTGCACCATTTGAGGAGACGCAGGACCTTTTAGTGCAGGGGGGGGGGGGCTCCTCTGGAGCGTTTACAGCCCTGTGGAGGCGTCAGCCTCTTCCTCTGATGTGGTCTGCAGGAACAGCAGCTTCTCTGCTGCAGACATCAGGAAGAGGAAGCTCAGCCTTCACTGCTTCCTCTACTGAATGCAGGATGTTAGAGAGAAGGAACAAGAGTAAAACTTTCACCCAGTGTATTCATCCTCTGATCCATACAGATTTATATATTGGACATATAATGTCTTGAATTTATTTGTGTCTTGCTATATATTTTTTAAGCTTCACGTTTTCACGATGTAAGAATCTGAAGCAACAAAGAAAATGTGAATTCTATATTTAACAATTAATTAAACAGTTACTGATACAGTCATTAAACAACTGATAATGAAAGTAAAGCAAAAATAAAATTGTGTTCTCGATAAATTAGAAAAAAAAGTGACAAGAACACACACACACACACACACACACACACACACACACACACACACACACACACAAGAATGTGAGCATTAAACATCCTCCTTCTGACTGCAATGACCTCTCAGTGAGCGAGGGAGATGCAAGTCACAAATATAGTGCAACTCTACACTGAATGAATGAATGAACGATTTTCTACTTCAACATACTGTAAATTTAAAATGGTCAAACGTGAAGCAGGGATGACAACAGTAGGAGAGTGGGCCAGACGTTACACTGGATTTCATATTTATTTTAAGTTGAAAAAAACTCTCCACAGAGGCAGGGATGACAACAGCTCACTTTTCAGTGACTCGGTCATAAATAAATAATAAAGTGGAGGCTTGCGTGACAAGAAGCAATTTAATAAGCCAGTCCTTTCTGTCGGAGAGGGGCACGGGGCTTTGGCCTAACTCTTCCTCAAATGTCACAGTTTTCTGATGGTGACCGAGGTCGCTGGTGCAAGCGAAACAAATGTTAAATGAATTTGGTGCAAATCCCTTTCAGAATGGAGAGGAGGAAGACGGAGGAGGAGGAGGAGGAGGGGTGGAAATGGAGAGAGCTTTTAGCTGCACACACCATCACACACATTACTCTATTATAAGCTCAGGTTGGGTAGCGCAGAAACAGGACGGAGAGCGTCCTCTACCGCTGTCTGCAGACTCTAAGTTGGCTGTTTTGATCAGGTGACAGCATGAAATGGTTATATGTGGATAAGAATAAAGCTTTTCCATCCAGGGGACGGGGGAAAAGGTAGTGAATACCTCAAAAGAGGTTCTACAAGTTAGTCAAGGCATGAAAGAAATGTTGGATTATCTTGGATTGAGACCGGCTGCCGTTCACTTGTCTGTGGAGACTGCACAGAGGAATTTCCTTCGTCAGCTCTGCTTGTCTGTCGAGGCAGAAAAGTGACTTGGAACTTGTAAAATTCTATTTTACAAGTTCCAAGTCACTTTTCTGTTGGACAAAAAAACCCCAAACAAACGAAAAATAAAAGGAAAAAAAAAACACAGTGATATTGCCAATGTACAGCCACTGCCAAACTGCTTTTTAATTGGAATTCCTCAAAAAGTTGGTGTTTTCTTTATTGTAATTTTTTACAGAACAAGATGCTCTGGAAACATGCTCTGTTATGTTTGTTTTGTTTTTTTTTCCAATAAAATCATTTTATAAGACTGCAAGAAAAACAATACAATGTTTATTGATCAGTCATAAAAAAACTGTATGATTATCACAAATAACACACTTTTGAAGATGAAACCTTCAAGGCGGATGTGTCAGTCTGACCTCCAGAAATCAGCAAACTATTGCTTATTTTGCAACAAGAAAAAACAAACCCCTTTGGATTAAGGTTTCTGACTTTTACTATTGATTCGAACACCAAATACCCATAAACAAGAAGTCGATAATTAATTGACAAAAAAGAGGGGCCCCTCAACATTTGCTGTTGCCCAGGTCCCCCATTCATTCAGACGAAACTTTGGGTGCAAAAAAAACAAAACAAAAAAAAAAAAAAAAACACAAGCAGACACAATCAGGATCTTCTCATGAAACCTTGAAAATATTATATTAAATGACTTCAAAACCCCAAAAAGAGATGGTGACCTTTCCAGGTGCAAAGCTCAGTGTCAGCACAGTTGATAATAAATAAATAAATAAATAAATAACCTTCAACATGGATGTTGAACGAACTACATTTTTGTGTTTTGTTTTCTTCCTTTTTGTGGCTGTTGAGCTAAAACTCTGGTCAGGAAAGCATCATGTGTGGAGATATAGTTCATAGTTCATAGTTTTGCTTTATGTAGATGATGCCGTCTTTGCGGCAGCCGGACTCCAGTGGAGGGACATCGGCTGCAGATTCGGACAAGAGGCTGCAGTCATTCACTGTACTGTTGTGGTAAAGGAGGAGAATTCACTGTCAAACAAAATGACTTGTTTGTAGGTGAGTCTAACATTGACACTTTAGTCAGAAACTTTACGTGGTGACTGACTGCCAAGTCTGCTCTGGGCTCCTATGTTTGACATTTCCCAAAACTTACTGCAGCAATTTCCCCAGAACATCGCTGCCCACCTCTTCTCCTCTACATCAGCTGCTAGAAGACGTAATTCTTCTCCTTCGCTCTCATATCCCTCATCCACAGCCACATATATTTTGTGGAAGTATAAGTTTTCCAACTGCGCTATGGTCTTGCTTTCCTCTCTGTCTCTTGAAACGTGATACTGTCTCATTGTTTTTACATTTCTTTTGGTCACGTCCACTGTACTACTAAACGTAACGTCCACATTAGGAACCAAGTGACCTACGAGGACTCGGCTTTCTCAAATGCTCGTCATATGTTGTTCCACGGATGGTGCTTTTTACAAACCGCCTCCAGACATACCAGATACGTTCAGCTAAATGTTGTCTTTTTCCTCACGTTTCCTGTTCACACACTGGCCTTGTTAATCCTGGGTAAATGTACGACACATCTCTCTGCTTCCTCACGGTGCACCGTATCGATCACGGCCTCACCTCCTCTCTGCAGGATCTTCCTCGCTCCTTATTGGACCTTGGTGCTCAGAGCAACCCACCCCGCTACCCCGATCTACCCTTCTGTAGAAACATTAACCCTCCTGAGCTTTCTCAGCTCTGCTCCATTCCCCTCCTGTCGTTAGCAATATTGCTAAAGTCCTCACTAGCTTTATACGCACCGTTGCACTCTCATGCGACTTTAGTAAAAGAAGTTATTTCTCACCATTAATGACTGTTGTGCATTCGGCTCTTTTTAAGCAACATCACAAAACTCTGTGAGTGTGAAAGTAATTAGTAAGGGAAGGAAGTGATTTTGTAATAAAATATGTTACATTTCCTCATAAATGTTCTCAACGGACCTACTGTTTTCACTATTAAAAAAAAACACTCTGGAGTCTCAGTTTCATCTGTGTGATGCAGCTCCTAATATCTATTAAATGGTTTCCTTTTCTCTTGATTTACAACCAGAGTCCAGCATCAGGGCGTATTTATACGACGAGAGAGCCCCAGTGTAACTGTAAATCCTGTGAAAAAACTCACGAAGCATTAAAGATTAAGGCTCAAGTGAAACATGGTCACCTGTGGCTTCCTAATATCAAATCTAACATCTTGGATCTACCTTCCCTCCACGATAAGATGCTGAACTGTGTGCAGTTAAGGTTTGATAAAAAAAAAAAATGTAACCGCAAGTTGCTCCTGGTCCACTTTACTGCATATTGACGATGTCATCACAGAGCGGTCACACAGATATTTTTATCGCAAAGGGTTGTGTGACTTTTAAGAACACACGCTTCTGAGCCGGATGAGGAAGCAATCTCTTTCAGAGTGAAAACCAAGTGACATACATCCACTTCAACTGAGGCTTCACATGCACCCTTTAGGATCTTTTTCAATATGATAGTGTCATGAATTATTCAATATTATGGAACGGGGAAAACAGAAGAAAATGCTTGTGACATCTCCAGTACGAACATCAGTCACAGAGTGACTACCTACAGTGTTGTTGTCTTGTTTTTGCATAACTTTCAACACATTTTTTTTTGACGATTCCTTCAGATATGATCTTTTTGACAGCATATTATCCCGAAACATGTATTTAAATTAAGTCATATCCATTTTGCTGTGTTTTGCAAATACACTGAAAAACAGAAAAAAAACATTCAACAACGACTATCTGTAACTGAAACATGTTTGACTGTGCAAAACTGTTTATTTTTCCTTCTAGTACCTGTAACTACCAGAAGTAGGAGAGTTGTCATGTTGTCAGGTCTTTCTGGATCACCAGCAGCAAATGAAGCCGTCGTCTTTGTGAAGTTCTGTCTCTCACAGAGAAAGATGGCGCAGATGTAAAACTTTACAAGCGTTGACGTTTCCGCTGTAAACTATTAGGCTCGGAAGAGAGAGGCTGGGAAAGACACGGGAATGGATTAATAGAAGAAAAAAAACATTCTATTCAGATATAAATCAAGATATCTATTTCTTCCTTCCATGCCTGGATATTTTTTTTTTCCCTTTGTATTCCTTTGACAAAGTAGTGTCTGGTCTGGGTTCAGAGCTTTATGTTCTGACAATTACACTGTCAAAATAATTTAAAAAAAGCGCCGCTGCATTGAGGGCGACCAATGAAACTTATTTATTCTTGATAAAAATGGAAGTGCAGCTGTTTGAATAAAGAGATGATAGAATGACGTCATCTGAAGAAGCTAATCCATTCATCCAGCTCAAAGCCACTGACCACAACTCATTATGAGTGAAAGCAGGATACACCCTGGACAGGCCACCAGTTCTTCACTGCTGAGACAAACAACCAGCCCACCAGCAACACAGGCTGCTTTAGAGAAATGAAAAGAAAAAGGGGTTTTTGAACTGTGGGATGAAAACAGAGCACCTGAGAAGAAAAGAATATGATCTACATTTTGAGTCATAACTACTAAAGGGACCACTGTCGTAGTGTTTTTTTTTTTTTTTATCCCCTTTTGGTCTACTTGACTAAATCTGTGTGCTTCTGCTTGTTCTCGCTCCGAACACAGAGTATATCAAATTCTCTTCCAGAAAGTAGTACCCTTGAGGTAAAAGTAACACACATCCAAGCGGCGAAGCAGTTCACCATCCTGTCCACAGTGAGGTGGAGATCACAAGCAGCCGTCCCTCCCAGTGCTGGGAACACATGCTTTGATCTATATTGGCCTGACCTCCATTCGACCTTGTCTGATTTCAAACAAAGAGCCTTGTTCTCATTCTCAGACCTGAGGAAAGACCCAAGCGAGTACAAACTCAAAAGTTTGAAGAGCAGGAAAAAAAAACAAAAAAAAAAGGCCAGAATTTCATATGAGGTGAAACAAGACATTTTGTCAAAGATGTAACAGAGAACTGGAGGCTGAACATAAAGAATCTGCAACAGCTTTGTAGAAATGTAGGTTCTGCAAAAAAAAGAATCAATTACTTTGTATATTATGCAAACACTAATTAAATTGGAATCTTTGCTGACTTGCATATCAATATTTGCAACTAAACAAATCTGCTTGTGTGTTGTGTTGCATTCCATTCAAACTCTGACAAGACAATGCTGAACTCCTTTCCTCTTGACGACAAACCACCTTTGTGCAATTTTGGGATTTATGTTGGACATCTGATCAGAAGAGTTAGCAGCAACAGTTTGAACATTATGATGTGTCGATGTGATGCATAATTGTTTTATCGCATCTTTTCAGTTTCTAACAGATTATTCCATCAACAGTGTATAAATGGTTAGAACATTCAGAAGAGTTATAATTATGAGTTAACATCAAAGTAATGAATTTCTTGGCCCTTTCAGTTGTCATGTCATAACCATCACATCTGAATGTTCTGCATGAATCCTCGCCCAAACTTTAACTCAATTCTAATGTCAATCCAAAAAACCACTTTAGCGTTAAAATCCAGCTTGGAAACACTATTTGGAATGCACAAAGCAGGGAGAACAGATCCCATAAATATCAGGTGTTATGCAAAGAGAGGAATGACACACAAACAATACAAGCCATTTTTGTTAAATCTCCAAACGCAGAGAACCGCGCAGGCTTCGCCACTGCAGGAAATAATTCTACGAGCCGTGTAATAAAACATACTCCACTACAACTGTGCTTCGCCCTGTATCCCATTACATGACAATCATCATCTCAGCCTCTGTGTCAAATTGTGTCAGGGACTGTGGAAGGGCTTTGGCCTCGTGCCACAGTGCACCAGTCAGAATGGAAGGGAAATATTTATACCTGCCAGACGGATAGACTGATGTTTAATTCATTGGTTTAAGACAGTGGCCCCGCTGACCCCGGACTCCACGAGATGGAGACTTTTCTGGGTTTATAACCCCTCATTAACACCCAGTGGGGACAGATGCCTCGTATAGGTCCACTTGTGTGTCTATATGTGTTTTTGTGTGACTGAAGGTGAGAAGGTGTGTTTTGAGTTTCAATGTGTAAATAACTTTTTTCTTTATGCAAATGTCTTCCATATAATGTGTTGTTATGTTTTTTTTATTTGCCAGCTGCTTCAAGTATTTGTCTATTTACGATAGTGTCGGGTGTGACTGCCATAACAAAAATCACCAGTGCAGCGGGGTTTGTTTGCCCTTTGACCTGGGAACGAGCTTGTCTGTCAGACCGGTCCGCACCACACTCCCAGGGTTTCATTCAATTCACCCCACAGCAAATGTAGTCATTGCTATTCAGGATAAACGGGTGTGGTGAATACCGGCAGTTAAACAATCATTTCTATAATGAGAGCGAGATGAAGTGGGGGTAAATGATGGGATGGAAGGAGAATAAGGTCAAAGAACAGGGGCATCATAATGACACTTCTGGGAGAGAAACACTCCCACTAGCTCATCTTTTACACTCTGAAAGGTATCACGGACCTCAGCACAACTTTTCCTTGCAGGAAGGACAAATATACAGAAAAAGCTGAATGAAATTATCATTAAAACTCTACAGTTTTCATCGACATTAAGGGAAATCACATGTAAGCCGTCACATACGTGTGCTGAGCTGGAATATACTGTAAGCAATCTTCACATGCGCCGTAACATAAATGATGCGAGGACAAAGCTACAACCCAACACCCGTCGAATGTCTGCCATCTAAAGTAAGCAGGAGAAAACAGATGGGGAAACAAAATTGGTATGCACTCGGTCTTGGGTGTGTGCCATCTGTTGAGAATGAGATGGTGCCTTCAGACTGCAGAGGATTCATGAGATGGCCTTTCTGCTCGCTTCCATACTGTGGAAGTCATAACCACCTTGCTTTGATAGTGGAATAAAAGTCACTAGAAAAACTGATTTAAATGAAAATTTGACCCTGAATAATTATGAATGATGTACAGTATAATACTAAGAAAACAAAGAAGAAGAAACTATGGCATTAATATTAAACTGAAAAGCAATTTTTTTCTTTGACACAGACTTCTTTGATATATCATGTTTGACATGAAACCTTACACATTTAAAGGCCTGACTTGTGCCATGCCAACAAGATGTCACTTACAGATGCTACGAGTTGTCAAACAGGGCAAATGAGAGTCACGCCGACCCACAGATACAGCTTATGCAGACAAAACTGTTAAGTTGCTATGATGCAACCCAGTTACAGCCCATGAAACCGCACTCAAAACCGAAGCAAACATTTTTGGCTGCAGAAGAAAAGTCTATAATATTAGCAATTGTACCATTGCACTTATGTTTGAGAGCAATTACACATGAGCATGCACACACGCGCGCGCTCACACGAGAGAGAGCTGCTGTAATTGACGCTGCAAACTGCAGATGTGAATTGAGCGAGACAGATGCAGGGGTTCAACTCTGGTACAACTGCCTGATTTGCATGAGCTGCTGCCTGCTTGTCAGTCATTTGAACGTGCTCAAACTCGGCACAGCGACTGAAGAAGCCTCCCAAAAAGGGAAACACAGTCATGGTCGTTTATCACAGTAAAAAAAAAAAAAAAAAAAAAGTGAGGCAGTGATGTGCCTTGGTTTGATTTATAATAAAGCTGTATTGCTCTATGATAAGAATGTCCAGGCTTATCATGGTGCAGTACAAGAGGAAACTAGATACCGCTGCTGGTGCAGCCACAAAAACTGCTCAAGTGGATATATTAATATTTTAAAATGTTTATGTGAAATAGAGTGCAAGTTTATTCATACTAAGGGGCATATCTGTGCATCCAGCCAGGCACCTTGCATCACCTGACATTTATATCTGCTTGTTCTCACTCTGTTCCCAGAAAGGAAGCGTTGATACATCAATACATTCAAACACTTAGACATAGATACATGACGTCTCATTTGAAGATGGGGTTAATTGCTTCTCATGCGGGCATTTATGTCATGGCTTGTGAGACTAATAGCGTGTTCATCCTACTGTAGTGAAGATAATAGAGCTATAAAACTCTGGTCTCCCAGTACTTATCATATGCATGACTGCAACTTCCTTTAATATTACACCATAAGTTTCCATGTGCCTCAACATAGACAAAAAAGACAATAAATTACCAAACTAAATGTTACTCAGAACCAAGCTGCAGGACTACTTTGTTATCCCTCTGTGCAGATGTACTGCAGAACAAAACAAAACCCTAACAAAGAGTAGTTGCTGCAGGTCAAAGCATTCATTTCACAGAATCCTTTGCATTAGTTAGATCATGTTTGGAAAGATTGAAGAGCTGAATCAGAGACTTCCTTTGCACATGCTCTGCAATCACATATAGACAGAATGCATTCATGTAGCTCATGAAAAGTTCAACAGAAAAGTGCGATACTTATACAAACTGTTGAACTCAACAAGCTACAACCGATGTTAGTGATATGCCGTTTGAACTCGTAAATCTTTTCCTGCAACGTCTTACCGTTTTCACCCGCAGATTTCAAAGTTTCCCACTGGTAAGTGGACAACCTTCTCAGGATTGATCAATAACCTTGAAAGTGGTGAGTAAAATGACTGTGATCAATACCACTGTTGTCTGGATCCAGGCAGCAGCATGATCGCCTCTCTTGGCAAAATAGAAATGGATGCTCCTGTGATGTTCTCAAAAAAAAAAAACCAAAAGAAGCATCAGAGGCATGGCTGAAGAAACAAAATCCTAGAATATGCATTGGATCTATTTGAGAAACGTGTCACTGCAAGCAGTCTTTCATTAAGATCAATTTCAATAACAAGGGGAACGATACAATAATTCTTGGCGGGCTTCAGCTTGCTGAGCTCAGTATTTGTTTAGTCCTTCAAATAAAAAAAAAAATGTTTTGCTCACAAACAGCTTGTCTCTTTTATTACTTACAAACATGCTTTTTGTTTGTCATTATGCCTTATTCAGACATCTTCTAACTACATCGCCTTTCTGCATTTAACAGGTGTACAAACAGAAACAACACAGCTTACAGTTTGAAATTATTCAACAAGCATCCACTTAGACCGCGGCTTGAATTGACACTGATTTCAGAATATAAAAAAACTGAAAAAGTAAAACACAAAATTTTATAACAATAAGAAGCTAAAAAGAGCTGGAAGCTCCAGATTCTGTTTAAATTATGTTAAATTGTAAATTAAATGAAAGATCCACTCCATGTCACAAAGTGATCTCGCTTCTACAACAGTAAGTCCACTCCTTATACATGCCGATTCACTATAGTGAGTTTTACTACGGTCATGAAAAGAAAGCTGTAGGATCAACACTAACCTGTTACAAACAGTATTTTGACCAAAGTGAAGCTACAAAAACTGACTTTGGGTTTTTTTTTTTTTCATGTTGTCCCAGTGATTATAACTCCCTCTCAAAACCGGTGAAGGTTCCCAGGAGGCCACTGAGCCCCCTCTGAAAACCCTGCTCGATAAGCCTTCCCTACAGTGAAAAAAAAAAAAAGTTTGTGAGTGTATTTACCTGAAAATTGCACAGTCCAGATTTTCCTACAGGAGGTCAGAGTAGTTGGCACGGGGAAAGATGTCACCTCCAATCTAAACTATGAAAACACTTGCACAAATCCAGCATGGCTGCCATCGCAGTTTCGCACTAGAAACTCTGCAGAGCCTGTTTACTTAATGCTCACTGCAATTACTGGCTTTTTTAAAAACTGACATCCTTCTTTGTTTCTTTTAGCAGCTCCCCGAGGAGCGCAGAACATCTGCCTGCATCTCACCCCATCCCCTGCATCCTCTATTGTTACATCAACCATCTCCGAATCCTCCTTCAGTGTGTCTGTGAATCTCCTCTGATGTCTTCCTCTTCTCCTCCTGCCAGGCAGCTCGATTCTCCATTTTGCCCAAAATATCCGCTGTATTCCTTTCACACATGTCCGAACCATCTCAACCTGGCCGTTCCAGCTTTATCTCTAAAGTGTTGAGCCTGATCTATCCCTCTGATCTGTTCGTTATTACACCTGTCCATCGTGGTCACTCAGAATGAGAATCTCTACATCTTCATCCTCTAACCTCCGGTTTAGCTTCATCCTTTGGAGACGGATTCTGCTCCCTTCCAAACAGACCTCATTACACTCTTGTAAACTTCTCTTTCACTCATACTGGCCCTAATACTTGTCTCAACCCGCTCCATCGTTCCTAAACGTTCTTTTTTAACCTCTTCTTTCAATGACAAGCGGTCAAAACAAACTGCAAGTATTTCACGACTACTAAAGAATGAACGGCAGAGGTCACTGCATGCTGATGATTTCAACATGAAACTAGAGACATTGATTTCCAATATTACACTTTACATGTAAATGATTTCACTCATGGATTCTAGGGTTAAATCTTTCAAACAAACTTTGCTAAGACAGCTGATTACCCCGTCTCTCCCTTGAAAAAGGTGACCCTCAGTCAAACTGTCATGAGAACCGACCGCAGCAAAAATACTGTCTATCCCGGCTCTCTCCCTCTTCTCCCGTCTCTCCGACAAACAGTGGAAATGCAGGAAACAGCAGAAACGCTATGTGCAAAGGACCAATAGGGGGAGAAGGTTGTTTGAGATCAGTGATGCTGAGGATGATGGGATGCAAATGGATGCGTGAAGTGTTTCACACGGCTAATTCCCACCTGTCAATCAAGAAGGGTTTTCGGGACATGGTTGAAACCATGTAAACCCTCTTCTTTGTCTCCTCTTCACTTTAACACATATTGGAAGGGGGAAAAGAGGAAAAGAAGTGTCAGAAGCATGTATTATTGTAGATAAACTTAGTTTCAATGCATTCGTTTTTTTTCAACCAATTGCTCAACAAAACTTGCAGCCTATCGCAATAATGCTGTTCAGTGCATAAAAATTGATCATATATTTTATATTCCTGTTACCTTTTTTTCATCTTTTACCAGGATGACTCTGTTTGTCACAGCAACACCTTGAAGGTGCCCAGCAAGTGTAAAGTCTGATGTATTATCCACTGAGCCGAACTTACACTTCAGAGCGCATGTGAAGATCGATATTGGGATCACAAGTCCACGCCAGCCTGCCTCTCTAACCTTTACGTAACTCCTGCATCACTCATTTTGTAACCTTTATCATCACTATTGGGTTTGCTGACCACGAATTGTTATTTGGAGAGGATTTATATTAGTGGTGAAAAACAACAAAGCAAACAATGGAGATCAACATCGAAGACTTGGACTTTCAGAGAACTGGCAAGTCTTCAATGACAACATGAAAGCAACATGCCAAGCTGGAGTGTATTGTATATATTGAGGTCGTCCATGATGATCAAACATTCTAGATAAGCCACAAATCCATAAAAAGGTTAAAAAAAAAAAAGTCACCGACCTCATCACCATTTCAATGGAAAAGGCAGTTGTTTACTCAACATTCAATATAGAAATATACTTTGAACAGTTTGATTTTGGTCTTTCTCTGTGGACTGCGGTCTCTCTGTCATGCTCCTGATACCCAGGTTAATCGCACAGTCCAAGGACACCCATATAAATTGGCCATATATATGTGACTGTAGTGTGTGTGTGTGTGTGTGTGTGCTTGCCCGTCTCTGTGTGTTTGCCCTGTGATGGACTGGTGACCTGTCCCGGGTGTACTCTGCCTTTCACCTATTGGAATCTGTGATTGTCTCCATTCCCCAGCGACCGTCAGTCAGATAACCATCATCGGGGATGGGTGGGTGGATAAACTTTTGAAACACTGCACGACCGTTGCCTGCGGCCACATACAGTATATATATATATAGGGCATGATCTTGTCTGTGCGTGCATGCGTGCGTGCGTGTAGCCGGTATATATCCTGGCGTTCTGAATCGCCAGCCCAGCCTTGGATAGAAACGTCTCAGAGTGAACTGAAACAAGGGAAAAGCTCAACATGTCAACGCTGCAACCGCCTTGAATTTATCACTTAAACTTTGAAATCAAGTAAAATTCTGCGGCCACGCTGCAATAAATGAAAGTCTTAAATCTTAAACGTATAGGGCAGTCGTTTTCAAGATTCAAGACAGAGACTGTCAAGGAGACGCGAGCGGGACTGGTTGTGTGAGGCTGAGGGAGAGGAGAGTGTGTCTCTGAAGCCAGTGCGCTGATGAGCTGTCACTTTGGTGTTATGCCAATGCAAAGCAGGTGGTTCACACAAGGGTCAAACTGACAGGAAGTCACTACGGTGACAGCCAATCACAATGGGTGCTGACTGTCATCATGGAGACAGCCTGTCCACCACAGACAAGGTTTTTTAGGATTAGAATCCAAAAAGTCTGCTTTCCCCCCTTTTCCTTTCTCTGTGACACCGTGGTTCTAAAAATGTCACCTTTCTGTTCTTTAATTTACATTCCATTTCAATAAACATGCCAATTTAATGTGATGGAATTGCTGTCACCGCCTATATAAATACTGGAGGAAAAAAAAGTAATTTGAAACTGTTGTCCTGAATGTCTCTTGCAGTCACGCGTTTCCTTTATTAAATTCCATTAACCCAAGTTCACAAATAAATACCTTTCTATTTGGGATAACAAACTTTTTTTTCCCCCTCATGATCAGGGGTTAATTTGGTATCAAAAAGAAATAAAGCAGCTCTGTAAGTTCAGAAATGAACCAGCTTTCACAGAAATGATGCATTTCTATATTTCCATGGAGACTGAGCAAACCGTGTTGATTTGGGCTGTATGTGGTCAAAACCTCAAAAGCAGATGATCGCGAACCTTAGAGATGAGACGGTTTTGTCATGTGTAACAGTGAAATTTACCACCTCTGGCTAAACAAGGTCCCAACTGGCATCAGTGTCTCCAGGCGTAATAAATGTACTGACAGCCAATGTAAAGGCAATAAAGGCAGGCTTCAGAGAAAAAAAGTTTGAGTGTTACAGCTTCCATAAGTCTTCTTCATAAGGACGACTGGTACATAAGATGAGTCAAGGCTGACAGAATTTCAGTGAACCCAGAAAATTTCATCCTGATGGTGTAACTTTCTTGATTTCTGCACCGTAAACTGTCAGATTCTCAACTCATTAAAGAGAATAATGTGGGGAAAAGGAGGCTGTCGTAGCCGTAGATCTGGAGCTCATTCAATAATTACTTAGAAAAACTGCTTAACCCATGTTGATCATATATTTATGCAAATATATTTCCCTATAATTCAGATGTGAAAGTGTGGTCATCGACCACACGTCTGATAATTCCATCACTGGGTGGGAGTAAATGTGAAGCTCCCTTCAGGCTTTATCCAGACAATGTGTTGAGGACATTGGTAAGCTTTCAAAGCTACATCGCGTTCAGAAAATAAAACATGTATGATGGATTTCTACCAATTTATTGCATGGGCGTCTACGTAAAGGACTGTAATTGAAAGACTTTTCAGAGTCTACTTTCTTTTCCCGTCTCTAATGGAGAAACCTTTGAGGCCCCAGTCAACCTTTCCTCATCTTTTCTCAGGTCTTCCCCAAAGGCCTCTATAGGATTCCTCACAGTGATGAGGGCACCTCTGATGTTACTAATTGATGGATGCCTGAGAACAGACATGGATTCGGCCAATTTAATACCATTCATCTGTCAAACGCTGCTCAAAGTGGCCGTGTTTTTCATGTGCTGTGTGTATGAGGGTGTGCGCTCGTGCATATTTGCCAAGAGACTGACATTTAGCATGTATAAAGGTGACAGAAGACAGAACAAGTGAGTAGAAGGAGCCAGAGAAATGCACACTCTCTTCCTATAGCAGCCCACTGCTACAATATGTTCAGGAAAAACAACAATTCTCACACTGTTTTCACAAACATACGTGGAATAAATTCGTGCTCAGTTCTGACATTTCTGTCCTGTTCCAACACCTGCTTCATCCAAACCACCCAAACTGGATTTTTATCTGAGTGCTACACCGTGATGATGATTAGAAAAGATTGCGTTAATGAGCTATGCTTCAGTTTAATAAAGCGGCCGTCGCGAGGGCTCGATAGAGCAGTCGCCACGCAATGATTATTGATGACTGTCTCTTTCATTGAAGCACAGCACAGCAGTCTCCAGCACATCAATTGTCTGGCCACTACATCTCAACGGTATCAGTTAAGAGAAGAAAAAGAACAACCAGAAGTTAAAAAAAAGAAGCAACAAAGCTGTCCAAACTGCAGCTATTAACCTGGCTGAAAGCCCTCAGGGAGTCATTCTCATTTCAGCTCCTGACCAGAGATCTGGACCTCTGTGTTAAATCATCAATCCTCCACATGTCAGCTTTAAACTTAAACTGCTGGCATGTGTAATCCACAAAGATACAGCTACTAATGTAGGCATTCTGATCATCATTTCAGTATTTTGAAATCAGAAAACATGCAAAGAACATGCACTATTAGGCCACGGTAAGACAGAATATATTACGTCAATCTGACTGGCTTGTCATTTAAATACGATTACCAAAATGTACTTTTAAAATAAGAGGAAAATTGTAATGACAAAAGTAATTAGTGTGCAATGTTGCACTTCCCTCACTATCACTGTGGACTTTTCTTGGATATCATCATCGTTAACTAATGCTGTACCACCAGCAAAAAAAAACAAAAAAAAACTGAAACAAAATTAGCTATTTAAGCTTTAGGATAGAATTAACAAAAAGCTGATACTTGGTAAACTTGGTATGTAATACTGCCTCTGAGCCATGAAGCACTGCAGCGAACTTCCTAAAGAAACACTTCCCTCCTCCTCTGATGGCAGAGGACAGCTGGCGTGTCTGCTGTGAGGTTTGAGCACACATCAGTGTGTCTATTTCAGGGTGAGAACAAAAGCGCAGCCCTGGGACATATGCATGTGCATATAACATGATCGTAAAGTCATGTGACCGTGACATACGGAGGAACAGCTTATAGGCGTACGAAATGCAGCCGCATAAAGACGCATAATTATTGTCTTACAGTCAATCCAGACGTCTGGCAAACTTTGCAATTCACTTAGAGAAAAAGGCAGAGACAAGTGTAATGTATAAGGTGTTACATGTGTGGGTGGACGAGAGCCATGACAGAGGAAGGGATCTGTGTGGGAAGTGACTTACAGGGAGGTGTTGGCTGGATATGTAAAATGAAACAAAGTTTAAAAAAGAAAATGAGAGTGAAACCTGATGAAAAATTCAGCAAAATCTATTTTTGAAATATGCTAGAGTGTGTGGAAAAAGAGGATATGCTGATAGACATGAAAGGCGGCAACTATTGTATAGACGTGTTTAAAATTGCATGACGGGGCTGTAGAGGATTTCAAAAGAATTCAAATTCAGGGTTCAGCTGGAGTTGAAATTAGAATACTGCGCCACTGCTCATCTCTCCCCTGCTCTGCTCGACAGCAGCAGCCATGGTGGAAGCAAAGAAACACTACATTTATATTAAATCCTTAATATTATTTTCATAATACTTTTTATTAAACCAAAAAAATAGACTCCTTCAACAACAACGATGTCACATGGACGCCACGTCCCTGAAGCCAGAGGCTTTTTTTCTTTAGCTCATAATGTTATTAGTTTCTGTTCTAGTTTCAATATGAAATGTTTTACAAACCTAGTTAACTGATAATTTATGATAACATGAATGTTGCGCCGACCTGAGTCTGTCTCCGACTGACTGACAATAAATTATGGTGGAAGGCTTCAGACTCTGCTTTAGGGTGCAGTAACTGAACTGCCAGCCATTCCTCAGGAGGATACAATTAATTAAGCACTCTCTGTTTTAGGTTAAATAATCTGCAGCAGGGACGATTTCACCTCAGGTATGGCTCTGCAGTGTATTGGCATATTTATGATAACTGTAGAAATTATTCACTGTGCTGCAATTCTGAACCCCTGCAGAAAGCTGGAACAATATCTGATGACTGCCTAATAATTTCTGTGATGTGAGTTCCCCTCGACTTTCCCAAAATCTAATTATTTAAAGAAAAAAAATTGTACACAAACAGTTCCAGAACTTTATTACCTGGAGCCCTCTGGGATTATCTCTAATAAAGGTGAGAGCTCCTCTCTTGTATATAATTTGCCAAAACAAGACGGTGATGCTCACCCACTCTCACAGACATGCAAAAGCAAGAGCATTTGAAGCGAGCAATTTCTAAACTCTGTTGTCGATCGTAGAAGGTGTTTTACTCTGGTTTTCTCTGGCATGTGCAAATTTAATTTTGAGCTCAGTCAGAGCTCCCTGTCATGTTTGCTATAAAAATATCATGGAAGTAACATTTACTTCTGTTACATTTAACTGATTTTGAAATTAAATGTTGATCAATAATCAGTAATTTGTAGCGATAACACAAGTTCACCGTGATCAATTAAACTGCGGACGAAGCTGGCTCTATTTAAACATCTTGTCTGACCCACGATTCAGAAGCTGTGAGATATTTACAGGCTTTTCATCAACTCCTCAACCTGCTGTGAGAAGTAATGAGAGCCTTTAAAAGTCATGCACTTTGAAGGCTTCAGAGTTTGCCATACCACCCAATCACTGTCATAATTAGCAGGAGTCGGACAGTATGCTGAGGTCGCAGTCTGGACAGAGGTTGTGACCTCTGCAGAGCGCTCCAGCCGGTAAGTAGCATGTACCGCCCTCATCACCACCTCCTGAGTCCTGAAACGCTTTGAAGAGACTCAAAGGTACCCTCTTCAACCCATCCATAACCCGAAGCACACGACAGCTTTTAAAGGGCTGGAGGTAGGAGAGCACGCCAGCTGAGTCGATAGATAAGTGTATTAAAAAAACACCGACCTGCACGTCCTACTGGAGACCGAATGGATGGAAAGAGAAGGTCTTCCATAAGTCAGCAGACTGAGATATCAGAAGAGCGTCAGGGAGATCCATCCAGGCAGAGCGCTGGACTTTATGAAGAAACCACTGAGTGGATCAAGGTCCTCAGACACTGGAAAACAAAGAGCTGGCGGTCACTGATATGAACAGAACTGAGAAGAACAGGGAAGACATTCAAGGTCGGTACGCTGCAGCTTTGGGAATATCATCCTGGAATGAGCTGTAGGTTGGATTAATATGTTAGAGATATCACATATATGTACAATTTATCCAACAAATTCATTTATACATGTTCTGAGACCAACTTCTCATAATGAGACTTACAAAAGCAGATATAGAAGGAAACACACAGACAGATTAAACAGAAACAACTGCTTAGCCTCACAAAGGATGGCAACACCTGGAACAAGCCAAGAGAAACAATCGAGACGTCAACTAGCAAGTGTAAACCAGCTTATTGGCTCTCAGTTACTCCCTTTTAATAAATCAGCTGTGTTTCAGATTGGAAATCATTACGACGCTGCTGTCAGACACTGGTCTGCGGTGAGCAGCACTCACAGCTCTGGACTGATGAAGGTCATGATTCCCCGTCCAGCGCACTGGGAAACACTGTCAGCTGTTGATACGCAAATTTGCATCCCAATGAGGTGCCTGATGACCGAGAAGGTTGAGGACCGCCACCTTAAAAGTAGCTCTAATATCATCAAAAGGCTGAAGCACATTGGATTTAAACTTTTGCTCAAGCAGATTGGTAAGTATAATTTAATTTAGTATCTGGGTGTTTTGGATTTTACATTTCTATGATCAAATATTGACACACAGTCCTAACAATGCATCCTACAACAACTCCTATCAAATGTTAGTAAAAATGTAGATAGGTCAGTGTTCATCACAGAGGACACAATCACCAAAGCATATATTTAGACCCAATCTCAAGTCAACAAAGAGGGTGAAAAACATTTTATAAAGATGTACGAACAAAGGATAATACTATCATCACAGTAAAATGTTTTAGTTTCCTTTCAGATTCAGACACAGCTCTCTACGATGGTGATGTGTTTCCATTTCCTCCACTAAAGCAGGAGCAAACTGATAACAATGAAGTATTTGCGGATTAATTTTCCTCTCATCATGGTGCTGCTGAAATGCAGCTATTAAGGCTGCTTGACTGGAGGAGCGGAAATCCAAAAATTCAAAAAGTGGAGAGAAAACCGCAAACAGTTCGATGACTTAAAAGCTTAAAAGTCCTGCAGAAGTGAAAACAGAGAGAAAGTCAAGTCTCCAAACAATAGAAAAAGAATATAGAGAAAACAGCTAGGAGGAAACAGCACACCTTAATTTCCTCATTGATTAACCCAGCTAATGTGCTAATCTAGCCTAGTACGCTTTCTCTCTGCAACATCAGCCTCATCAAGAGCCAATTAGCTCCTCTGCAGCCCACGGCCATCCATCATAACAGGACAGACACACTCATCTTTTCTCCTTAATGTAGCAACACACAACAGCCCTCTGGAGTCAATACACTTCCCCAAGCGGAACAACTCCAGAATAGCGGCCTTCCAGTGATCGATTAGGCACAGGCATTTATGTAAGGCCAATGAAACTCATGTAGTTATTCATAAGTTGGCTAAAACAAATACCGGCCTTATTCAAAAAGTCGCACAGGTTTAACGCTCGCACTTAAATCTAAAAGTGCAAAAGTTTTAATAGAATACCATGAGTCTAATGCGTAAAGTGATGAACACTTTGCTCTCGTTTCAAACCACATTTTCTGGCTTCAAAGTCATCCTGCTGTGCTGTGAGGTGAGCGGAGAGCCGAGGTGAGGTTGTTAATCGCGGGGCACATCAAAATTTCGCTGCCTGTACCACACACACACTTATTTGTCCCCAGAGAATAAGCTCTCAGGAAACAGGTCCCTGTCGTTTCTCTGCGGTGTGTGTGCAGCACAAAGATAAATGAGAAGCCAGCGCGCTTCGTTTTGAATTTTCTCATCACTGACTCTTACCTTGAGGTGAAATTACTGTGACTAGAGGATTTCCAGCTATTGCCATTCATGAGAAAAAGATTGCAAACAAATCAGAACAGAGACTAAAAATACTCCACAGCAAATCAACTTCTCAGAATTTCTCCTCCAGAAGTGACTTAAAACAGTTGCATTTTTCATGCAATCATCTGCAACCAGTTGAAGACCTCTGAGACATCATTTTGACAATCTCAATTAATGGCACCAAAAGTAGTAGTTGTTATAAGACTTATCACGTTATAACATAATTAGAACTTATCATGAGAAGAGAACTGAAGAAGTGGAGAAGGACCAAAATGTGATTTACCAGCTCATGAGGGCCACTGTAAGGAACAAATTCTGCTTAGTACTTAGTTGATGATTCCTGTTTTTAAATTAAATCTGTGACTCTGAGAAGAAGATCTCATATTTGTATGTTAGTTTAATCAGACAGGATGAAGGCCTATTTAAACCAACTGTTTTCAAAAGTAACTTGTAGTGCCAGCCGGTTGCAATTGGGAAATTGTCCCAAGGTCGTGAGCATTACTTTAATTTTTGAAGTCAATGAACTCCTTCATTTAGCTTTTCTTCCTTCGGATTAACACGGGAGCGGTTTCAGCCATAAAGGTGAAAAAACAAGTCAGCCATCCAGTACAACAATATTTAACCTGTTAGGCCTTCAGTTTTGAAAGAGCGCCATTGTGCGCCTGTGTTTGATGTCTTTCTGAGTGAGTGGATTAGCTCATTGTACTTCCATTCATGCGTCCCTTTTCCATTCTGTAACACCCTCATAAACTCGGAGCAGATTTGTACAGGGCCATAAATGTGTTAGGGCAGTGGTATTAAAAACATTTTGAATTAAGCTGAACGTTTTGGGGCTCTGTTATGTGTGTGCTGACCCGCCGGAGTGTTGCACCAGTCATCTGCATATTTTCTTTATATCACTGCACTGCCGTCACAAACCTCACAAACAGCCACATGCCTGCTGTCACTTCACTAGCCGGCGCATATTGTGCACAAAATTATCATAGTAAGATGACAGGCAGTTCCAACCTTGCCCTCGACAGGCCAAATGTATAATGTTCGATTTCTCTACATTTAGTTCGTTTCCACATCATTGACAGAAGAGTAGGAATCATTCAGTTTGGTGCAGCCAACCATTTATCACAGTGTAGCTCTTGTAGAGGGTCACTGACAGGTGCTCAGGTAGAGGACAACCCCGACTGGTTTCCAAGTGGAAATGCGGCCTGACACATATATTTCACACTTGAAAATGTGCCTGACAGCTGGCGTGCATGCCTTTCTTTACATTGCGGGATGAAATACACACAAACACAGGGCATAAGCCTTCAAAGAGAAAAGCCTCCGGAGTCAAACAGCTGCAGGAATAAAGTCATCAACGTCTCGCTGTGAGGCAGGAGCGCCAACTGCTGTCTCCCTTCCTCAGTGTAAAAGCTTTAGAAAGTGAATGATCAAAAAATATCCTTCATGGATCAGTTAAGCAAAAGTAAACTGGCTCCACAAGTCCCTAGACGAAAAAAATTAAAAAATCCTGTTGAAAGTGTGCAGGCCGTAGATTGAAACTGGAGAGGTAATTGGAGCAGAGCGTTTGCGATACAGCTTGGATGTAATTTCTAATCAGCAGTCGACTCTTAAAGGACGGTCTCTCAAGAGTCCAGGTGGATTCTTCAAAGTACATTTTCCTGAGACCCACACTCTAAGGAGTGTTTGGAGGATTTGGAGGGTTTAACATTTTCAATTCATTTAACTTTGACAAATTTTTCCACCACCTCTGATGTTGCTAAAGTAATGAGCAAGTAGCTGTCGTAACTATTTGTGGACATTTCAATGATGTAAAGTAGATCTAGACTACTGTGATTTTTTTTTTAAATCATATTAGTATTTAGCCAGATTCTGGTCTGTGTCAGTATAGTGGATTTACATCTGTAAATCAGAACTGTAATTTTAAATCTGAAAATTAAAGGATGTTTTAGCAACAGATTATGTAATGGACAATTTCGGACATTTTGAAATAAAGCTAAAGAAATAAAGCTCATAAGTCAATAACCTGACAACAATGTACCAAAAATAGGACAATATATGGAAATATGTGACAGTGACATTAAGATGATATATTTACAAATTCAAAACACAGGTACTTGGACCTTCTGTGTCAATCCTGAAGGCCACGTGTGTTACCTGCTGACACTGATGGAACAAGTGTGCATGTGATTGTCTGCCTGGCGACATTTTTCCAAGCAAAGTGAAATCTCTGCCACTATCTGAGTAGTGAGTGTAAAGTTTAACAAGCGTGATAAGAGGTTACAGGTGTTGATCCAGCCTCAAGTCTTCCTGTTCTCTATTGGGCCAAGCGGATGTGGGATGTCTTGAAAAGACTCGTCCCTCAAGACAACTTCACAGATGTAGAGGAGTCCATGTCTCATGGATCTGCAGAATATGTGAGATATATTCAGAAAGGACAATTATCCTTCTTTGACTTGCTTGTGTCAAAACAACATACTTGATGCTCTTGATGATATGAATATTAATCACATTGTATAGCATCATGTTTATATGGAAGATGAGCAATCAGTTACTTTGCACTAAATATTGGACCGTACAAATAACCAGAGTGAGCTTTGGAGTTTTTTTTATTTTGACCATAAAACTTGTGCACTGAAGAGTAGTCTCACTTTGATGTAGGTGCAAAGAGATGGCTGAAATTAATCTCAAAAGACTCAAACTGTTTCCTCTGGAGAGGCAGATTCACTGCGGCATGGCCGACCAACTCATGCAGCACAAAGTAAGTATATGGCTGGTGGCATGTTTCTATTATCCCATGCAAAGTATATTGGCTTATTAGGGGGTCCTGCTGGATAGAATTAATAGAAACACTTTTTCATTCAATTGAAAGACTCTCCAGAAAATGCAAATCACTTATTGGGGGACCAAAATACAGCATAAAGCGAGAGGTAGGATGGAACATTATATCAAGCTTCATAGTGATCGATATTAGTGATGCAGCACAGGACCAGCTGTGTTATCTATGCTTTTCCCTCTCCATCTGCAAACACTACAGCTGAGCCGAGACTCTCCCACTTCACTGCTTCTACTTCCTGACACACACACACATACACAGACGCACACACAGACACACAAAGACACAGAGACACAACAGCTGTGTTTGCAGTGTTTATTTTTGGGACAACGTCTCTGACTGACGTCTTCTCACATTCATGCTACGACAGTCCTTTTGTAGAAAGTTGAATTAAAGTTTAATTTGTTGTTCTGCACTGGGCTCCTAAAGACGATCACCTCTGACTTCAGCTTAACAGAAAACACTGGCTGTGAGGAGAAGAGTGTTCAGGTGACTGGAGCACCTTCAGCTCTACTTTAACAACTTTCACACAGTTGAAAGAAACCAGTTTAATTTAGGATGAAACTTGCTTTCTTCCACCTCTAACTCACAGTTCACATCTCTGTCAGATGTTTTTAAGTGTGAAATGCCATAACTTCAGCCTTTATCTCTCACAGGTGAGATTCAAACCTCGGTTTATAAACAGCCCTATTTTAACCGCGTGTGTATTGTTTGCTTCTATTTCTCAGTATTCCTTTGAACTTAATGTCCTGCCTTCATATTGCGGCTTTAGCGAACAAAACAGAAAATAACACTTCAAGAATGCTGATTAGCAAATCCGTGGCCTTTACCTATGGCAAAGAGATTTAAATGAGTGTAAGTCTTGTGAAGTGGCTGTTTACCTGCCATTGTCTCCAGGGTATTGTCAAATCTAATCCTGCCTGAGCTTCGCCTCTCGCGCCGCGGCTTTGAGCCGACTGCATGCAAAAGAGTTATGCTTCAAAGCAGATGGAAAGGTTGAATGTAGATGAATGTAAAATCAGGTGCGGAGACAAACTTGAAAGGAAGCTAACAATTAGCATGAATAAACAACTTTGCAAGGTTTGCGCTTGTGATGCTGTGGCGCTTACATTGGATCAACGAACACATGTGCAGGTCTTTTCATTGTATACTACTTGGAACAGAAATAGTTTCATTCTATTTTTTTATATATATATTACAGTCACTGTCCAAGTCTTTATCCTGGAAGCTTCATTTGAAACCCAATCAAGAGAAGTGTGATCATTTCCCGCAGCTGCCCGAGACAAACGCGGTTGTTCATGGGGGATTAACGACTGAATTGATTGTTGTCGGAAATTAAAGTTATCATAGCTTTGTAGATGAGCAGCTGCTGCCACTCATCTCTGGCCTTCCTCACACACACACACACACACACATAAATGCATGCACACCCGGGCTGCTCAGCCACTGTCACACTCCCAAACCGGTGCCAATTTATCATCAAGATAAATGCGAGTTTTCCTGAACTGGAATCAACTTGTCATCCAAATGAGGAAGAGAGAGAGAGAGAGAGAGAGAGGAGAGAGAGAGAGAGAGAGAGAGGAGAGAGAGAGAGAAGAGAGAGAGAGGGAGAGAGAGAGAGAGAGAGAGAGAGAGAGGAAAAAAAAAAAGAAACACGGACGTGATATCATTATTGATAGCAGCTTGACTCCCAGCAGAAGTGCTCACAGCAGGGGGGCCGGAGCTGTTGCTGTCCTTGGTCATGCCTTCAGAAGAGTGGATCAGAGAGGAAGCAGGAGGCAGGAGTTTGACGGACAGTCTGATGAAGTAGCCCAGCCGAGGGTTCCTAATAGAGATGTCCATCTGCTGCTTTACGCCAAACACTTTGTCAAACAGTAGAAGGAGAGGGCATAAATTAGCAGATAAAGGATGGCTCAAGTAGGAAAACTGAGCAACATTATAGAATGTTCTTTAAGATGGATGTTATGTCACTGTCGCTTTTGTTTCGGAGAGATTTCATTTTAACAGGCTGCTTTGCGGCTGGGTGTAAATTTAACGGCCTGTGATTTGCTCTTTATTTGCTACATAAAGGCTTTCTTATGAAGGCTTTCTATTCATCTTTACATCGAATCAGTAGTAGGCACATACTTGCAGAAAACATATCCTTCCTGTCCACTGGAAAGTTCAAGTGAATATGGCCCCTAGTTATGCATGAAAGATGGAAATGACTTAAAGTGTAAAAGTGCCGGGCTCTCTATAGACACATCCAATGACTGAATATAATAAAGACAGGCAGGTCCATGAATCACTGGAGAAGAGAACTTCAGCCCTGTCCCTTTTATACCCAGCAGCCTTGACAAACAGCAATAACAGCTGCAAGACTGTGAAGACAGTGATCAATCTGCATTACATTTACAAACTACTAAAACAATGCTCACCTTTTCTCCTTGCTGCGCAGCGATCGCGCTGTGGCAGGGGCCCGGAGTCGAACAGAGAAAGCATTAAACTGAAAGGTCAGCCCTCAGTTATTAGGCATGGCGCTGTTTGCTAATAGCTCTGCCTGGAGAGGCAGCTATTGATCAGAAGCTGTCCCTGCTGCAACGGTGAGAAATACACACAATTTGTTTGTACTTCCTAATTGAGCAGGGTTCACCTTGTGGGGAGCCTCCTGCGTGCACACGTGCAGCCGCATGCCAGATTGGCTGCTTTACATGTGCACAAACAGACTGACCAAGCGCGCGCAAACACAAACATGCACATTTAATTAAGATGTAATAGCAGATTTAAATAGTTTGTGCATGAATGGCAACACCATATCGGTTTATATTTGCACGTTGGCTGCAAAGCAATATGCAGCTATAACTGAGTGAATCCCACATGGCAAAACTTCCGTTTTATTATGACTATACTTCTATCATTTAACAAGAATTTAGCATTAGAAAAACACACACAAAAAAGAGCATTAAGCAAGTTTCATATTTATTAACATGCAATTTTCTAAAATCTACAACTCAAAAATCACTGGCAGTGATTCAACTAAAAAGGCATGTTTTCGGGAAGCGGATCAGGACAGACACAACTGCTGTTCAGGTCACAACATTTTTAAGAGAGCTGCACTCCAGCAGACTGGGCCACAGCCCACAGGAAGCTTCTTTGATACCATTTGGTGATAAATATTTGATAATGCCAACTCTATTTTCAGGTGGAACTTTGCGTCCCCGGTTGATAAGATAAAAGCGTCAGTGTCACAAGGAGACAAGCCAAAGTTGATGAGTTGTTACATGAGAAATATAAATTGATTTTTGTGAGTGTAAACCTCCTTTTCAAAGGAGTAGCTACTGTGGAGCCGCTGCGTTTGTTTGTGCAACACACACGGTGGTTGCTGAACTCTGTCAAACTACAGACGTTTCATTGAAGGGTTGCAGTCAGCAGATCTGCATGTAGGAGCCCAACGCAAAGTTCAAAGGTCAATCTTTCATTCATAATCTGTCCTCAAGAATAACGGTAGGCATATCAAGTTCATGTGTGAGTTTAGAAGATTACACAGACTGAGAAACATGCAGACATCCAGTTCCAGATGTTCAGGCTGAACCTGACTGGTTACTATGTGGAAAATCATCCTTGTTTTCCTGTCATTTTGCACCATCTTGCTGTGGCGTCTATTGGAATAACATATGATTAAAACATGAGTTAGCAATTTTTTTTTTTTTTTTTTTTTTTTTTTTTTTTGCCGTACAGAAAAAAATGTGAGACTAAAGGGGTTAAATAAAAATAAAAAATATTTGATTTACAAACTCAAAAAAACTGAAGAGAAATTGAGTAAAACAAAATTATGAGTTTCTGAAATACATTCACAACAAAAGTATATAATATATAAATATTTAACAATAGATCTTTTCTGCATCTGTGGCCCATTTTCTTTTCTATTTAAAAAATCCACCACCCTTAGTTTTGAAGGCTTCAGCGCTTCGTTCTCTGTTAGTAACTGTTATGATGAATGGTTTGGCTGATGCCAAAGGCAACAGAAGACCCAGTGAAAAGAATACTAGGAGGACAACATTTCTGCCGCTTTATAATTGTAATGAAAGCATCAGTAACAGGAAATTATAATTCATTTTGAAATTAAAATCAGTTGCAAGCACAAGTTTTTTCAAAAGTAGTGATATTTCAAAAAGGTATTATGAATTCCAACAGTGCTCCGAAGACAGATCAATCAAATGTTTGTTGGAGCTACTAGATTGTTAAATCCTCCACAAAGCACTTCACTAACAACTACTACTTGAAGGAGTGGAAACATTTAAAAAGGACAAAGAACGGAGGCCTGACTTTCCTATAATTCATGAGATCGTGTCTTATGAGAAGCCTTTTATCCCCAGCCACGAGGCATGTGATGAATTGCTGCAGTCCTGCCAAAGCCTCTGTTCTGCGGGAGGTCAATAACTCATCTATGATCACCGAGTGTGACCATCGTGACGCACTCTGATCAAGAGAGTATAGGACGCTCTGTGATCAACTGCAAATCTGTCATTGCTCCGCCGAGTGACACAACCTTAAACAAATCTTCCAACAGCTTGACGCCTCTCACGCAGTTTCATTTCACTGATACTGCGCTTCAGTGAGGAAACTTCTATAGGGTAGTTGCTCCATACATAAATCATTTCGTAATTATGCATTGTATGCCGGGCCCTGGCATGTTGACAAATTAAGCAATCTGGAGAGGCAACGCTATGCAGGGCTCTAAACGAACTATTAACAGATAACTTGGACCACGGCACACGCTATACGCTTCCCTCAAAAGCCGAGCTGGGGAGTCTCCACAACTCAGGTGTATCATGTTTATTATGATGTAAAACAAAACTCTTCCACGATAACTTTATTTCTTGAACTATACCCACTATAGAACACTCTTAAACTATAATATTTTCTTCTTTAAAAATTAAAAGCAGTGATTTACTTGACAATGTGTCTTGAGCATTAGTTTCATTGGTCTCCCTCAGTGAGAAAACTTCATCGTGGGCATGTTGTAGTGTTGCTGTGACGCATCAGCAGGTCTGCAGTGAGTCAGTCTGATGACTGATTCACACATTAAGGTTTGCTGAAGTTGCCCCAGCTATAATATTAATAACCACAATGGTGGTGCACACACATCATTCTGATGAGCAGGAGTTGATCAGTCATTATTTAAAAAAATGTGGACGTTCCCAGCCGCACGTGCTGGAGCAAAGAAGAGGATGGCATCTGTTCATAGAACAAACTTCAGTCAACAGGAAGCCACAAGACAACTATTACAAACTATTTGCATGTGGACAGCAGGCTGCTTGTTCGAAAGTAAACTTGTATTTATTTAATCCTGAAAACACATCCCAGATACTGGAAATGTAGGCCAATACGAAAGATGAGGCCCAGTTGCAGTTTGTGAAATAGTAACCATCAGAACATAAAATATTCCTCACTGTGATGGAATGAAACTACGTCTGTCCAACACCAGGCGAAGCTCATGGACTGAAAAACATTAATCCATCATGGAAACACAGTGATAGTAAAATCACACTGTTGGACAGTATTTCAGAGATCAGGGAAGCAAACAAAAAGTTCTCCACAAAGCATGCAAATCAGATTGGGTTGCCTTTTACTGATCTGTATGACTTAAAAAAAAAAAAAAAAAAACACTGGAGCGGCTTCGGCAAAAGTCTCTGTCCTGGAGTCGCCCATCAAACTCTCACATTCAGACTGATCAGAACATCTGTGTGGAACCTGGAGATGGCAGTTCACAGATGCTTCCCATCTATTCAGGAGGAGCTTGACAGGCTCTGCCAGCAAGAAGGGATAAAACTGCCCAGCTCCAGGTGTGCAGGGCCTATAGAGACGCGCACACGAAGAGTTGCCAAAGGGACGTCGACAGAGAGGTGAATGAAAATACAATGCAAAAAAGAGGGATGTGGATTGATAAGGGAATGTTTTATCCCCCCAGAATTGTTTACATGCAATTTAGCAGGCAACAACACATTTTAAGAAGAAGAAAAAAAAAACAATCTAATTGGATATCATGTCCATTATCTCATTAGAACACAGCAGAGAGGCAGATCAATATGTTTATACCAAACACTCACAGGACGTCTGCAGAAGATAGCCAGAGAGTCTGTTATTTATTTATTTTCTTGTCATTCTGAATTTTACATTTGCTTTCCCTTGTGAAGTCCCGTAATAGAGTGAGAAGAAATAATGTCATAAAATGCCTAATATAACTTAATGTAATGATCTTTCCACTTGCCTGGAGCTGCTGCATCCTTCATTTAGCATCTTAATAGAATGGAGAAGTACAGTAAAATGTAAAATATGAGCTTTTAATTTAACTTCAGCATCCTAATAGACTTAAATGAAAACAGGTGACTGTGCTTCTCTTTCCCTCGTTTTTATTGTTGAATCACAGCTCTGTGAGGACTAGTGAGCCACAACAGGAATCCTTTGGTGCACAGCTTTCCGTCAGTGGTCCTCTTAGTGTTGAAGTTTTGTACTCTATGTGACAAAAAGCAATAAAGACATTTTTGACAGAAAAATGTGAACAACCAATACACAATCATCCGTGTCTGGAAAAAGGGATCGATTTTTTTTTCTCCTTTTCAGATACAACCACAAAACTATAATCAACAAATTTAATGCTGCACTGAAGAAATAAATAAAATCCAATTCAAATTCAGGGTCCAATATGAGAAGTGCGTGAGTCTGGCAAATACGTTTGACTTTATCTTCTGTCAATATAAAGTGTAACGGGATCGATCCAGACATATAATCAGAGTTTTTATGTATTCCATCTCATGAGCTGCTTCCCTCCATTGTGTTTTTGATCGCCGGGCTCGATTACTATGGATTTACAGACGGAGACTCGAGTACTGCTCCTCATGGAAGCACTTTTTTTACTTTATCTACCTCTCTCATCATTTTCCCCCGTGGTAAAGCTCATACATTTCACATGACAGATTTGTGAATCAGGTTTTTTACATTTGTCAGCTACAAAAAAAAAAAAAAAAAACAAGATCTCGAAAACACGACATTTCATACATTTTCATGAATATGCTGCCATCCCATCGGCGTGCCAGTTTAAAGTGCTCCAGCTGCAATAAAGATCACTCTGTGAAATACAGATGAACCTGCGTCTAGAATACAGAAAGCATTACACCTTCATGTACTGACAGCAGTCCAGAGGCAGTACAGTTCAAGGTTACTTGAAAAGATTCACTTATTTAATGTGGCGATGCGAGGAAAACATTGAATTGAGTTGTTGATTTCATGGAATTATAGTAGCTTCAAGGTATTTACCTATTCAGGATGTATCCTCTCTTTCTGATGGGTTAAAGTTTAAAATGTTGAATAAACGGAGTCAACATTTGCCTGCATATCTAAATTCAGTATTCCACAAACTCAAAAAATCACTTCCTCCCCTTTTTCTAAATTTACTCCAATAAACAAAAGTATCAGTCACATTGTATTTAACATTCCTCATAGGAGAAGAACATCGTCCTACATTTGGAGGAGTATTGTTCCTCGCATTCACCACTTGTAGTTTGATCTTTTGTGTCATCATCTATATATCCTCGGATTTTTATGTATTTGACCCACTCCGTGACAGCTGCCATATGTCTTTATAACAAAAAAAACTTTTCTTCTTCTGTCTAAGTCAATAAAGAGGTGATTGATGGAGGACAGCTGGGATAATCAAACTTTTGGAAGGTTATATCGCATCCCTGTAACAAGCTCCCGAAACACATCTCCTGCTCCGAACACAGTCACTCTGGGCAATGGAGAGTTTCCTTTAAACTGGTTCCAACTCACATTGAACTGTTGAACTTTACATGCTTGGCTTCATGCCTTTCCAGACTATTTCATGTCCAATCAGTGTTTATAGAGTGGAAAAAGTTACAATCAATAGATATCTCTGGTGAAATTATCGCGATTGAGATACCAGGGTGCCATTTGGTGTGTCACGGCTAATCCGGCCAGTCAGATACCCTGTCAGTTCTGTAAAATGGGTTCATATACCACAGAATATACAAAAACAATTATACTTTGCCATTCACTGCTGAAAATTGATGTAAAATTGAATCTGACACACTCACAAAAATTGATAGAGAAATAAAAGAAACTGGAACAATCAGAAACACTCTCCATAGAGTTATAATTCTCTATTTCACTCCACAGAGGCAATGAACTTGATTCATAAATTTTACCCAACAGTCCATCGCTACTCAGATTGTTGATTTTAGAGAGATGTTTAAGAGGCTGGTTTCTAGCTTCAGAGATGATGTGTTGTACAAGAGGTTCAAACGATCATTTCCTTCAAGCTCCTGTCCGTTCAAGTACCTATTACTGTTCATCAAGAGTAAAATGTAGAAATCAATGCTTTCATTATTCATATGTGCACATTTTATCCTGACAGAGATGGACATAATAGCTTCTGGACCTTTCAGTGTAAAGTTTCCATGTTTCCCCTCAGCCTCTGGGTTTCTAGTTTCCTCCTGCAATCTAAATGTCTTTGACAGGTTATATACTGAATACAATTGACCAGTGGAAAGAGTGTATGCATATGTGCATGTATGTTTTCTCTTGATTGGACTGAGGAGTACAGAGTGCAACACCACCAGAAGCCTTTAATAAAGCCATTACAGACAATTAAACAATTAAAATACTTCTATGATATGTGAATGTACTCACATTTTAAATCCTATCAACCACTTGTCCACTGGAAGACCATCACAGTGAGTCTTCACATACTTTTTCGCAGCTCTTATTAATACAGGTGGGAAACAGAAAGCGAACAAAGGGCGGCAGAAAGTGATGGAAACGAGAAAGAGTGCCGTACACAGAGCCAGAGTGCAGACAGCACTGCAGAGCTTATTAGGATTGACTCCCCCATGCTGCAGACACTTTAATAACGGTTCTTTATGCTATAATAACACGGGGCTGTCCTGCCATCGACGGTTTCAATTTCTCTGCCAGTGTCCATCATGCGCTCGGCAGATTAAGGGCCTTGTGTGGCCTAATCGCAGACGGAGTCAGATTGCCCTCAGCGTGGCTTCGTTGGCTGTTAATGAGGCCATTTTCCTGGAGCGAGCTCCACTCAGGGAGAACTAATCTCTGAGTGGTGTGAAGTATATGGTACAGTGGGGGCATAGAAAGGCACCGAGCAAGAAAATAACTTCATGACCACTTGTTTTTAAGCTTTTATATGGGCCACCTTCAAGGGGATTCAAGGATAGCAGACAATGCTAAAGATTAAATATGAGCCCCAACCTTTAACACATGACGTCCTAGTGATCCTTTACTGTAGACGGCAGATGTTAGAATTAAATTTTTTTGATCATGCCTTGTTAATACTATTGAGATTTCACAGTACAGATTATCAGGCCTCAATTATATTTGATATTCTTTAATTATTATAAATTATAACAGTGAAACAATAATGCAAGATCGATGCGTTTTCACTTTAAATATTGCCATGTAAACGGAGCCTAACGATATGATCAAGAGGACTGACTTCTGTTGACATGATGACGACTTGGCTTCATTCATATGGTCCAAAATTCCAGAGAGTTTTGCATGACTTGTGTGACTGTTCTGCAGCGTGAGAAACATTCGACATACATGCATATTAGAATTTTTTACTCCAATTTTATAGGATGCTTCACTCTTCTTACACCATCTGTCCTACATGGACAAAATATGAACTATTTGTGCTTCGAGAGAGAAAAAAAAGTCACAAAATTGTTTATTTCCTCAAGCTTATCAGCTCATCTCCTACAAGTGTCAATGACAAAGAATCAAAAAGAGAGCTCAGAAGAGAGGGTCACTGATGATAATGTGACATTTATACTCATTAGCCTTTCCTTGGCAGAGTAATAAAAAGAAGCTTCAAGATATAACCTGATGAGTTTCAAGAATAACATGCTGCAAAGAACAAAAATGACTGATGTGATCAAAGTGTGATTTAAAACCCTGGAGAATCCAAAAAACTGCAGGATGGACGACCACTTGAAACTATTGATAAACTACATTAAAGGCTTCTTCAGTTCACAGTGACTTGTGTTGCACCCTGCTGAATTAAATCATCCAAAAATTAAAGGCTTATTTCCCTCTGCTGCCTGTCAATGGGAGATATTGGAAAGAGAGTCTAATTTATTGGATTCGCTAATGTGCTGAAATAATTCAGCCATCTGTTGATGATTAATAAGAGTTTTTAAGCATGTAGATATCCTTTATGAAATTTAAACCAGCTTCATCTTCAGCAGGCAGAGCCAAATGCGGCCATGTCAAATAACATATCGACTGCAATATATTACGCAGCGCAGAAGTTTAAATATTAAATAGCAATTACGAGAAAAAGAACACAACAAAATAGGGGAGGTACGAGAGTTTCTTGCTATGAAGACTGTTTCCTCGGACATTCAGCAGGCTACAAAGTGTATTGCATAAAGACTTTGTAAAAAATTGGACAATCACTAATTGCTGCAAACACAGTCAATACTGTCAGTGCACATCCTCACCTAGTAGTCGTGTGACTGAGGGGGCTGTTATTACCTTCTCTTATGTCAACAGGATGCGACAGGTTTCAAGGGCTCTTGTTCGCGGCTTGGCAAAATATGTACAATTTACACTTCAATTTAGTGTGGCAACAATGCATCTCTGACCAGCACAGCAGGGGGTCTGAGCGATCGGATCAGAGTCCATCCCGAGGGCATGTTTGATGTGTTTTCACTGGTGCTTTTGTAAGGACAAGCAACATTTAACTGCAATCAAAGACCCAAAAAGCACTGCAATGCCAGGTGTGGTTACTGACAAAGGTATACCTAGATAAAGTATGTAATTCACATGTAAAATACCAAAGAAAACTTATCTTACCATCTTTAGCAGCACTGACCTAAACCAGTGTTTTACAAAGTGTGGGAGGATGAGCCCTTCTCACTAACTCTGAACTACACTGCAGTACTCTCAATCCACACATGCTTGGTCTAATGCCAAGTTGAATTCCTTAGTTAAATACCACAATTTATAGGGTTCTTCACTTTATAAAGTATGACTGGTAATGGCTGTTGGGATCCAAATGGAACGAAAAGCACAACTGCTCTTCCAAATACCATACTTTTTTAAAGGAAGTAACTGACAAATCTTTATAAAATTCATCAATAATAATTTTGCTCTTAAACTTAGCGTATATGAGTTGCATTTCTTCTCGAAAGTTCAAATACAAGGATATCTTTTTAACCTTGAGATTTGACATTTTGTTTCTTATCATCGCTTGATTGCTTTACTTCTTTTCTCTTCATTGGATTAATTTAGACTGTTTATCTTTACTAAACTGCTTAAACCGATATTGTCAGGATGTGAACACACCACTGATGACCAGCAAGCTAATCACCTCACTTTTCATGACCATGAGAAATCGAAGATTATTTTTTTTCTTAAGAACCATTATGAGCCCCATTTGATGTGTTCTAATGGGAAGAGGTGAAGAGATAAGTGGGCATCATTTGTTTTTATTTATTTATTCATTTTACCCTGTAATGAAATTTGTGCTGGACTTTCAGCACATTTTTAATTTGTGATATTGACTTGAGATAAAAGTGACTTGATCTGCTGTGATCCTTACAAGAGCATGGTCCCCTCTGACCCTCACGAAATGAAATGCACCGGCAACTGTGGGAAACGAAGTGGAGGAAGAGAAGCAAACAGGACAGCAGGAAAGTGGCGTCGTGTTTTTCCTGTGAATATTTTGAGCACTTCTGGCGTTCATTTGTAAAAACAAGAACTGAGCTCTATGTTTATCTGTAAATTTAAAATTGAAAAGAAAATGAAACAGGCAGCTCAAGGAGGAAGGTAATAAAGGAGGCATCGGCTGGAGACCGCAGGGAGAGAGAGCGAGAGTCAGCGGTGAGACAGGATGATGTACTGGTAACATCATCTTTGTCCTGCGTGAGGGATGGCACTTTAGGCACATAACAACTGGCCACTTACTTCCAGTGACCTGTTTCTGGAGTGTATTTCAGGAAATCTCATTTCCTGGCGCTCCTGAAAGGTTACCACCTACATTTAGGAAATGTGATTTTGATGAGGCCTTTATTAGTGATGGTACAGACAAGCCAAAGAGAAGACAAATACTGGAAGCAGAGAGAGACGAGCCTCCTGTGTCACAGCCGGCATCCCTGTGCTCTATATTTATTGCTGAATTCTTCTGTATTTTTTTTTTTTTTTTTAGCTAACCAACAAACAGTGGTAGATATTTAAACTTCACTGATATTTGTTCTCAGGTTTCTGTGTACGACAGATAATATTGTTATTATGAGCAAGCATTCGTAGAAATTCGTGACAGTTTCTTGAGATGACTATACTGTCATGTGTGGCACAATACTGTATTTTCCAGTCTGTAAGTCACTTCAGAACATAAGTCAATATTAGTCAAAATGCATGTATTCTTCATGAAGAAGGGAACGAGTTAATTGAATTCTTCATCCTCAGTGTTGCTTCTGAACACTTCTGGAGGAGGATGAAGGACCGGGACGACTCCGGAGGGATTCAGAGCTCAAAGAGCAACAGGAGTCACATGAAGCTAACAGCTGATTGATGCAGATGACGAAGCGAACAGCTGACCCGACTAGCCACTTCGCCACCTGCAAACTAAAAAAAAGAAAAGAAAAAAAAAAAGAATCTCAACTTCTGGGAAAATGGAAAAGAGATTAAAGCAGTGTGCCTCCAGGACAGAACGGGACAGATGTTCATCCTAACGCAGCTGGCTGAACTTAGTAACCTCTGCTGCTCGCCAGTCCCTCACAAGTTTCTCACTCACTCCAAACTTTCTTTCTGATGCTTGATTACCATCTTTAGCTGCATATTCTATATCCCGCAGTTTGTAACCTGCAGAATCGTATTTTCTTTTTGGCGACATTTTATTTGTCTTCAGTTTTTCTCAACTGTCTTGAAATTAATGTTTCAGTTTTTTTTCTTTTTTAATTGCTACAAAAGCAGCATATATCATTATAGCCGAGAGCGTTCTCTTGCAGCTATAAAAAATAATGTTTATTCTTTGGTTCACATCAGTCAGTATGAATTAAACATGTTAAATTACATATATTTTGATATATAAGTTGCACCTGGCTACAAGAATTAGCTAGAAGAACTAGCCAGATTATGGAAAAAAGTGTGACTTATATTCCAGAAAATATGGTTTAAAAAAAAACTGAACTGAATTGAACTGAGCTCAGGTTTGCTGAACACCAAAATGATCACTGTCAGCACTTAACTTATTATTAAATATAATATACAAATATAGATTTTTTTTTAAAAACCTATTGCATGAGGTACTAGTATGTAAAGGATTTGTGTGTGTCTTAGCTGCTTTGTTTTTTGACACGTGAACTCAAATATCGGCGACACACTCTGCATTCATCCACGCCCACGCGCAGCTCCAGATCATTGTCTTGCCTGGTAGGTGAGTGAAGGACAGTGTGCACCAGAGTGAACTCGCAGTTGATGAGAAAATCTGCTCGGGCGTGGAGGCCTGTCCCACATGAGCCAGTGCATGAGCAGGTGTGAATGAGTCAATTAAGAGTTTTAATGAGGGGAGGCTGAGATGAAGGAAAGCAAGGAGAAGATGGGGAGAGGGGTACTGAGGAGGGGAGGTGGGAGTGGATCTGCATACTTAAGTGAAGGCAGGATTCTGATCTAAAGGAGGCTCTCATGTGGATCGGATCTCTGCCAAGCTCTGGCTCTCAGTAGTCTTGAGTGCCTGTCTGTCGGCTCCTGCCAGTTGGTGCTCGCCTTGTTTGTGGAGTCTCTGTTTAATTGAGTTCAAGATGAAGATACAACAAACTTCTCTGGTGAGGAACTTTGCTGCAGCACCAAGCTTGTAATGTTCTTTTTATCGACATCTGAGGGGAAAGTGTTTTTGATGCGTTAGACAGTAGACTGCAGACGGATTTTTAAGCAACTGTTTTCTGACAACTTCTGAAGGAAACTGCTAACTTTCCAGCATGTTTACGAGAAACATTTCTTCAAACTGAGACTCGCTGTTTATATGCATTCAGGTCATTTTTTGTGGAGCCCAGGTTTTTTTTAACTTAACATGAGCAGAACTTCAAAAGCAATTAATCTGGTGTAGCCAAAGCCTTTTAATTCCCCGGAAATTAAGATCTACGCAGCAGCGGTTTCATCACAGTCCGGGTCAGTTGGTTTTCAGCAGAACTGAAAACAGATCGAGCCTCTTATAGACAACACTGACCCAGTTCTGAAATAAGCCCTTCATAATTTCGTATACTTTCCACGTGCCTGTCTCGGCGCCTCCACTGGTTTTTCTGTCCGTTCTATTTTCATGTGCGACCAGCTTCTTTCTCTTGCTCAATGAGTCGGCTACGTTCCCAGGCCAGTTGGGATAATTAGATTTGGGAATGCAGAGAATAAGTCAGAGCTCATTCCAACACACTCACACACACACACACACACTGATGCAGTACATTCTGGATTATGCAAATCAGAAGCTCATGCTTCCTTTGAAATGTACAGAATGAGGATGGAGGAAGGTTTGCTGCCGAGATAAACACAGGGTTCATCCAGAGGACACAGAGAATGGGCTGAACATCACATGAAGCAAAACATCTCCCAAAAAACGACTCGTCCTTAAACAGAGGTGAAACTTGCAGAAAAGAACATGCCATGATATTCGGTTGTTTCGAACAATTGCTTAGAGGAGCATCTCCATTTAGTTATCAGTAAATAACCAATAAAACCCAAAAAGTGGGTAGTAATAGAAGATTTGATCAAGACAAATCGTCTACCTTGTTGCAAAGAAAGCACCGCAGAAAATCACTGCAGAGGGAGGCAGTGACGTGACGCTGCTAAAGCACCTGGTAGACGAGGAAAGAAGACCGCAGAGTAAAAGTCTTCAAAGATTTATGTTTTTCAATCCCATGTTCTGAAATGACCGTTTACTGTTTTGTTGTTGACTCAATAAATAAAAATATTTGTATATAAATCAAACTCAAATTAAGACGTGTGATACAATTAAAACCATTAATGTTGTGATTCTTTACCAAACAATGAAATTCAAAACATTCTCTAGAGTCACACTTAGAGAGAGCAGTGCAGAGCAGTGCAGAGCTGTAAGAATGATCAGAAATCCTGGGATTACAGGATGAAACAGACTCAGCTCAGGACCTCCTGAGAACACAGCAAAGGCAGCGCAGCAAATGAAGTCTGTCTTTTTCACTGACGGTAAATCGAAAATCGTATTCTTTCCAATAATATTGGGAAACAATAATGAGCAAACATTCTGAATTTAGCGTTACCTTACCTTGTCTATGTTTACTGGCACACTGTATTTGTATGTAAAACACAGTGAATGAATCTGAATTACAATGAAGTTACAATGTGCAAAAACTCTGTTCTGACTGCCGTGGATCATAATACACTCTTCAAAATTCAAAAGTGCCCATGTCATTAAATTGTAGGCTTTTTCTTGTAATTTGTAGCCTATAAATATCTTTTTCCTCTCCATTATCTCCATTATGCTCAGTCTCTTTTGTAGTCTGTGTGTCTGGACGGCTCGTGTTTCACATTTCTGCTTGAGAATATTTTTGTGACAGATGATCTTCTTCGAGCACCACTCTGCCTCTTCCTGCTTTTTTTCCTGGAAGAAATGTGATGATTGTACTGTAAATGTGTACTCTGCACTGAAAAACCACTTAAAACCAACAGTCAAACGATGCCGCCATTAAAATGAAATTACCAGTAGCTAAATACATTGAACACACGCTGTAGTTCGATGTGATGTTTTCTGAAGCTGTAGTCAAAACTTCATAAAACTGCTGTTGAATCATTAATGCTTTATGTGTTGTTAGTTCCACTTGTATTAAAGCACTTTGAAGACAATTAAATTATTTTAAATGAAAGAAACTATCTGCACATGCATATATTGCATTTGTTACCTATCATAATCTAAAAGAAATGTTGACGTGTTATTCTGAGCTGTTCTGAGTTCCATTAAAACGTAATGATATTTATTTGCCCTCTGTATTTGTGATGGATTGGATGTGAACTAAAAGAAATAGCTCATGAATAAGTGATCAGTTTTTCAAAAATGTACGCTTCTTTTCCTTTTTTCAAACCAGGTTTTAAAATATGTAGAAATGATTGATATTGGAAAAAACTCTTCTGAAATGAAACAACCATCAACATCTGTCTGTATCGCATTAAATTATGACATTTTTAGATATTTGAGGCCCTCATTATGAGGATAATAAATAACCATTAGTCCCAACATTTCCCTTATGTTAGCAGCCAATCCAGCAACTTCACATCTGGATGTTAAAACCTGTCTTGGTTTCAAATTGTCAATCCAGTTGATCGAAGACCGACCGGGATCCCAGTGACGAGGAGGGAAACAAATTCATAAATTACATTCAGTGATTCATTATCCTTCAGAAATCTATCATTTCCCACAATCATTAATGAATAAATTCCAATTTATTCCAATTAATACTTTAAATCAAGGATAAATATATGCACTACTTCCAGTGATTTATATTTTCAGTAATCTATTAATTACATTCATTTACTAGTAACGACCAAACATAAATTCCAACAATTGAAGGATCTATTTTCTTTCATTCTTTTTTTTTTTGCAGATTAATTTGAATAATTCACATCTCTGATAAAACTGTGCTCAGTGAAACAGATTCATGGTTCATGAAGGCAGCGGAACCCTCTCGAAGACCAAGGCGACGTCGCAGACCCGGCAATGCAGGGCTTATTGTTGCCACCAAATGACCCATATCAGAATAATGGCGGTTTAAGCATGCTTGAATTCCAGAGAATAGAGGTAGGAAGAAACAATGAATTAGCATGGTGTGTAATTATTATTCATATGTTTGACAAATAGAAAGGAGAGTGGCGATATGCATCCAGCCAAACAGGAAAAGAAGCCAGACAAAGAGAAAAGGAGGGGAGAGCAGTACAAATCTGAGTGTCAGCACCTCTCCGCCTACACCTTCAGGGTGGAAATTCACAGCTCTCAATTTAAAACTACACTCTTCTACACAGACAGATGAGGGACTCAAGGTAGAGGGAGACGCGGAGATTGATAGACGAAGACAGAATTAAATTTAAAAAAGCATTAAAAAAACTATAACATTATGTTTTCTCCCACTTCATTATAGCCGAGGTGGCTGAACATGACTCTCGCTAATTAGATTCATTTCTATCAAATACTTCTGCAAGCAAAACTTGTCATTATACCTCTGAGCAGCTCACTAACTTTTAGTCGGCCAGAGACAAGTGACCTGCAGATCTTCCACGCTGTGATTCACTCCTCCTGGCCCGGAGAAATTCATCACGGTGTTCTCTCCCTAAATACCCCAGACAGACCACGTTTGAGCGGAGCCCAGAAGACGGAGCGAGGATCATCAGACGTTCAGAACACCGCCGTGGTCGTGCGGCTCGCAGTTCAGATCGGTTGAATCGGGTGTTTTCAACGGGAGCGCAGGGACGGCTGAGACGGCGAGGGGAGCGATAGAAATGAAAGGGGATCAGGTAAAACTGAATCAAGTTGATTTCATTGAGTCTTTGGAACATTGCGGTTAAGATAAATTCTTGTAATAAATGTAAGCTATAAAAAAAAAAAATCATTTACAGTTGAACCATTTGGAGAAAAGTACTGAAGCTAAAGTCTCTAAGCTTTAACATCTAATGTCATTTTTTTTCTGAGGCACACACACCATAAAAGAAAATTGAAGTGTACATATTGTATATATTATATATATATATATATATATATATATATATATATATTATATATATATATATATATATATATAATAAAGTATACATACAGAATCACTCCTAAGTAAATCCACATGCAGGTAGACGTTAAACTTATTTAATCATACCCCTTCTTATATAACCACTGTCATGAGGGAAAAGTTGGATTTGAGCATAGACACACAGTAGAAAAGTTAGTTCAGGCATATCAGACTGTCCCCTTTTCTGAATTAAACACACCCACCTTCACTTTGCGACCAATCACACAATAACTGTCTCACAAGACAGGAGAGGAAAAACAAAACACAACAAAACAACTACCAAAAGAAACCCTAGCTTTGCATGCCAACTGTGTTTGAAAAGAACAGAAGTTGAATACAAACTAGATTCTTGGCTAAATGTGTTGCCATGGTGGTGCGTGTTGTGCTTCTTAGTAGCTGATAATAGCCCGAGCTCTGTCATCTATTAAACCATCCTATTAACCGAAACTCAAACATCATGCTTCATCATTAGGCCATTACGACTCCGATGTAATCTTGGCTTATGAATTAAATTACCTGTGTCCTACATGACATTAATAGACTCTGAGCGGGGGTTTATGCCAGCAGTGGGACCGGCGTTGATAGGAAATGAGTAATTCCTGTGGGATGCAAATGAAGCAGCCTTAACGTTTAAAGTCATGTAGAAGGCATGGCGGCACATTTTACCCTTCAGGAAAAGAAGAAATAATCTGATGACGAGGCGGGCTCAGTGTATGTTTTTCGTCCTCAAAAAAAAGCCCAAATTGCTTTCTGGAGGTCACTAAGGATATTATGACACCACATTAAAATGTATTTAAGAATCAGTCAAAATGGGAGAAAAGTGAAAAGTAGTCATCTCAGCCAGGGTTGTATTTTTCCATCACAGACAGGTTTTTTTTTTCCACATCGAGGAACCTCACTGGTACTTATTTGTCTCCTACACAAGAGGAGTTTAACACTGTAGACAGTGAGCAAAATGACTACAACAGAAGAATCCCTCGACAAGCTGTCTTCTCCGGCTGACACCACCCAGAGTTCACGAGGAGGGCAGAAAACTTCCCCAGACAACAACATCAACATCTCAAACTATCAGAGAGCCGCCGCCACGCTGGAGACGTTCGGCTGCCAAACGCAGAGGAGGTGAAAACAGCCTTAAGGCGTGGGCTGATGAGCCTTTTTACCTGGGTTAAACGAGGCCTGGTACACAACATTTGTTTTTCACCCGCCGCTCTGTTTGGAAACCTGCAGACATCTGTCTTGGCAAGAAGACGGATGTGCGCAGGGGTTTGTAAGTGCTGTGAAGTGCTGGAAAGGGTTTCTGCTTTGAGGGGTATGGAAGTTTTGATCATTTTCCAAAAGAAAGCACTCGAACAGGTCGACAATATGTTTATGGAAAGAAGAATGAGTGGTACCTTTGCGATTCTATTGTTTTGTTGATATATTGGAAACAAAATGTTGCTGAAGCATTTAAAGACTTGAAAAGTCACATATCATTTCATTGCTGGATTTTATTTCATAACAGGATTTTTGTGTCAATGGTTTTGGAAAAACAGAATTTTAGGCATGTTTCTCGTTGTATGAACGCATTTTCATGCTTTGTTGATGTTACAAATAAAAACATCTGTGAGTGAACTTTGAACATAATGAATTGTGAATCTGGAAAAATGATCTTTTTCAAAATGAAAATAAATAAATAAATGAAAAACATCACAGCTACCGAAGACGCAGGCTAATATCAAATGACTTAAAGTGGGATATAATTCACGCTGCTGTCAGAGGGACTGAGTTATCTCCGTGGTAATGAGACACTCCTCCACTCCTAAACAGACTTTAGAAAGAGTCACCCGTTGACACAAAGCTTCAGATCAAGCACCTGGCGTAGAAGGAAGGATAGAAACACGCAGCAACTCCCAAAACCGTTTTTCTGTATTATCAAAGTAACAAACTCACAGAAACTTCCGTAATATGACAATAATGATCACTTCCTGGGACAATAATTCCAAAAGCAGATCAATTACAGCTTTCTTTATGATGCATTATTCCCAACACTGTTTAAAGTCACTATGAAGTTATCACATTCAGACCTGTTGGGGTTTACCTTCAAAAAAACACGTCAACAAAGACAAAGCAGAAATGTTGCTCGACTGAAGAAACGGAACATCTCTGCGGACCGGTGCAGAGACGACTGGCTGCCTGCTGCTGCTGCTGCAGTCTGCACATAAATCAACAGCCACTTTCTAAAATCTCAACAGAAGCATGATATGGACCTGCATGTCAAGAAAAGTGACCGGTGGCTTCACCTGTCCTCCCTCTGCCAGTGTCTTTATGTGGGAACCTCTGGCTGTAGGTTTCAGATCTCTGGCTCCACCGAGCTGCCCGGCCTTTACTGTTTGTTGTTGCTCTCACACCTTTCATCCTCCCTCGGCCAGTGCAGACAGTCAGACAGCTGTACGTCTGGCTCTGCCACACTTTTCTCTCTCCTAAGTCGCATGAAGACTGCAACTATAAAATCCCTTTTGAATAACAGAGTGAGATCAAGCTGGACGGTTTCTCATGAGTGTGCATGTGCACAAAGGTTTGCCTCAAAATTGTCTATATTATTTGGAAAGTAATGGCTTACTACACTCACATCAGTTAAAAAAAAATCTAAATCAATTTTGTGTTAAAAAGCTTGAAATGTAAGTTTGTGAAGAATTTAAATTGTGAGTTTAGCTCTTTCTACTCACTGCCGAGGCCATCTTTTACTCAACTCTGTGTCAATGCATGAAGGAAATGAAAAATTGTACTTGCTTCACTTTAATAACGACAATAAAATATGGAACAAGATTTTACCGAGGTATGTAGAGTATTTCAATTTTTTTTCCCCTTCTTTTTCAGTCTCTATAGTGAGAATTTCAGGCCACATGAGTGTCGAGGTCGATGATTTAGCTTCTGACAAGCTGATAACATTAAGGTGCTCTCTGTTTGATTGTAGCGCTATGCCGTCTCTTTCACCAACATTTATCGTTAATGTGTGCTTTCACTGATTTTCTGTACAGAATCATGATGAATGTGAATTTCCAAAAGCTCCTCTCTGGTTTAATAACTAGTTCTAAGTGACCTCCGCCGTGACGGACTGGGTGAACTCTGCCTTCACACAAAGTCAGCTGCGATCAGCTCCAGTAGCGCACCACCCTGAGATGGACAAAGCCGAACCAAAAAATGTCTCATGAATGTATTCATTCATGATCACAGAGCTGTAATGACTGCTGGTAAATAACCCCATCTGCATAATCCTGTAAGGTAGAAAAAAATCAGCCTGAAATGAATATTGCGATATTGCATTGTTAAAAGCAGTTCATAAAGCAAAAGTTTTGTTGCGGGCTACAAAATGAAAAATCCATTTTTTTCTTTGTGAATACGTGGTATATCTGATATGCTCATACTGTTAACATTGATTTTAGTGTTCGGCTGTCAGATGGATGGAGTCTACACACTAACGAAACAGCCATATAGGGCACAGTTCCCAGTTTGGGGGCTGCAGTATAATCATAATTACACTTAATTTAAATGAAAATAATTGTTTCCTTTAACAAATCCAATGCCAAACAAAACCTGAGCCATTAAAGCAAAAAACTATCCAAAAAAAGCTGATTTCATCTTTTGAAGTAGTCATTTGTAAGTTTTTATTTTATTATTATTATTGTTTTTTAATCAAGCACCCCTCACAATGGATTGCAATGTTGGAACTTGGCCTTGTGTGTGTGTGTGTGTGTGTGTGTGTTGGGGGGGGGGGGGGCATGCAGCGGAGCTGGAGTGTGGGCTGGTGCTTGAATGATGCATGCACATATTGCAGACAAGGGTATACGGGGAGAGAGACAGATTTTTCCACCTAAGTGCCTTCGGAGGTGCAAAAGGGGATGTGAAGGCCCTTGGCATTGGCTGGCGCGTCTAACGGACTGGAAACAAGGCTTTATATTCAGCAATTTATGGTCTCAATGCAGGGGAAGGAGTGGGAGAGGGAGGAGAGGGGAGGGGGGGCTGGGAGAGACCTTGGGAGGTGAAATGAAGGACATCGTCCAAGACAAACTCCCATCAGCAGATGTCGATGAGAGACGCCCAGCTAACAGAAACAAATAGGATTGCTTCGATCTCAATTTGACATGTCATTTCAAAAGCCTTCCCTCCATTTTGCATTCATTCTTTCCCCCCCGGGTCTCTGACATCTATCCACCATGTACATTATTGAGCAGGCCCACAAGTCTGTCTCTGTGACAGCTAACAAACAGATGGAAAATATATGAGGCCATTATAAACAAAACCTTTCAGGACCCTCTCTGGACAATCCTATATTGAAAAAAAACAAACTGTTGCTTTAAATTAAGATTTAACTCCTGACATCAAATTACACAGAGTCCATGCATTATCTCACCAATCAATTCTTTCATGCTGCTTTTATAGAAACTCCAACCCGCCAAAAGTTGGATCCAATCCCAGGAACTATTAGCTGAAATGGGAGGAACACCGTGGACGGACCGCCAGTCCAGCACAAGGCTAAACCAAGAGAGACTTACAGTCACTCACACACAAAGAAATACGCACCGTTAGTTTAGAGCAGGAGTGTCAAACATGCGGGCCAAAGCTGTATTATGGTTTAATCTGGTCTGCAGGATGGGGCTGTAAAACACAAACAACGCAACATAGACCACATATTTGAATTAAAAGTTGATTAAGTTCCAAGCTTGTCCACTGGGAGTCGCATCGTTCCAGGAAGAGTAGAGGTCATAAAGCAACACAGAATCAAATGTGACAAACAGCTGTGATTAGATATTATATATGCTACTCTAGCTGATGGTATAAAGCCATACCATGAGAGTGAGTTAATGAAAACATGCTAAAGGCTTCAGGAATCTTTTGATTACCCTTTGAACTGAGGGATATTCTGAAGTTTTCATGAGGACATTTCAAGTTGCTCATAATAGATTTTGTAAAGTGTGTCAAATAAAGAGATGGAATTAGCCTCTACATGGCACCTGATCTGAATAGAGTCTGACAGTCTTGATTTAGAAAGCCCAAACCAGCCAATAAGAATGTTTTGAAATGTGAGAGGAAGAAAGAGCACCTAGAATAAACCAGCATGGTCATATATAGGGAGCCGATCCAGATCAGCCCTGATCCTTTTAAATTGGGGTGAAAACTGTTTGTATTTCTCATGTGCCATGGTATTAAATGGTACTTTGATCTAGTGCGTGTCATTAATTTATCTTTCACCCTCCTTGTTTCGCCAGATTTTCTTGGTTTGCTGTTGGCATAGTCTCCCTATATCTCTCTAGCATGAATATGAGACTTGGTGATTAGTCCCCAGAAGGAAAAAATTAACTTGCCTTTGTGCTATTGTACCACCTCAGGAAAAGCAGACCAACCACAGTCTATTATTCAATAGCTGTTCATCAGCACAGTGGTATTTTTTTTTAAACAGAATTCTTGAACCAATAAAACATGGTCTGCCTTTAAGAGCTTTCCACAAATGAGTTCCATTCCACATGCTGCCTAAAAGTTGTATGTCATTTTAATTCAAATTAATTCCGTGAAGCATTTAGATAACACTGTTTACCGCACCCGCACGTGAGTCGAAGGAGTAATAGCCTCAAAAATGAGCGTTGCGTCGCATAGCGCAGATCACGTACCATGGAAATGGGTACAACCTTGTGACGGTGAACGATCTCCTTCAGTCGTGTCACGCAAATGATTCCCCTCTTGGGAGAGCCACATGCTATTGTCTCATCTGCTGCTTGAACTCTGCTAAATGAGGAAAAGGATTTTAGAGGAACATGGTTCAGTTCTCCCAGCAGTAATGGGAGATCGCTGACCTGTAATACACTGCCGGGGGTAAAGAGGTCTGACCAGAGCAGACTGTGTCTCAGACAGAGGATATCGTCCACAGTAAGTGTGCCTTCCGGCACTTAGGAAGTTGATCGGAATACCCTCTGCGGTGATATGTTCACTGTTAACACGGCTTGTTTTTCACTGGCTGGACGTTTGGTGTCAGCAAGTTATTTCCAAAAAGAGGACGATTGTCTATCAGCTAACTAGATGTCTGATAATTAACCAGGAATTTTTCACTATTCTCACACACAAGAAAAGCTGATTTTCTAAAAGAGACTACATCAAGATCAAATGTAAATTTTCATTTTAATTGTCAAGTTTGGTAAAGAGCAGTGGCTTGCCTGTTCTCCTGCATCCCACAAAGCAAAGTAATAATGACGCTGTGCTTTGTTTCTGTTTTTTTTTTTTTCTTTCTTCTTTTTGAAACCCACTAAATGAATCAGCAAATGACGGACTGGAAATGTAGTGCCATCTGTGGTTCAACTTCTGGCTCAACTTCAAAAACTACAGAAACAATATTGAAGTTCAGGCATAAGCTGCATTTTTCTAACTTTACAAAGTGGAATAAAAGTTCAGCCTGATCTGATGAGCAGACTTAACGAACTGAAATGAAAAGTGCAGCTTGAAGTGTGTCTGGATACAAAAATCTGTGGTATTTTGTTATTTCCAAAAACCAACAATAATAGAAGTCGTTGTGGGACAATATCTTACGAAAAATATACAATTAAAAGAAAATATTGGCCAGGAATATACAGAAAATAATGCATTTATGTAGCTATGAAACGATGAGAATCAAGTTCAGAAACTATAAAACTCCATCTTATATTCATCCCCATCAGTGGATAAATGTTTCAAAACACAACACAAAAGGTATCGAATTTGTGTTTCGTGGATTATTATGTTGTTGTCACAGTTATTTTTGACTGAGCATGTTTATTTGTTTACTAAAGACGCTACATTTGTCAGGAACCTACATTTTTGGGATCACTTTGAAGGTTAAAAAATAAGGAATCACATTCTCCAGTGCTTCAAATCTTTTTCTCATGTTTTTATGGATTCTTGTTTTCAGTCTGCTTATACATTTTAAAGACCAAAATGCCTCTTTTCTGAAGAATTCAATCTCCAAAGCAACACAGTTCACAGCGGTTTGGTATTGGTAGAAAAAAAATGAGGTTTTCCTGCTCATATATTCATCCAGCGACTGTTTCTATACAATGTTGCACCGAATAAAAAGACAACATGCTCTCCAATAATTTCATATTTACTTCCAAAAGCAGAATTGCAATACCAAATACTATCTTTATACAGTTTGCAATTATAAGTAAATAATCCAGGAATAATGCCGTATTTGAACTTACTTTTGCTCTCATCTCATTGCAGTTTTGCCACACCGGCAAAACCACCGCCTGTCGTCCATCAGGAGCAAAGCTGGATTTCTATGGTTTAAATTAGACTCAGCCCGCATGAATGAACACACCATAAGAATTTACACTCATGGACTTTGGTTCAGACGACTTCACTGGAGAGCTGGTGAGAATGCAAACCTTCCAACAAGCCCTGACAAGGAATTCAATATTTTTTAATCGCATAAATCTCTAGACAGAAAAAAAAAACTGAGCACTTTTACACCACTTAATTGATGAACTGATGACTGATTTATTTATCTTCCAGAAAAGACATTGTCACATGGTTTTATTTCCACTTAATATAATTCCAATCCGTGGCCGCCTGAACCACCCGGCCCACTGCCGGGGAATCATCTGTCTTCCTCTGTGTTTTGCAGATGGAGCAACATGACAAGGGCACGGGAGCCAATCCATTCCCACCTTGTCATCTGCAGGCATTTCGATCTGCCACAGCACTCTTCCATCTCGATTAGGGGTGTCCTGCTGGCGGGAGACAAGCCTATGGATGTGTGTGTGCATATTCGTATGTGTGTTTGTGAAATCGAGGTGTGAGGTCTGAGAACGAGTGTGTGCCGCAATCTCCCGCCTCTCAGTCTCCCCTGTCAACCTCTCGTCAGAGCCGGCGGTATTGTCACGGTATGGATCTGGAAAACACCGCCACTTTCACCACTTCAGAGACAATTACTGTGTATTGGAGATGGGAAATGGCAACTAACCACAGGCCATCTCGGATGAGGCTTTTCCGATAGTTCATGGAATAATATGATTCAATATATCATTCTGTGGTGTAACAAACTGAAAAAGGCAGCAAGTGCATAAAGTTACATGGCACTAATAACATACACCTCTGAAATGATTGATATGATTCCACTGAAGTCTTGATTGATCACTATCTTGTACATACTGAATATGTGATGTGATAAATCACATGTCAATAAGACATCGCTTTTTTTTGTTTTTATTCTCCAACACAGTTTACATTTCAGTTCTTTTAATCCCTCCTCAGTTGAATTATGTGGAGTTTTGTGCGGAGTTGTTCCCTTGATGGCGCCTTTCTTTTTTTAATCTCATCTGCTTATCTGTCCAGATTAAAGTTGCTGTCACTCAAGCTTTGTTTTCAAGCGAGCTGAATTCTTTTCTTTGCCTAAAACGGGTCTCGTCTCCTAAAAATCCAATCACTTCCTCTCAGACAATTTTAAACTCCTACCCTTAGTGTCTATAAGTGGCTTATTATTTTGCAATTGAATTAACTCTGCTTAAAAACAACTGGCCTGCAGTCCACCCTGCAACAAATATGTGTATTTGAAAGGTTTTGGCTTCATATAAGCCACGAAAAGGAAACTCTGAAGCATCTCTGCAGGGAAGAAAAAGCATATGACAGACAGATCAACAACCCTCTACCACAGCAGTATGGTTCCATATGTGTGTTTAGATGGACAATAACAACTATTACGTACTAATATTATGTGTAGATTTCACTACATAATCAACAGTCCCAAATGGAGGCCTGGAATGCTAACTGCACCGTTTCTGTCATGTCGTGTCAACTGACGCCGTTCTTAAAACATTGTGTGTCAGCGTGAATCTTTTCTGAAATGGCAATGCAAGAACAAATCCTCATTTGAAACATTCATGGTTAAATGGTGATTAGTTGAAACATGCTCTCATCTGGTTACCAGAAGAAGAGAAACAACTCACTTTAATAATGAAGGAATGAATCCTCTGGGATTAATAAAGTTTTTCTATTAATTAATAACAATATTCTATTTGATTCTATTCCTTTCAAACGCAGCAGGTATCAGTATAACCTTTTGCCCAACTTTTTATAACCACTACTTCTTATTAAAAACAATCTCAAACTTTTATTTGCAAAAAATATTCATTAGATAAAGACACCCGCATGAATATAGTAATTGAAACATTATGACAAAATACTCAAAAGAAGCTCTAGAATCAGAATATCTCCATGTCAGAGAAGAAGACAGATTATCGCAAGCACAATGAGCTCAAACTGGAAATAAAAAATGGTTATTTGAAAAAAGGAAAAAAAAATTGTGATGTACAACAGATGAGGTCAAAACAAAGATCATTCTCCAACTAAAATGCCACATCTTCACTAAGATGAAGTCTTTAACACTAGCATAATTGTTCCTTTTGGTTTTATTCTTCCCATCAACTTGATTTCATCTGGAAAAACAGACGGGGTAAGGCATCTCCCTGATCCCCCCAAAACATTTCTGATGTACCAAATTGAAGCTAACACCACATTTTCAATCAATACGCTATACATATGACAAATACGCCGTGGTCATTATGCTGTGTTCGCAGTCTAAGCTGTGTACTGTCCGATTGTTTAGACAGCTTGTGTTTTGATGCTTTGGCAGCAATGCTCCAACCTCCATTGCCACAAAGACTGTGTGAATTGAATTGGACTGAGGAGACTGCGTCTGTCGCCATATGGTATGTGAGCGCAGACTTTAACCTGGAAAGCACTAAAACCGACGCTGTCAGTTTGATATACAAATAAGCAATCAGCATGTTGTATTATGAGCAGCATGATCGGACCAGAATGTACATTCAGCCACAAGATACAGGTGTTCTAATCACCAGAGACTCCCTCACTGTGGTTTAATAAAGTTGAGATCACTATAGTCTGCTAGATAAATGTTTATTACACTCACATGTTTGCGTTTGCTTGATTCTTTCTGTAAAATTCCTGTGAAGATAAACATGAAAATACAGTTGAGCGCTGAAGGGAAATACACCACACACACACAGGCATGAGCGTGCATACCAAGCCGGCTGATCCGCTCTATTTGTCCTGACTAAATGTTTAAATGTGTTTGCTCATCTCTTCAGGTGGACACAGATCTCACTCATCCATCCTGGATACATCCCATCCCAGTTTACTGTCGCAGCGCTGTCCTTCACCACACACTGACACTAGCGGCTCCACACTGGCTTGGAAAGGTTGACAGGTTGTTAAGGTAATCTGTGAAGCATAATTACTTTGTAAATTAATGAAAAAAAGCTCCCGCTGGCTCTGTGTTGAATATACCACAGGAGGCCTGTTGAGTCCGAATTTCGAAAGGGGGCAAAATCTGTCATAAATTATTGAAAATGTCCATTTATTTATGCATCACGGTCACTCAATAATTATAGGAACAGCTTTTGCATTTATTTAAAAAAAACTCTCCTTCATTCGCCTTTCTTCTTATTTTACTCCGTCTGTTTTTCATCAAGAGGGTAAACTGTAGATGCACCCTATATATTTAGAATATTTTACATCTAAAGAAGGATCGGCATGCTCCACACGATCATTAAAATTCACACACAGACTGATGCACACAGTCATGCACTAATTGGGTTCAGTGTTCAAGGACACTTTGACACATGAACGAGCGGAAATAGGAACCAACCCGTCAATCTTGGGAATGGAAAATGATCCACTCTACTAACTGAGCCGCAACGACACCTGGCCCCAAGTGCCAGAGACCTGGGCCCCGATAAATAAGTTGATCATTAGATTAGGCAGACTCGAAATAGATAGTGGGGCAAAAAAGTGTTTAGTCAGCCACTGATTGTGCAAGTTCTCCCACTTAAAATGACGACAGAGGTCTGTAATTTTCATCATAGGTACACTTCAACCGTGAGAGACAGAATGTGATTTTTTTTTCCAGAATTTTTTGTAAATTATGGTGGAAAATAAGTTTTTTGTCACATACAACCTGCAAGATCTGTGGTTCTCACAGACCTGTAACTTCTTCTTTAAGAACCTCCACCTGTATTAATGGCTCCTGTTTGAACTGGTTATCTGCATAAAAGACACCTGTCCACAGCCTCAAACAGGCAGACTCCAAACTCCACCATGGCCGAGACCAGACAGCAGTCCAAGGACACCAGGAACAAAACTGTAGACCTGCACCAGGCTGGGAAGAGTGAATCCACAATAGGAAAACAGCTTGGTGTGAATAAATCAACTGTGGGAGCAGTTATTAGAAATGGAAGACAATAAGACCATTGATAATCTCCCTCGATCTGGAGCTCCAGGCTAGATCCCATCCTGTGGGGTTAAAGTGATCATGAGAATGGTGAGCAAAAATCCCACAACTCCGCAGGGAGACCTGGTGAATGACCTGCAGAGTAACAAAGGTTAACAGTAATACACGACGTCAACAGGGAATCAAACCCTGCAGAGCCAGACATTTCCCCCTGAAGCCAGCACATGTCCAGGCCTGTCCGGAGTTTTCCAGAGAGCATATGGGTGATCCAGAAGAGGGCCGAGGATGTAATGTGGTCAGATGAAACCAAAATAGAACTTTTTGGGACAAACCCACTTGATTGAGGAAGAGAATGCCGAGTTGCAACCTAAGAACACCTCACCTGCTGTGAAGCATGGGGGTGGAAACATCAGGACAACCGATCCGTTAAGGAAAGAATGAATTGGGCCGTGTATGGTGAGATTTTGAGACAGTAAAGTAACAGTAAAATACTGATTATGGATTATCAGACATTAGTATTTTTGGACTCTATGAGTCGTTAAGTTATTTTACCTTGAATCTCCCAGTATGGAACCAGGAAGTATCTGCTATTAAACTCAACTATTTCTACAAGGTTGCTGAGCAAGGCACTTTCACTAAAATCTACAAAGGATGCAGCAGTATTTGTGCTTTATTTCAGCTGGATGAGACCGTTGCAGTGGCAGTGACAGCTTTAAAAAATGTTTTGAGAGCCACTGAGTAATAGTTACAAGGAGGCTCTTTACTCTTTAATTTACAGTGATTGATTAGGTTGATTTCAGCTTTCAAAGAGAGAAAAACACAGGATTTATGGGCTGACAAGGTTCTTCATATCTGTGCCAATACCAGCTTTATTGGGGTTGAAACAATTTAGAATTGTTGGAAAAATTCTATATAAAGTGAAAAGAGCTTAGTTTGGTTAAAGAAAAATATTAAGAGCGAAACTTTTAGAAAGTCAGCAGAACAAAGTTTTGTGCCAATCTCAAGGACCCATGATTCCTGGGATTATCTTTTCTGAGTGCTACTAGCAGTGCTGAATGTTTTTTTTTTTTTCCTTTGCTCCAACACAGTCCAGAGGATGATATAACTGCCTCATGACACTAGGGGGTGAAATGACCCATGTTTGAAATGGCAGCTTAAACAGAGGAGAAGAGTCCAGAACTATGCAGCCACACACTGCTGATTCTGATTGTGCGACGCTTCGTCCAGCTCCGGTCTCTCAGGAGGGGGACAGAGTCCTGCTGTTTTTTTTTCATTTACCAAAAGTAGGTCCTGATTTAAGTGAGATCTGAGGGCATCGAGAGGCAATTAATTAGCCGCAGGATCAGAAACAGCGGAGTCCAAAACCCAACTGTGTGATAACATGCTGTGTGTGTGTGTGTGTGTGTGTATGTCTGTAGAGACCGTGCATTTTCAGTCCTCAATACTTCAAGAATACACATGTGAATGACTGATCTCCACATCCCAGGATAACTTGCTGACATTGTTACGGGAGAGGTTACCAGCTTAGACCCCGCTATATACAACCACCGAACCCCCATCGTCCATTTGTCTTCTTCTTCACCTGCTTTATCTAAATTAGGGCCTAAGGGAGCTGGAGACAGTTCCAGATGAGTCTGAGCGAGAGGCAGGGTGCACCTCGGACGGGTCGCCAGTCCATCAAAAGGCAAACGCAAAGAGGCAGAGGCTAAAACACTCACATTCACACTGGCAGCTGATTGACAGTCAACAATGACCCTCCCTGACTGGACATGAATTACCCAACAGAAGTTTGAAATTACTTGGTGATTTATTTTATTTTTTTTAGCCTAAACCAGACAGTTGCGGAACACGGCTGTCCTCATTTCATTATTCTGCGAATCCGTGGTTTGGCTGGTTTGTTGGTCTGTTGTTTGTTGACACTACGTCTTGTGAATACGGCTGATCGGTGAGGTCAGGTACAAACACCAGACAATCTATAATCATTAACCGGTGTAACAGAGGGGGATTTTGACCGGGTCAGCAATTTAAGTCAATGCTACTGAGCTGTAAATTAAAACTGAAATGACCTAAGGCACAACATCATACAGCTACCGAAGGGAATATTTAATATCCAGATTGGTGATTGCCTCATTTCAGCAGGCAAAGCCACCGACCCCGGTATCAATCTTTTCGATTGGCTTAATGACAATGGTTTTGACCTCATTATCCTTGCCCCTCTGACCATCTCTCTCCCTGCGCTCATTTATCTCGCCGCTCTCCCTCCTTGGTGTATGACCCATATATCAGCGTGATACTGGTCTTTAAAAAAGAGAAAAAAAAAGTTGGATATTACCCTGTCATGAGAGCCTCGTATGTTTGTATCAAGGTTATATTGTGTTTAATGTTTATTTCAGATAAAACCATTGATCGGGCCCTGAGTTATGATTGCACAGGGGATGCATGAAGATTCTTTTTTGTCTATGTTTTTTATTCTTTTAATGAGGAATCTGCCTCATCTCAGTGGAGGCTCCTGTTGGTTTTTATTGTCAGTGCTGTCTTAAGGAGCTTTTCACTCACTAAACAAGTAGTTTTTTACTTTAAAAACTCTGTTTTTAACTTATTAAAATGCATTCTGATTATTCTGGATTACTCCATCCCTGTTATTACTGCTTACAATACAAAATCACTTTAATCTGATTCCTTCTCTGTGCTCCATTCAGAAAGAGAGAGAGAAAATAAAAGACATATTTTCCATGGTGATGTTTAAATATCACCCTGAAGTTGTGCAAGAGAAGCTATTTGAGAGTTGTTGTCTTTCCTCCCTCCCACCCTTTCTCTCTCCCCGTCTGTCTCCGGACCTTACAGTGGAGAATATCAAAGCGCTGCTTCTGACATCCCTTCAATTACAGAAATACCCAGGAGCTCTCCAACAGCTATATTGTGAGACAAACTCTGCTTGATACAGTGACCAAGACAACCCGACACACTCTTTCACAGTGAGAGTATTTGAGCTGAACACCAAGGAAATGTTGCCTTTTTTTTTAAGCCTTTCAGATAAATTCTTTAACACTGGCTTTCTTAAACATCTGCCTGTTTATGCTGAAGTGCTGTCTGCTTCCTTTCACGCTACGCCACAATCACAGCTGCAGTGGAGTAATGCTGCTTTGAAAAGACTTATCTTCCACTTGGCAACTACACATTTGTGACACTGCATCAAATCCAATGCCTCTGTGGTAACAATTCTCTTTCGCTTGTCCAGGGAATAGAAATAAAAAGTTTGGCAGTTTTTTTATCATATCTCGGCCCATGATACTGCCACCAGTAAGATTTACACATAAATACTTTTTTTTTTGTGCAGTGGTGACGAAAACATGAAATAAGTTTGTGTTGGCTGCAAAATTGCTTGATGCTAGTTTCTATCTTTTTTCCCCCACTCTATTTATTGTTTGTGTTTTTTGGCTTCGAGCGCCTGTCAAATGATTTACCTGCAAGCGTGATGCTCAAATGAAATGTGTGAATATCGGAATATTGCAGCTTTAAATGGACACTATGAAAACTGCATCTCATCAGCGCCAGTTGATCTCAGTCTGGCTTTCAGAGTGTCTGCTTCTTCTTTTTTTTAGTTTGGAATATTATCAGAATACTGTTTAAAGATTAACATCATTTTGTGCTTACTTCCCAGAAACAGCAAATATGCTGAAAACGATAGTAAGTTACATGTTGGGCCACTAGTGGGTGCTGTTTGTTTTTGCAATGAAACCACACACACATGAATGGTGAGAGCAAAACACCATAAACACACAACAGGCGAACACATGGAGACTCGTATGGACAGACGGCACATTTGGATCGCTGCTGCAGTGACTCTCAGCTATGAAAGTATCGAGTCCCAGCAGAATATAGACTGGGAGTCCTGCCACTCTGGTGGCTTCTATTGTTGTTTTTTTTCCCATCTACTTAACTTACTTGTTAAAGTTGTTAGTGCCTGCAACATACTTAATTATAGCTTTTGAATGGCATTAACCTCCTCATCACATCACAAAATCGTATTTGGAGTCACTATATTGATCTGAATACTTTAGGTTACACCTTGACCGAATATACAACCGCTTAGACTTTCAAATATCTATTATTTTTAATCATAAAGTCAGCTTGTTCTCTCTGACTTTTGTTTGCAGAAGGAACGTTCACTCCCTGAATTGACCCTCTCGCGTCGCTCCCTCCTTCACCCTGTTTACCAATCTTATCGCCCTCACCGAGACCAAACTCTAACACCAAATTCCTCCGCCGGTGAGAAGACGTGCCCGAGAGTCTCCTGACCTTGAGCTCATCTCTCCGTTTCAAGTGTTTTGCTCTCTAGAATATTACTTGAAGTTGCCATAATTAAGACGAGAGAGACGAGATCAGCTCAGCCCACAGGTTTGCAAAGGTGATAGAGAGGCTGTGCATGTGTGTGCGTGCGTGCATGCGTGTGTGTGTGTGTGTGTGTGGTGTGTGTGTGTGTGTGTGTGTGTGTACTCGAGCGATACTACAAATCCTAATCAACTCCACCTCCCTAATCAGTCATGCAGGAGAGAATCAAGATATAATGGTTGATAATTTATAATCTACAGTAAACAGGCTCCTACGGCACAGTCAGCCTGTTCCCCACGATGCTGATGAAGGTATATTCTGACACTCGGAAAACCTGTTTGCTTTGTCGTCATAATATCTCGCCATTAGGGATAGATGACTCACTGTAAACACACCACGGCAGCAACATTACAGACAAAGAATAGCATCTGGTATAACAAAGATAAAGTTAATAACTGAATAATGCGTATAGTCATCATGTAGTCAATGTTTCATTATTATTATTATTATTTTTTAACTAAAATAGCAGAAACCAACACCTCAAAGTTGTTAATTGGAGGCTTAAATTGAGACAAACATTCTCTTTCAGATGCTCAAAATACTCCAGGGCTATAAAATAGAAGAATAAATATTAATACAGTGATCAAATTTTAGCTTAAATGTCAAGTGTGGCTACAGAAATAATTAAATTCCCAGTAGCAATCAACGCTCTGACACATTACTGGATTTCGTGGAAAACACGAAAAGGCTCGTCCCAGAAAGTATTGAGTGACAAAGACTGAACTCTTGTCCCCGCAAACTCCTCTCATCCTCTCTTTCTCCGTCGCTCCACTTCAAACAGCTCGGCGCAGCATGTTCTGCTGCACAGCGCAGACCGACTGCGTCCTTCCCCGCGTTGAAAGGGCTCCTGGGTTTCAGGGAGCTTGTCAGTAGAAATCTGTCAAAAGTGCTCAGTGGAGTTACTGAGGCCGAATACCCGCAGACCAAGAGAGGGCTTACCCCAGGAACCCCCCCCACCCCACCCCGCCCCACCCCGACACTTCACATAGAAATTAACTTTGCGGATCAGAAGCCCAGCGCCCTGCTTGACACCCGAACCGCACTCCCCCGTTGTTTGGCCTCGGCAGTGTACACAATGCACTCGTATTTGCTCTGCTCCATTTTCCAGCCCAGGAATAAGCCCCAGGGTAGGGTTTATGTATTCACTCCGCTCACCATGCCGTCTCTCCCTCCTCATTTACTTAATCATGTCACCTCTCAGACCTCTCGGCTCTTTTCATAAGCAAATAGCCCTCAGCCCTCCTCCGTTCCGATTGGCCCCATCAGGCTCCTGCTCCGGAGGAAGAGGAGGTGCTTGGAACAGACTAATCCAGACTTCCTGAAAACTTTCCCCGCTCGTGAGTGTAACTCTCCTGTTTAACAGCTGATGGCATAACTGTTCAGGTGGATCAGCATCAGGTGGAGGAACGGAGAGCCGACAATGACCGGGTGATATCTGATCATGTTTGTTCTGGACTACATTCCTGGTCTCTGTGGGAATCCCAACCAACAAGCCCTGATGGAAAATGAACTTCATTAAGGTAAAAGACACATTCTTTCACGCACTGAGACTATAAAAGCCTTTGTCAAGTCTTTGTTTCACAAAACAATGGCATTTCTGCTTTAGTTAGGGGGGGGGAAGGAAAACCAGGGCCTTACACAACGCCATGAGTTAATGAAATCAGTTAATCTTGATAAAGTTAAAAAGTTAGAAACAACAAGTAAACTTTTGACTTTAAAAATGTACAAAACGTGAGAAGCCCCACCTTCCTACCTGCATTGGAAAAGAATGTCAACAAATGAGTTCCTCTAGAAACACAGATGAGGAAGCAGATGAATGGCAGGAAGAAAATATTTGCTGGATTTCGAGCTCAAAGCATTTCTACAATGGAGACAAGCTGGACTCCTTCATGAACCATGCTCCACTTTCTTCCAGTTTTCATGTTAAACTTGGCGAGAATGTGCTCACAAATCCTTTCAGCCTTTCCTTTCTCTCTCTCTCTCTCTCTCTCTCTCTCTCTCTCTCTCTCTCTCTCAAATCGGCTCTCCTGCGTTGAGCGGTTAAGAGAGAGAAAGAGAGGAAAAAGGGAGAGAGTTCAGCCCACAAGATACTTTTCACATTCTTCCAGCTCTGAGAAGTTTGTAATAGTTACAACACACACACACCACACAAACATACACACGCACACAGAACAGGATCTTTCCTGTTTGAAATCTATCCAGAAACGGGATAGTCTGTGATTTGAAATGCTCCATTTCTCAGCAGCCAAACACTCTGTTCCCGCCCCACACAATCATGTGCTCGCAGAAGATTATGTTACGGCCTCTAAAACCCAAATCCCTATGTTGCTAAGTCAGTTTCAGATTTTTTTTGGCATGGCCGCTTGAATGCATGGAAATTTGTGGTTGAGTTCACTTGTCAAGAGCAGTCAAAGGAATCTGATTCAAAAACTTCTGGTTTTAATCATACACACCTACTTGTTTTCCTCAGTCTTGGCAGAAATCAGCAGGCAGAAATTAAAATCCCGGGCAGTAAATACTTTCCTCGCCTCACTAATTGTGAAGACATTTTTTTTTTTTTTAATTTCCACACCTAAAACATTTAGTTTTGAAATATTGTTTTTCCACCAGTTTTATGTCTTAGAAAATTTATTCACGAAGGTCACTCTTTCTTGACTCGTCATCTTTTAACATGTGACAGCTCAGCGACAGCGTCCCCGTGTTTCATTTTTAGTTTTTCCGTTGAGCACAAACAACTCGGTTCTCATGGGAAAATGAAATGGAGTCACTTTGACTAACGTCGTAGATAAACTTTCTGCTTGTTTTTCTCGTGTTTGGTTTTTTTTTTTCCACCCGGCTAAAAATACACCTCTGTCAGACACGGCTCATTAGTTATGCTCATGACAGTACGGAAGTCGAAATGATTCAAGAAGTCCTCATTAGACACTGATTTACACCGGACACACCAGGCCTGAAAACACATCTGCTTCCTATACAGGTATATTATGATGGAAGTTTAAATTACCAATAAAAGCAGTAGCTTTAATTAAAGAAAAATACCACCAATCAAATTTACTATTACATTTGGTAATAAATATAACTTATAAAATTAAAAGAAAAAAATCCCGGTCGATAGAAAAAAATTTGTGTGAATGCATTTCACAACGGAGCTGTTATATTGCTTAAATTTTATTCAGTTACAGTAGAAAGTCAATCAATTCTCAATTACTCTTCTCAAAACTATTTTGAGAACTAGTTACTTTTACATTTTTACAGCACTCTGGAAGGCTTTTGATTTACTTTACCTGATTGATTTATGGAGCCCAATACATTAAAATATCAACTAACTTTTTTTTTTTTTTTTTTTTTAATAGAACTTGTTTGGCAACAAAAATTCTGAAACTGTGGGCCTATAAACAGTAGTTTAAGGTGTAAATCTCATTCAAGTTTAAGCAAAACTACACATGTGAATGTTTTTTCTTTTGCTCCATCAAAGTCTGCTGATGACATTTTTAATTTAGTCCAATGTTCCAGAAGGAACTGCTGAGTGACTTTCTTCTGCCGCCTCTCTCCTCAGCGATCGTAAGGTCTGTACGTACCATTCCAACGCTGCATCCTGAAGAAAGGGCTTCTCCGCGATGAGAGACCGGCTGCAGGAGCTGCAGCAGAAGGCTCAGGAGTTTGCTGCGGATCCCAGTGAAAGCATTAATCCTTTCCCAGCGGAGGGTGACGATGACGACTCGGTGGCGGTCGGGGTCATCTCGCCGCAGGCCGTGGTGTTCGAGGAGGAGCCGGTCATTGAAAACTTCCTGTCCGAGGCTCAGCAAATCCGAGACGACATCACCGTGCTGGAAACAGAGGTAACATGAAACAGGAAGATTAGCATACAAAGCAAAAGAAGCTTGTTTCGTTCATTTGTTTACATAGTTTTTACAGTTTAATGACGACTGTATCTGTTTTGTCCGGTTTCAACTACAACCAGGTCCTCAAGTTCACCAGCAGAAGACGCTGGTGGCCACGATGCGTCGTTTCAGCGTGATGAAGAAAGAAAGCAGCATAACACGAGACATCAAGCTCCAGGCCGAGAGCCTCAACCGTCGCCTGGACGCCCTTTCAAAACAGGCCCAGCAAACGGAGGAGCAGCAGGGACCCGCGGCCGTCACCACCAGGATACAGCGTTCCCAGCATGCAGCACTGTGCCGTAAATTCCATGAGGTCAGAAGAGTGATCCTCCGATATGCTTTAAAACCTGAAACTACCACATTCATGCTTTTTTTTTTTTTTTTTCTTAGTAGACAACAGTTTTAGTTATTCCGCTCAGGTCAACATGCTCAAACTGCGATTTATTTCCATGAGGGGCAATGTCTGAGCCAGCCATTGTAAAATGTCACACAAAAAAGGACATATGATAATAAATGGCAGTGGTGTGAAGGAGAGTGCTGGTCCGATCAGTGGGTGAGAAGGGTTTTATTGGAACTGCAGCAGGCTGGTAGGAGTGGGGGGGTCGTCTGATGTGAGAGAGGAAGAAGTGTCCAAGGTCTGAGTGGAGCTGAAGAGACAAACACACTCCAGCGACAAGACAGAGCAGACATATGGCAGAAGAAACCCCGTTCCAAGGACACATGAAGGACATTTGGTGGTTTCTTATAAAATCCTCCACTTGGAAGTTATGATAATATAGTCAAAATGAGATACTGCGGCACGAAGCATGTGATTTATCGGTATATTTCATGCAGGAGTCATATAATACCAATGCTATTCTAGGAGACTGTTTGAACTACTCTTTGAGTGTATTCCCATGTTAAGATGTAGAGTAAATTTACTGTGCACTCTTTAGCAGAGGATGAAGACGCCACAGCCAAATTATGTTTATGCAAAAAAAAAAAAAAAAAAAGGATGAAACTCAAAGCCTTCTCATTCCTCATTCCCTTCTCCCGCCCTCTTTTTTTATTCTCTCTTTTTGCTGTAATTATTTCCAGGTAATGTGCCAGTATAATGAAGGTCTGCTGACCAAGCAGGAGCGCTGTAAGCACTTCATTATCCGGCAGCTGGAGGTGCAGGGAAGGGATGTGACGGAGGAGGAGGTGAACGAGATGTTCGCCACGGGAAATTGGGAGGTGTTCAACGAGAACCTGCCCAACGACGCCAGAATCACACGGTCGCAGCTATCCGAGATCGAACAGCGACACAAGGTGAGAGTCGCAACCAGCCAAGACACTCAGATGAAGAATGAACCTATTCAAGGAAAATCTATTTATTTCGGCTAATGTCCATAAAACATGCAGATTTCATCACTGCATGAGTTCAATCTCCTGTCCATGTGTAAATTATAACCCCATACTGAAATATTTCAATCTGTCGATCATCTTCTCACACCACCCAGTAATCCGAGTTTTCATTTCCTATCACTCCACCAGGAGCTGCTGAACCTGGAAAACAACATGAAGGAGCTGAAGGACCTCTTCATGGACATTTTTCTGCTGGTGGAGGAGCAGGGGGCCAACATCGAACACATCCAGACCAACGTGGAGAGGACGCAGGACTACGTGGCTGCGACCAACGAGAAGTTCAAGCTGGCGGCTCGCTACAAAAAGAAGAACCCACTCCGACAGCTGTGCTGCTGCTGCTGCCCACCCTGGAGATGCTGTTTATAAAAACACATGGCGGTATTTATTCCAAATGAGGATTTTTTTTTTTTCTTCAAAAGTTACCTGTTGGGAGCGGACCCCGGGTTTTAAGTACCATTAAAGAGAAGGTAATGGGACTGCAGAGTCTGCTGCTGAACGGAGCGACGGCGAAGACGGATTCAGTGGAGCATTGAAAACAATTAGGGGGAAGGGGGCAGAATTGGTATGGGAGGCACTTGTTTCTTTCCAGAGGATGTGAGGCGACCGCTATTGGAAGAGACAGTTCGGCGAACGCTGCTCACTGTTAACACCGTTGCTTATTGGAGTCCTTCACTGTCATCTGACAGAGGTCACAAACAAGGAGAGGCCCGACAATGCTGCATCAGCAACACTGGTATTTTCACCGTTTGTTAAAAAAAAAAAAGAACTGCCTCAGATTTTTCTTTTCCTGCCACAAGACCTCCAGTTGATGAGGGGATTTTATTAATGGATGCACATTGAAATTGACTTTATTCTTTTATTTCCTCCTGAGCTTATCATATAAAATACAGTTTTATTGTCAGTGAGATATTGAGCCATGGCATTTCATTTCTGGTCCACATTTTAATCAACATTAATTTTTTTTTTTTTTTTTACAGTTAGTCTAATTATCATTTCAAAGTCTGATCATTTTCAATAAAAAAAATTTTTTTTTTAAAGAATGAATAAAAAGTTCAGAAAACACTGAGCAATGAGCGTTTTGTCACAATGAGAAGTGGATGAACCCATTTAAATTTACAGAAATAGATAGGAGATTTTAATCCAGGAAATATTCCATTTTTATATGTATTTTGCAACTTGAACTTGTGTAATTCCACTTCTTACACAATTCTATTTGAACGATTTCCTTGTTGATGAAGAAAAAATGATGAACACGTCTACTTTTTTCACATAATTAAAGGAGCAGAAATGACAGCGTAGAATAAATGACTACATGTATGTGATAAACAGATGCAGCAGATTCACAGCTGCTGACAGGTAATCATTCCCTTTTTCTTAACTTTAAGTCACAATTACCAGCTCATCATCCCACTGGTGTAATGACAAAGGAAACAGTGAGTAATACGTCTGCAGAGGAGGAGCTTGAAAACTCCCAGCCGATCGGCGGCGACAGCGATGTTCCTCGGAGAGCCGGTGACCCGTGGTGTCTGGTGTCCGAGGCAAAGCGCGGGTGATCCGGGAGCGTTAACGACAGGCCGGAAAATCTGGTTTGTCTACTACTCCAGGAGAGTTGTCCCATGTTCCAACAGGGAACAGAGTGTAAACACAGCAGAAGGGAAGAGGACCAAGGTTATAGCCGCCTGTTTGGATAACATACTCGTGTTTACTGAAAGTATATGAACACACAACTCGGCAAGAGAAAGCGTCTTGCATTCATGTCTTCAGGTACCTTTTAGAAGTTAGACCTTCCCAAATATATAGTCTTCCTGTGACACCCGAGAAAACACTACTTGTCACTGTTGCTTTAATTCATTTACCTACATAGCTCCCTCAGGTTTCAAATATTAAAAAATGAATGCAAAAAACCCAAGAATAGGGTTAAAGCATAGCTGATACCGCTCTCCTCGGACTTGGTGAGGAAAAGTAAGGAACAAATTGAGGAGTTCCTGAGCAACAATGCCATCCAGTGTTCACCCAGATAATTACCAGTTAAAAATGGGTTATTGCCCAAAGATGTGCCATCGCCTCACCGAACGGCGTTACTTCAGTCCCTGTCTGCAGAAACAGCTGCCTGGAAGCACAACGGAGGCAGAGGCCTTTTATTCCTCTTTTTTTTTTTTTACTTTGATTTCAAGTAAAGATTCTCACATTCTTTTCATATGAAGCTGATTTTTCTTTTATGTGTGTGATTCATGAACTGTGATATTAAAAGAGGAGCAGCGACTAACAGAAAATGTAAGGTTTTTTTTTTTCAAAATATCTTCACATTATTTGAAATCAGTATGAAACAGGCTTTTTGAGCAAATCACCTTGATGTCGTCAAGAAAACATTTCCGCTTTACACACACGCATGCACACCCACACCAAAATGCACAATTACACAGAACTTTAACAAACATGTTTCTAGTAGATGCTCCTTTTATTTGCTTTTTTTGAGGGAAAAAATTTGCACCTTTTAATGTTTGATTGTACTCAAAAGGAAAACTAATTGGACAGGAAAACCACCAAATTACTTCACCAAATGTTATTAATTTATTTAAACCACTAATCCCAGACACTTCATCAAATGGCCAGATGGATGATTAAAGCAACATTACAGGTGTCTCTGTAATAATGAATACCTAATTGCAATTATCAATTAACTGAATGATTAATGACCTTTAGTAATTAAAGATTGATGACAAATTATTTGTATTTGGACATCTCGGAAAACAGAAAGCAGGCTGCATCACATTTGCTTGTAGGGACTTTCATCGAATACAAATGAGGAAACGGTCCTGCAGTCCTCGCATTTCCGAAAGAACACGAACATTTCAGAAGAGATTTAGGCTCATAAATAGGTCAGAGGCTGCACAGCGGTTAGTGCGCTCATATTTAGCGAGGAGTTTGCATTCAAACCTGCAGCGGGCCTTTTTCCTGTGTTGAGCTCCATGCAGAATTTTTTTTCCTTCACATACTTCTGTTTTTTGTTTCATGGTTGAAAAAGACGCACGTGAGTAAGTGTGAATGTCTTCATGAATTTTAGTATTTACACGCAGGCACAGTCGTCCACCCCTAATTTTTGTGGCTCATGCCGGTTCAGGTGAAATAAAACATCTTGTAAGCTTCTTCTCAGATTGAAGGAAACACTGGCTGGTCTTTCGTGACATCTGAGGCATCTCTCAATCAGAAGGTTGCAGGTTTGATTCCCTATCTATGACTGAGCGGCGTGCACTGGTGTCTACATCCACTGGTGTGTGAATGGGTGGATGTGATTAACAATGTAAAGCACTTTGGTGACTGCTCAAGCGGCAGGAAAGCTCTACATAAGTGAAATTGATTTACCATTAATGAACATGAAGAGGTAACACTGGTAATAGTTAAGTTAGTGAGGTAGAATTTTCATACCGACTGCAATGCTTCCAAAACTAAAGGCCTCCATCATTTTTAGACCATAATGATTTCAATAGTGAGCAAGCTGTTGTTTTACCCCACTGTAGGATAGTCTGTGTTAAAAGTTCAACATAGTCACTTTATTCATCCTAAATCTAAAATTTTAAAGCATCACATTTTCTATGTTTGATTGAGGGGATTTTTTTTTTGTGCTTTTTTGTTTGGGAGAAATGTATTTTGCAATGAAAGATAAGAGGGGATGGTGATTTTATCAATATTCTGCTCTGACCTGCTGATGCGTCAGTCCTCACAGTATTCAGCCTTTTTAAGCACAAACCGGTTTAGTGTTGAACTCTCTTCATCATTTGTTCTGCATCAATAACTCTCACAAAATTAGAGAACTCAACTCTTTCATGCTTTTTTCAATTAAAAAAGAGATAATCACAGACTTAAATCGCTTTTTCGCTAAAACGTCACTTGAACATCAACTCCTTTCTCATTACACTGAAAAAAAAACTCTGGTATTTTCATCCTGAAGTAGTTCTGTTCAACAGTTCCTTTTGATGTTTTATGATGATTAAATTAATGTCTGTCATAATCCAAATCAAAAACATTTATATTTATAGCACAGACGAGCTTTGGATCAATTACTTTGAAAAAGAAAAGAAAAGACATCCCCTCTTCAGTCCTCAGAAGCAGCTCAAGGTTTCCTGGTACCTCTACTTGAGACGTTCTCCGCTGGGGAGTTCACAGACTGAACTGTCAAAGCACAAAAATGTGCAGCATATTTGGAGTCATCACCACAAAAGGTTGAAAGAAAGAAGAGGCAAAGCTGTAAAGAGAAACTATGAAGATTTTTTTTCTTTTCTTTCCAAAGCGTGTCTGCAGACCTCAGCTAACAGTTCTGCGGTTAACATAAACACTCCAGATACCAGCAGGCCGTTCACTTCATTAACCTCAGGACATCAGACAGAAAGGCAGACAGGCTTTTCTTCCAGGAAGACTTTTGTTTACCATCAGACTGCATTTTCTGAAAGCTCTGCGAGAACAGTAGTCAAAGGTTAGATGTTTGCAGCCCTTGTCCTGGAGATCCTCTCTCCTCCCTGCTTCAACACACGAATGGTTTGTTTCTTCTCTTAATCTTTATAAACTTTATCCAAATATTAAAAAAAAAGCAAGAAATCACGATACAAAATAGATGCACGCACAAGTCCATGTTATTGCAGAGTTCCAGAAGATTTTATGAGCTCCTCATTTATTCATTCTGCTCCATGAGGCAGCTGTTAGCTTTAGCATTAGCCGAGGTCAGTCCTGAAATTAGCATGAGCTTACCTTTGAGCTGCTGTCTGCATGTGTGATACTTTATCTCAGCTGTTTTCTTTCATGCTTGTCTGAGTTGACATTTGTTTAATAACCCTTGGAGACCTAGGGAAGTTCTCTGCGATCCATTTTGCATATATTCAGTTCTAACTAAGATGGAGCAACTACTTTTTAAAAACCAGAGTTATATTTACATCAGACATGCAGTATCCCAAAGCACTGTTTCCTTCTCCTGATGGGTTTATTAGATTCCACTTACCACATTTCTATATTGGGAAAAATATGCAAAAGAAAAAAAAAAAGCTACTTTCAAGCAACATTACATCTGTGGAAGTTTATTGGAGTTTTCAGTAATTTATTTAATTTGTCAGGGCATTACTCCATAAACACTAAAGCTTGGGACACAGGCTATTGGTTTTATTGACATATAGAAAAACAGAAGTGTGTCTAAAAAAAAACTGTTGAAAATCGTATTGTACTTATGGGAATTTGGGTTGAAAAAATAAGATACAATTTTCTTATCTTCCAAAACATGTGGACGCTCTTAGATATAAAACAGAATCTGTGCAGCGTATCACTGACTTACTGCCTTTAATTATGCGAGTTTCCAGGTTTTCACTTGTTCCACATCTGATAAAGTAAAACTGCTTTTAAAGCCCATCAGTCACATTTCATTTTACAACGAAAATGAGAAATGTGAGAATTCTGTATGACAGGATTGCTACGAAGACTATATGACTATGTTGTGTACGTATCTCCTGGCTCATCTGTCACAACCGGGATCCCAGCGATTCCCTCCAAACGCCTGTGGAGCATCAGAACAGTTCTCCTGTGAGTAACGCCAGCTGTTTTAGGG